>NW_027507791.1:138943869-139434150 GCF_037356315.1 Lithobates pipiens
GTCTGCAGCCATAAGCTCAGGGTGCACTCATACATTTTTTTTTCTTTTAATCAAAATAAAGTTTTATTGAGCATATTAACCGGTTCCCGACCGGCGCATGCCGATGTAAGTCGCCAGAATGGCACGGCTGGGCAAATGGGCGTACCTGTACGTCCCTTTAAATTTGCCGCTGTGCCATAGCGTGCGCGCCAGTTGGGACCTTCATGAATTGGATTGCGGTTCCCGCGGACTCGATAGCCTCACAGAGAGGAAGAACGGGGAGATGCTAATGTAAACAAGCATCTCCCCATTCTGCCTAGAGACAGCATGACTGATCTCTACGCCATGTGATTGGGAGCAGAGATCAGTGACATGTCACACGTAGCCACGCCCCCCAGGACACACATAACCCTTACACTGCCTCCTAGTGGTTAACCCCTTCACTGCCAGTGTCATTTACACAGGAATCAGTGCATTTGTATAGCACTGATTGCTGTATAAATGACAATGGTCCCAATATAAATATAATATAAAAATGAGAGTCGCAGGAGGTCTAGGCTTACCCAACATTCAGATATATTATAGGGCAATTGTCCTCCAAGGATACTCAACTGGCGCTTCCACACTCAATCCAAACTCTAGGTCTCCCTGGAAAAATACATGGCAGGTAGAAACCCATCTTACAGCCCGTGGTTGGCTCGGAAACACAGGGGGTCCTTGGAATTTACCTCCACATTGATGACTTGTGCTCTAGCAGCCTGGGATTGCCTCAACTCTAAACTGGCCCTGGCATCCCCCGCATCCCCATTGAAGCGGGTTTCTATGGTTCCCTCCTGGGGAACAGGTGGCTTGATCCACCCTGGGTGAATAATAGTAACGCCAGCTGTGGTAAACTGAAGAACTGTAAATTACCCTCGGAGACCCTACATGACCAGCATGGGAGTTTCCCTATGGACTTCTGGCGGTATAGGCACCTTCACCACCTTTTTGAGACAGACGCTCCATATGGGATATCTCTACACTTACGCCCTTTGAACGCCTCTTTATAGCAGAGGAACGGATTCCACATATGGTTTCCAAACTCTACCATCTGATTGTCTCTGCCTCTTCCCCAGCTAAACCCACATGCATCAGGTTCTGGGAAGAAGACCTGGGATTGTTTTCACCCCAACCCAATTGGCCCACCTCTACCAATTTACCCATTCCAGCTCTATTGAATCCAAAACTCAGGAAATTAACCAGAAGATTCTGTCGCATTGGTACCACATACCAGCGGACTTAGCACAAATTTACCAATGCACTTCAGACCGGTGCTGGAGAGGTTGTGGTCACAGGGTACACTCCTGCATATCTGGTGTGACTGGTGATTAGACCCTACTGGGAGGACATTAGGTCCCCAATTAAGGACATCATGGGCCTGGACATCCCTCTTTCCCTGGTTCATTTCCTTTTGCACATTCCTCCCATGCCAATTAGCCAATATAGGAAGAGTGTATTGTCTCATTTATTGAATGCAGCTAAATGGCTGCTCACCATCTACTGGAAATTAACACAAATCCCTGGCAGGGAGGAATGGAGGCATAAGGCAAGTGAAATAAGGGAAGCAGAGGACTGGATTGCCACCTGCAGGGGTACCCGGGACCGCTTCTCCAGCACTTGGTAAGCTTTGATAGCATATGTCTCTGACCCAGGACAAGTGTCCTCTAGCTTGGAAGTGGCCCTACTGGAACTGGCAGAGCCATCCCTTAAAGTGGTCATTATGAATTACCCAAGAAAGAAGCCCCCGCAGCCGTCCTCGTCTCCCCCCTCCTGCCGACATCTCTCCCGGGGGTTACTTCCGGGTATCGCGGCTCCGAGGCTGTTATGACATCACTCCCACGCATGTGCACGGGAGCCGCCGATAAATGGCACACAGACAAGCAACAGCACGTACATGCCATTGCTTCAGTTTCCCAAAGTGCAGGGGGGACAGAGGCAATCTCCTAAACCATGCAGGTTTAGGAGATATCCTGGGTAGCTACAGGTAAGCTTCATTATAGCCTTACCTGTAGCATAAAGTTGTTTGTAAAGGGTTTACAACCACTTTAAAGTGGAGTTCCACCTGTTTTTTAGTTTATTAAAAGTCAGCAGCTACAAAAAGCATAGCTGCTGACTTAATAAACGGACACTTACCTGCCTCACGGTCCAGCGATGTGGCTGCCTGGAGGCTAGCTCCTCTCCCCCTCCTCTCCACTGTGCAGTCATGGTAACTGTGGGCACCCGGCCATGACAGCTTACTGCTTCACGGCCGGGCACGCACTACACATGTGCAAGTCGAGATGCGCTCTATTGGGCAGCCGATCTTCTGGGACCGAGCTGTGTCCCAGAAGATTGCTGGCAGGGAGGGGCCGCCTAGGCAGCAGAAGATAGGACACACTCCCACCCAAATAAATGACATGCTAAATGTGGCATGTCAGGAGGTGAGGAGTGCTTAAGGTGTAAGTTCCACTTTTGGGTAGAGCTCCACTTTAAGCAACGCCCTCAGACTCCACAAGTGAGAACAGAGACTTAGCTGCCTGTGGTGGGGGGGGGGGGGGGGGAACAACCTCTCTTTCAGTGACTTATCATATTTAGCTATGGCACCGAAGGCGGGGCATGAGAGGTGGCGTTGAACGGGAGATTCCAGGTATGTTCCAGTTATTCTATCTTCCTTTTCTTGTTCCCTAAATTTTTATTTACTTTTATCTCTTCTTACCCCGGTCCCCTGATCAATGGTTGCTCTTTTATTTTGATATGATAGATAGATACATCACATATCCAATTATATATTTAACATGAAGCAGTAGACCTCCCCGCTTAGCATCAAGGGATTCCTAGACTTCACGATACAGTCTCTCAGAATTTGAGCTCCAATCAAAAACTGTCAACGTCAACTTGATGCTGTATGGCAAAACACATTCCTTGGGAACAGATGAGCCTGATCCAGGAGATCCCTCGGAGCAACTGTCCAGGGTTCCTTTTAGATTGATGTAACACATCTGCCGAGGCTAGCCTGTAACAAGGAGGAACAATAGAAATGCTTTCCATTCTGAACAGGAGACAAATGATGTAAGGAAGTATTGAGAGTAACAGGAGCATCCTACCAGAGGACCACTACACCTGAGCCAAAATTTCATAGCCTTTAGTTTGACTTCAGGGGCTCGATAGTGGACCTCTGAAGTTGCCTACCTGGGACACACCTCCAGGAATAGCTTCAGGGGTAAAAATCAGTCTCACATGTTTAGGCTGGGTTCACACTATAAAAATGCAGCAGCTCACAGGTGTCCGGTGCATCTTCATTCACTCTATCAGGTCCGATTTCAGCCCAAATTCAGACCTGACAAACCAAAAGAGGGACACAGGGCTCCTGTGCAATTCACACCAGAGCCGCTCTGGAGAGGTGTGAACCGGTTCCATAGACAGCCAGCCGAAATCTTCTACAATATGAATTGGATGCAGAAAAACCCACATCCAATTCACATAAGTATGAACATAAGCCTTAGGAACTGCTGTCAGATGTAATCTGCCTGCCACTGTGTATACCTGGAATGCTCATGCCTGATGTTTTGCCAAGGATAACAATCTATCTTTTGCTACTGCAAAACTCTAGAGTAATCTGAAAATTGAAGTACGCCACCTTCATGGCATTGTCTGCTTGGATCAAGATGATATAAACAGCCCAGAACACAATGTTACCTTGGAAAACAAGATGCCAAAGACAACCAAGTCTCTTGATATCAAGAGTGTCTAGGTCTCTTCTCCAGAACGATCCACTGTCTGTAGGCGTCTTTTGATAGGGATTCTTAAAAACATGAAGAGAAGACTTCCTCGTTCAAGAACTAGTCCTCTGAGCCTCAGCAATAGGGAAATCACCTGACCCAAGACTGAGTCGACTTGTCCCTCTAAAGGCCCATACACGATCAGACTTTTTGACAACAAACATGCAAATTAGCTGTTTTAAGGCAACATCTGACCGTGTGTACGCTCCATTGGACAAACTTTTTTGGTTTTCATCTGACATTTGTTGGCTGTGCGAACGGACAAACTTTCCACAAACAAAAGTCCAATGGAGCAAAGTCAGAAAACCATAGGACTTTTGTATAAAAGTACTAATACGCATGCTCAGAACCAATGCAAAAGATCAGACAACAATACAGAAGTTGACCAAATGTGGCGGTAAAGAGCAGAAAAACTACATGATTTGGTGAAAGTTGGCTGAAAGAGTCCTGCTGTGTGTATGCAATACAAGGTCACGGCCGATGCCCTTTGTACAAAAATCCACGGGAAAGTTTGTACAAAGTCCGATCGTTTGTATGAGGCTTTGGAACAAAGGCCTGGGGTGAAACCAGCCAAAAGTAATTTCCTCACATGAGGCTACCCTCAGGTCTGGGCCTCTTATACAAAAGTGGAGATCCAGATTGCTCCTGGTCCAGACAGCTTGAATTTGAGACCAAAGTGTAAAAGTCTGTCCTGATCTGTGAGTAGCGCCATCCAGACATTCCCAAAGGTGAGTCGGTTCCAGCAAGATCTCCGAGCCTGTCCAAATTACTGGAATATCTGGAGGACCATGTCAGATTGCTCGATAGAGCCCACACCAATTTATTCCCATCTAAGGATCTCTGAGAATATTTCTGGAAGGCAATTAGGCTAGTACTGGCTCCAGCATCCTAATACATGAGGTGCAAACCAATGGACGAAGGGCAGGATCCCAGATTGGTAGTGCATGGATCCGATAGCAAGGCAAAGAAATTGCTTAAGGGAAGGGAACATTAATTATCTTTGGTGCCCAAAGCCAGAAAGTGTACCAGGTGAAGGGAGGCAATGCAACTTTTGTATTTTTCGAATTAAAAACTTGCATCTGAACCCAGCCCCATAAAGCCATGGGCTCCTGGATAGTGAACTGTTTGCCACCACAACTACGGGCAGAAACACCTTGACCCAGAAAACCTTCAGAGGCTATGCAGAGGCCACAAGTTGAGAAAAGACACTTCCTAACCATTAGGAGAAAATTACCTTGCAATCTGTACTCTAGACTTCTTCCACTAGTAATGACAAGTGTTCAACTTCAACCGCATCTCTAATGCTGTTGACCTGGACTGTCTCAAAGAGGACCTGTCCCTGGAAGGCCTTGCAGGCTACTTCTTGACTGAGGAAATGCAGTAGCAAGTTTCTTACCTAGAGTAATCTACTGGATTCTTAACTGGCTCCTCTGGTTCTTCTAAACTCATGGTAAATTTACCTACCTTTAAAAGGAAAATGGCCAGCAGGGGCAAAGCCTCAGGTTAAACAAAGTACCAGCTTATAGTCTGTTCTTCCTTGCCAGCAGTTGGCCTCCTCTCTGCTGAGGGAGGCTTTATGCAGTTGGTAGCAACAGTATTGGAATGCAGCTGGAGTTATTCGCAATAACTTGGATATGGTTAACTTCACCCAGGGCCATGGCATTCAAAGTTATTTGTGGCTATAATTAGCGGGCAGAAGAGCTTCTGTCTACCCATTTAAGGCTATCTTGTCGCACTCTCTCATGTAAAGACAACTTCACCCAGGGTCACAGCAATCCTTTACGAAGAAGTGATTTCATGGTCATGGAACACATGAGCAGGAACACTCTAAATATACATACAGTGGTGTGAAAAAGTGTTTGCCCCCTTCCTCATTTCCTGTTCCTTTGCATGTTTGTCACACTTAAGTGTTTCGGAACATCAAACCAATTTAAACAATAGTCAAGGACAACACAAGTAAACACAAAATGCAATTTGTAAATGAAGGTGTTTATTATTGAAGGCATCACTTAAATAGGAGCTGCTACTGTATGAGCACAAGTGGTATCCCCAACCTTAAGGATTTATATTTGCGGATGCATTGAGATTTGCATGATTAGCATTATATAATGGTATCTTATCCTCTGGGGGAACCTTGTGTAGTCTAATACAATTTTAGGTGTTTTGCTTATAATTTTATGTATTATGTAGGAAAAAAAATGCCTCTAAAGACCATTATTTTCTTAGTGTTCCATGAATGAATTTCCCAGGATGTGGCACATGTTAAGTAAAGGAGCTCAACAGCCACCAAAGGGCACCTTATCCATTCACTTCAATTAACCTTCTCACCTTGCCCAAGATGCTTCCAGGCAATCTTGTCCAACTCCAACATGGCCACTGGAGCATTACTTGCCCAAACCAAAGATGTCCCCTTAGTGAGTTCTATCCACTTCACATGTGCGGCATAATTGCATCATTCCCTTGAATGTAGATACTTGGCTTTCTCTTCCAAAATTGCCACAAGAGACCTTGCTACTTACAATTTGTAATCTGCCATGTTATTTTGTTTTGTTTTGTCAACCTCACCGGTATTTCCACCAAGTATATTTTATGTCAAGACCTCTCGGTTTAGTGTTCTGAGGTATGATATTTATGAATATCTTGATGGAAGGACATTCCAATGCTTATGCTCAGTTTTGCTTTATTGCTTATTGATTGTACTTTCTAAGACATTGTCTTGGTACTTGAATAATAAAAAAAAAAAATATGGAAAGACAATATTGCCACAAGAATGCATACTAAAACTCATCTGAGAGGATATGTAACACACAACTGATGGCCATTCACAAATGAAATCCTAAAAAATTAGAAAACATACTTATCTTAAAAAAAAATGCAGTGTCATAGTTCCATGAATCCATTCACTTCTGGGAGGCAGGCTCCAGCCACTGACAGCTCTTCTGAGGAACATAACCCTAGCTGCACTGCTGTGTGGCGCTAGTTAGCTTTTGATTTTTCACCCCCAAATGATCCACTGAAGGGGCTCACAGCCTTATCAGAGCATTTAAAGTCAGGGGCTGCACGGGGGCGTGGCCTGGCTGGCGATGGAGTAGGACGCGTGTGAGCTGAGCTCCGTACCATCTAACATCCTACACATCTATCCTGTGTGCCCGCGGGTTCCCCCGTGTTGCCCTGCTGTACCAGTCGGTCTCCGGATAGTGTGCGAGCATGTCCCCGCCGAAAAGAAGCGCTGCAACAGCTGCGGCGCTTGACAAATTCCGGAGGCAGGAACGGGACCACGAGGACCAACATGGCGGCCCGGCCGCTCCGCCAGTGGAGCCTGCTGCGGCGGAGACGGCGAAGGTGCTGGAGGCGATCTCCTCCTGTCAATCTGTCCTCACATGCAAGATTGAGGAAGTCAAGGTAGATATTTCCCTAATCCGCCAGGATCTCTCCAAGCTGCGGGACAGGGTCACGGAGGCGGAGACCAGGATTGGCCAGGCCGAGGATGTCCTGTTCCCACTACAAAACGCGCAGGAGGACATCCAACGGAGACTGCAGTTATTGGCCCAGAAGCAAGACGACCTGGAAAATAGGGCCCGCCGGTCCAATCTAAGGTTCGTGGGACTGCCAGAGGGCTCGGAGGGCGCTGACCCGGCTACATTCTTGGAGACTCTCCTCATCAAATCCTACAGCAGGGAGGCATTTTCCACCTCTTTTGTGGTGGAGAGGGCGCACAGGATGCCAGCGCGCCCGCCGCCTGAAGGTGCCCCACCGCGTACCTTTATCGCCAAACTCCTGAACTACCGGGACAGAGACACCATCATGCGACTTACCCGTGAGCGAGGAAACATCCCCTTCCAGAATGGCCACATCTCAGTCTTCCCGGATTTCTCGGCGGAGGTTCAACGGCAACGATCACGCTTTGTGGAGATTAAACGACGCCTCCGGGCCCACCATGTTAAATACGCTATGCTCTTTCCAGCCAGGCTTCGTGTCGTGGGAGAAGACCGGGCTCACTTTTTTGAGGACCCAGCGGCGGCGGGGGCCTGGTTGGATCAGAGGGACGCGGCCCGTAACCGGCCGCCGCGGGATTGATCACCCCACGGTCCTGTGCATTCGCTACTTACCCGGAACTTACCTTCTTCACCACCTGGCGTTCCAGTTGTAGAGGTATTGTAGATTGGGCCCTACTGCTACGGCTGCATTGATGGCTCTCCTGAACCCCTGTGTTCCCCCACGTTCTTTCTATTTTGTTTGCCCAGTTCCTCATATGGATTTCAGGAGGACGTGTGTGTGCCTTTCCCCCTTCTGGTACCCTCTCCGCCACGGAGGGGATGTTTGCGGTGGAAGACTATCTTACTGTGGTGGTTGAACTTTCCTCGTTGGCCCCTGCCTTAACGATACCCCTCCACTCCACTACCGACCATGGTTTCACCCCCCCTTTTTTTTCCTCCTCTTTTCCTTCTGTGTACCGGGTCCTTCAACTAGTTCATCAGTCACTCCTTCCTCACTTCCCCCTCCTTCCCACTCTACCCCATTCTCTCCCTCCTTGGGGTCTCACGTTTTCTTCTCTTCTTTCTCTCCTTCTCGTTCTTCTTTTCTATCTGCCCTCTCTGTTCCTCACTAAACCTTCCTCCCCCCACTGTGTCTCCCCCAAGGCCTGGATCCTGTTGCAAGGGGTTCACCACGGTATGATGTTTGCCAGCTTCTCTGCTGGCGTATAGGCCTGGGACATGGAACTTGGTGGGTACTGGACTCTTTTGAAGGCCCTTACTACATGTGCTGTGCTCGCGCACTTAAAGGACTCTAAAAAGTTTGCATATATGATGCTAAGTCAATTTTGGGCATTATGTGACTGTGCTGTTGCGGGTTCGGCTCACACATATGCTCAGCTGCTGGTTGTTGTACCGGCGGGCGGTGTGTGTGCGTCGTGCTCCATTGCTGGACTTACACCCAGCGGACTTTTCGCCCTCATAGTTCGCCAGAGTTAAACCTGGTTGGGGGGTTTTGTTTAGGGATGTGTGCTCCGGCTTGGTTGGGGGGGCTGAGAGCTGGGAGGGGGGGGTTGGGATGTTTGAAAGTTAGTTTTAGATTTGGTTGCAGGTTTTATTTGGGTGTTATTGCTTCCACACTGTACGTAGCTACAGGGCGTATACCTATACCAGTTATAACACAAGTGATTATGTGTATAATGTATGATTATGCTGTGCTGGGGAGGGTCACTGCTTTGGGGTTCGTCCACCTCCCTCCTTCTCCCACGTTTATGGGTTATTGTTTCGGGGTGAGTTAAAATTCCTGTCCTGGAATGTCCGGGGGTTGCGGGATAAATTAAAACGCACGGCGGTATTTGATCGTCTCAAATTATACAGGGTTATCGTGCTGGTAGAAACGCATGTCACCGGACAATTGCAGTTGGCGCTGAAACGCCCCTGGATTGGCTGGGTGTATCATGCCACCTATACCCCTTATTCCCGTGGGGTCACTGTCCTAGTGTCTAAATCTACCCAATTTGAATTGATATCTTTGCGGACGGATCCCCAGGGCAGGTACTTGTTCTTGCACTGTGTTCTTTATGGGGTCCAATACCTTGTGCTGGCATTTTATGTACCACCGCCATATAACTCTACAACTATCACTGAGGGGCTATCCTACATGGCCATGCACCCCACCACTCCCGCCATTTGGCTAGGGGACTTTAACATGGTGCAGGACAGGATGCGCCGGGTTGGGGAGGCACATGGCTCTGGCGAGACCAGATTGGGGCGTACATTAAGGGAGTTTTCACTAGTTGACCCGTGGCGTCACAGGTATCCTGAGAAACGAGAGTACTCATGTTTTTCTGCAACCCACTCCTTTATGTCCCGCATCGACTACATTTTGACTGCAAAGAGCTTACTGCCCGGCCTGTTGGACGCTGGATACTGCGCCCGGTCGCTTTCAGACCATGCTCCCTGCTGGGCTGTTTTTGAGCTGGCGCGTCAGGCAGGTCCGAGGCAGTGGAGACTTCACCCCTTTTGGCTGTCGACACTGAGCGAGTGCGAGGACATAGAGGAGGAATGGCGGTTTTATTTTGACACTAACAGAGACACAGCCCCGACGGACCATGTTTGGGAGGCCTTCAAGTTGCATGTTCGCTCCACACTTTCGCGGCGGATAGGCCGGTTGAAGAAAGCATCCCTGACTCAGCTGGCGCAGGCTGCGGAGGCGCTGGATGTGGTTACAGCCGACTTTAGCGCTAACCCTACCCAGGCCAAAGCACAGCTGCTTAGGCATCACACTCGAGCGCTAGAACATCTACAAATTGAACAAGCCAAGCGGAAGCTATTTTTTACTAGACAGCGGGTATTCGAGCAGGGTGAGCGTGCAGGGAGGCTTCTGGCCTATCTGGCGCATCAGGACTCCAGACCTCCGGTGGTGGTCTCATTGACCAATCACCAAGGAGTTAAGGTGTCTGATCCGCAGATAGTGGCGGAGATGTTTCGGGAATTCTACATGGCAACTTATACCTCCCAGGTGACTACTCCGAGAACAGAGACCAAGACTTATTTGGTGAGCATATCCCTTCCTAGACTGTCCCCGACGCAGGTTGCAGATCTTGATGCCCCCCTAACTGGTGATGAGGTCGCGCTGGCGATTTCGTCTCTAGCCTCGGCCAAAGCCCCTGGACAGGACGGTATACCATTGGATTTTTACGCCCAGTACTCTAACGTGTTAGTTCCAGAACTGTTGCAATTGTTTAACTATTTGTTCGATTCGGAAACGCTTCCCGAGACGATGCGACAGGCCACCATTATTGTGCTTCCCAAGCCGGGCAAGGACCCCCACCTTCCTGACTCATACCGCCCCATTTCACTACTTCAGACCGATATTAAAGTTTTAGCGAAAATTTTAGCCCTCAGACTAAACAAGGTTATACTCTCCCTTGTGCATCCAGACCAGACAGGCTTCATGCCGGGGAAAAACACGGCTATGAATATTCGTTGCGTATTTATGAATGTGCAGGCAGGGCATAGCTCGGTGGGGTCGAGGGCGGTGGTGTCCTTGGACGCGGCCAAGGCCTTCGACTCCATTGAGTGGGGTTATTTATGGGAGTGCTTGGGGCGATTCGGCTTCGGCCCCAATTTTGTGAAATGGGTCACCTTGCTTTATTATCGGCCGATGGCTAGGGTCGCGGTAAACGGTTGGGTGTCGGATCCCTTCCCCGTTGGGCGGGGCACGCGTCAGGGGTGTCCACTCTCCCCTCTTTTATATGCCCTTGCGGCGGAACCCCTGGCGGCCAGGCTCCGGCTTCATCCGGGGATAGCCGGCCTCCGCAGTGGTACCCTCGTGGAATCCGTAAGTATGTATGCAGATGATACTCTTTTGTATCTGGAGGATGAGGGTCCATCACTGCGGAGTGCTTTGGGGGTGTTGGGGGAGTTCGGCAGCCATTCGGGTTTGACCATAAATTGGTCCAAGTCCCAGATATTACCTCTGGACATGTCGGTGCCGGATCGCTGTGCGGCCTCTCTCCCACTCTCCAGGGTCTCCGAAATCCGATATTTGGGGGTGCGTATTACCAGAGAACCACGAGATTACCTACTACTTAATGTTGAGCCCCTATTTTTATTTCTCAAAATGCGTACCCAGGCTTGGTCCCGTCTCCCTCTTGGGGTGACGGGTAGAGTTAACCTGACGAAAATGATTTTACTCCCCAAAATTCTCTACGCGCTCTGGCACTCCCCGGTCCTGATCCCTCTCCGCTTTTTCAAAACAATAGACACCATTTTGAGTACGTTTATTTGGGGCTCATCTAGGCACAAACTGGCGTGGAATACTCTCAAGAATCCGTCGGGATCGGGGGGGGGGGGTGGCCCTCCCAGACTTTCGGGCGTACTATTTGGCGGCGCAATTGTCGCATTTCTACCACCTGCACCGGTCAGACGGAGCGAGATACCAGACGTTGGTGGGAGGTGGAGAGGGCTTACACACTCACACTCCTTTACAGCTGCTCTTCCGGGCCGGGAGGGCGGGGGCTGCCCAGACCCCTCTACTGTCCTACCACAGAAGGATTTGGAGGCTGGCGTTGGGAATTATTGGCACTGACTTTTGCCACTCGCACACCCCATTGTGGTGTAACCCTGCTTTGAAAGAATTATTAGCGGTCCCTGGGGCTGCCCTTTGGGCCGCTAGGGGCGTTGTTTTTCTACACCAGGTTTTAACCCCCCTCGGCGTTCGCGACTTTTCTACGTTAC
Organism: Lithobates pipiens; assembly: GCF_037356315.1. Taxonomy (NCBI): domain Eukaryota; kingdom Metazoa; phylum Chordata; class Amphibia; order Anura; family Ranidae; genus Lithobates; species Lithobates pipiens. The sequence goes on from NW_027507791.1 coordinate 138,955,862, forward strand.
GGGCGGAGTTTGACTTGCCTCAATCTATGTATTTTCGATACCTACAACTGCGGCATGCACTTATATCCCAATTTGCTGAGGGCCCCCCTGACGTTCAGACTCTGTCCATAGTTGAGCTGCTACTAGGTGACAACTCGGCCCAATTGATCTCCACACTTTACAACTTATTGAGGACGAGGGAAATAAATCAGATCTCGGAGAGGGCTAGGATTAGATGGGAGGGGGACGTGGGCCCACTAGATGGATCGGACTGGGATGAGTCGCTAGAAAACATTAAGCTGGTGTCATTGAGCATTCCAGACCGCCTTACACATTTGTACATTATTCACAGATCATATCTGACCCCCATCAGGTTAGCGAAATTCCAACCCAGCTATAATCCGGGGTGCCCCATGTGCTTATGTTCTTCTGGAACTTTCTACCATTTAATGTGGTTATGTACTAAAATTCAAACTTACTGGATGCAAATAATTACCTTTCTGCATGACCACATGGGGTCACCCCTGCAACTGGACCCGAAAGTGTGCATATTGGGTATGTTCCCTGACGTTGCTATGGATGTGTACCTTACCACGTTTCTGCAGTCCACACTGTTTACCGCAAGAAAGCTGATAGCAAAACATTGGATGCGTTCAGCTCCTCCTGGGGTACGGGACTGGATTGTAGACATTAATAATAAACTGCCATATATAAAGTTAGTGTATAGTCACCGTGGATGCCCTGCCAAATATAATAAGGTATGGGATAGATGGCTAAATGCTGTGGAGACTTGTGTAGCTTGATGTGGGAACACATAGTGATCGTGTCATGGGGATGTGGGGGGGGGGTGGACGGGAAGCTCTTATGGTTATTGTATTTTGTTATTTAAGATGGCTCTCCCCGCCGTGGTGGGGTGAGCTCATTATTGCATTGTCAAACTGTATAAGATTTGTGTGGTTGCACCCACTACCATTTTTTTTGTAACTTTTTTTTATGTGATTAATAAACCTGCGTTTGTTTTGGAAAAAAAAAAAAAAAAGTCAGGGGCTGCACTACAGGAGGGTCTGAACCTCTGCAGGAAAACCACCAAAAGGTGTCAGGTAAGGGTTTCTTTTCTTCTAGGCCGTTGTGTGGGTATTAACTTTTTATAGGTATGCACTGGGCCTGTGGGCGGGGCTACTATCACATGTATGCTGCCAGGGAGGCACCAGGAAAAAAGTTGTTGTGGTAATGAAATAACACTTGTGAGAGAAAAAGCTCTGGACAGAGAGAGAGAGCTAGAGAGATATATTTCTCCCTCTATATCCATCTCCATTTGGCCTGTAGGCTGAACAAAAAAAAAAAAAAAAAAAAAAACAATCTAGATTCCATCTTATTACAGGTGAACAGTCTTCGTGGTTTAAGCCGCGTTACGCCGATTTATTTGCAGCAATTTTTATTTATTTTTTTGCAAATTAAATATTCTTCTGATTAGAGTAGCTATTGTGCCAATTATTGTAGCTCAGTCATTCAGCAACAGTCGCTCTGCCTTCACCTTTAGCTTAGCTACAAATCGCTGAAGGAAAGAAATTTGTAGCAGCAACCACTAATATAATAATGGGGGAGCTTTACTAAAACTGGTGCACACAATATGGTACAGCTGTGCTTAGTAACCAATCGGCATCTAACTTCAGTTTGTTCAATTAAACTTTGACAATAAGGTCACGTTCACACTGGCGCAACACGAAAGTCGCGCAACTTCTGATCGGACTTTGCCCTGCAACTTCAGAACAGACTTCCATGCGACTAATTAACAGGATTTGATTTTGCTCCAACTTTGAGATGACTGCAACTTGTCCTTTGACCAATAAAAACAAATTCCTTTGGCTTTGGAATGGATGAAACCGAACATCATATTAATGGAAAAAAAAAAAATGGTGTTTTATGTATGGAGGTAAACCGGCACCACTCTCACCTTCCCAATACAATTCCAACAGGAAAGTATGGTGGTGACAGCACTATGCTATGGGGATGTTTTTTTAGCAGCAGGGACTGGGAGACTGGTCAAGGTTGAGGGAAAGCTGAATGGAGCAAAGTACAAAGTTATCATCAATGAAAACCTGTTCTAAAGCACCCAGGACCTCAGACTGGGCCAAAGGCTCACCTTCCAACATAACAAAGCACGCAGCCAAGACAACACAGGAGTGGCATAGGGACAACTATGAATGCCTTAGCCCACGTACACACGGTCGGAGATTTTGCCAACCAAATCCGACGGATTGTGTCCGAAACTGTTGCATACACAAGTTGGCGAAAAATCCGATCTTTCAAAACGTGATGGCGTAATTTCATTATGATGGGACTACATTCAGGCTAGTAGCCAATAGCTTTATTGTAGAAATTTGATCTGAGCATGCGTGGCACTTGGTCCGATGAAAATGCTCTACACATGATCGGATTAGGTCCGTCCGGCCCAGTTGGTCGGGAAATCTTTCCAACATGTTGGAAAAATTAGAGTTACGCTTACCGGTAACGTCTTTTCCAGTAGTCTTTCAGGACAGCCACTATGAGAGATAGACTCCTCCTCTTCCTCTGGAAACACTGCGCCAGCCCATAAATTCTTACTTCCCCTGCCGGACCTCAGTTTATATCGAGAATACCTCCGGCCAGCTGGGGAGACACAAGAACACATTAATAACATATTCATCAAATACCATTATCTTGCTGCGCTCTGGTCTTTTGTAAGACTCCCCCCCAATTTTCGGGTGGGAACTAGGGCTGTCCTGAAAGACTACTGGAAAAGACGTTACCGGTAAGCGTAACTCTAATTTTCCCTAATCGTCTTTCAGGACAGCCACTATGAGAGGATAAGCGAGCACTTACCAGTTAGGGTGGGACTACAGCTTGCAAGACCTTTCGCCCAAAGGTCTGCTCACCTGCCGACACCAGATCCACTCTGTAGTGTTTTACAAAAGTGGAATAGCTGGACCATGTTGCTGCTCTGCAAATCTGCTCTGGCATTGCTCCCGCTCTTTCTGCCTGGGAGGCTGCCATAGCTCTAGTGGAGTGTGCTTTAATACCCACTGGGATTTCTTTCCCTGCAACTAAATAAGCCTGCTCGATGGCTACTCTGAGCCACCTAGCAATAGTGCGCCGGGACGCCTTACAACCTTTCCTGGCCCCGGAAAACAAAATAAATAAGGAATCTGACCTTCTAAATGACTTGGTCAGTTCCAGATAGTGTAGGATACATCTCCTAACATCCAAATAATGGAATTTTAGTTCCTTCTCACCGGAGGGATTGGGACAAAAAAAGAGGGCAAAACAATTTCCTGGCTTCTATGAAAGCTGGATGCCACTTTCGGCAAAAAGGCTGGATCGGTCTTCAAAACTATCCGATCCGGAAAAATAACGCAAAAGGGAGCCCTGACTGATAAGGCCTCCATCTCACTGACCCTCCTAGCAGTTGTCACTGCTACCAGAAACACTGTCTTCAGAGTAAGCTCTCTCAGAAGACACTCCTTTAAAGGCTCAAAGGGGGGTCCAGTTAAGCTCTGCAAAACTAAAGATAAATCCCATCTGGGAAAGGACAGACCCTGGACCGGTCTCTGTCTGGACAGGGCTCTAAAGAACCTGACAACCCATGGGTTGGCAGCCAAATGATCCTCTAAATAAACACTGAGGGCTGATACTTGACCCCTAAGGGTACTAATGGATAAGCCCTTATCTGCCCCACATTGTAAAAATTCCAACACTGCGGAGGAGCTCCGTACTGGGAAAGAGTTCTCTGCGCACCACTTGTTGAAACGCAACCAGACCTTTTCATAGATCTGGCGAGTTTCCTTTTTCCTACTGTCCAGGAGGGTAGAAACTAGTCTCTGTGAAAATCCCTTAGATTTTAATAAACCCTCCTCAGTAGCCAGGCCGCTAACTTCCACTGGCGTACCTGTGGGCAGAGGACTGGCCCCTGAGAGAGGAGATCGTCCCGAGGGGGCAAGAGTAAGGGAGGTTCTACCGCCAACTGCTTTAGCATTGAGAACCATGCTCTCTTGGGCCAATGTGGAGCCACCAGAATCAGAGATGTGCTTTCCATCTGAAACTTTCTCAGAACTGCTGGCAACAACGCTGGAGGTGGGAAGGCATAGCAAGTTCTGAAGTGCCAATTCTGGCTCAAAGCGTCCACCCCTAAGGCTCCTTCTCCCCTTTTTAGGGAGAAAAAAACAGGGGGTTTTTGCATTGTTTCTGGACGCGAACAGGTCCACCTCCGGAGACCCCCATCTTCTTATTATGAGATTGAAGACCTCCTGGTTGAGAACCCAATCGCCCTCCCTCAGCCTCTTTCGGCTGAGAAAGTCTGCTACCACGTTTTTCTCTCCCCTCAGAAAAACTGCTGAGAGCGAAAGGGTGTAGGTTTCGGCCCAGGACAGAATCTCTGTCGCTAAAGACAACAGGGTTCCGCTTCTCGTGCCACCCTGTTTGTTCAAATAGGCCACTACGGAAGAGTTGTCCGACCGCACCTGAATGTGGTGACCCCGGAGCTCTTTTTTGAAGAATTTGAGGGCTAGTCCCACTGCCCTTAGTTCTTTCCAGTTGGACGATCGAGTCAACTCGCCGTCCCCCCAAGTGCCCTGGGCTAGAAGGGAACCCAAATGTGCCCCCCAACCTTTTCCACTTGCGTCTGTGGTTACTACCCGAGAAATCGGGATGAGCCACAGACGACCTTGCGACAGATTTGTCACTTTCCTCCACCACCAGAGGGATCTCTTTACCTGGTGTGGAATATGAACTAGGGTGTCTAGGGCCTCCTGACTGTGGTCCCATACCCCTAGGATGAAGGACTGTAGGGGACAAAAGTGTAGCCCTGCCCACTGCACTGCTGGAAGGGTGGATGTAAGGAGACCCAGTACTGACATCAGAACCCTTATGGAAACCAGCTGGTTGCTCTGAAGAGAGGCCACCGCACTGTCCAGTTTTTGTACCTTTTCTCTTGGTAGAAAAACTCTCAACAGTGTCGAGTCCAACAGGAAACCTAGATAGGAGATCTGTTGTGAGGGGATCAGGCTGGACTTTTCCAAGTTCAGAAGCCACCCCAGGTCTGTAAGGACCCCTTTGGTTAGATCGAGATCCCTGACCAACTGTGTTGGGGATGCTGCAAATAAAAGCAGGTCGTCCAGGTAGGCAATTATACATATCCCCTGGAGCCGAAGAAAGGCCATGGCTTCTGCCAGGACTTTGGTAAATATGCGGGGTGCAGAGGATAGCCCGAATGGCAGGGCCTGAAATTGAAAGTGTATTGTTTCTCCGCCCAGATCTATGGCAAGGCGTAGAAACCTCTGCGAGGCTTCCGCTATAGGGATGTGTAAATACGCGTCCCGTAGATCCAGGGATACCATGAAACAGTTGTGGGGCAGAAGCGCCTTTACTGAAAAGATCGATTCCATGCGGAATCTTTTGTATGTCACTGAAGCGTTCAGGGGCTTTAAGTTCAGAATCAACCTGAACTTCCCTGAGGGTTTTTTCACTATGAAGATGTGAGAATAAAACCCCCTTCCCTCTTCTGCTTTTGGGACCCTGAGAATAACATCCTGATTCTCCAATTCCCTCAGAGCTTCTAGCAAGGCCTCGGCCTTTACCATGCACCTGGGTAGATGCGTGACAAGGAGCCTTTGAGGGGGTGGTCTTAGGAATTCCAAGAGGTACCCCCTTCTTATTACCCCTAAAATAAATTGATTGGGGGATATTGTCTCCCACTGTGGAAGAAAGGCCCCCAGTCTTCCTCCCACTGTAGCTGGAAAGTCACTGGGTTTTACGGGGCTGGATAGGAGGGCGAAAAATCGGCCCTCCTCTGCCCCTGCCTTTTTGGGGCCAGGTTTTCTTTTTCCCCCCTGGTTTAGAGGTTTCCCTACGCCCCTGCGGGCGAAACCCCTTTTTTGTTGGTACGGGGGTTTTCCGTTTGAGAGGAAAGGACTTTTTCCTGTCCACTGTCCGGTCTAGAACCGTCTCTAGCCCTGGGCCAAACAGGAGGTCCCCCGTCAGGGGTATCCCACATAGCTTTATCTTGGAGGCATTATCCCCTGGCCATGTTTTTAACCAGAGGGCCCTTCTGGCCGAATTGGCTAGAGCCGCCGTTCTGCCCGACATGCGGACGGACTCAGCAGAGGCATCAGCTATGTAAGTGATCCCTCGCAGCATGGTAGGGAAGGATGACAGAATGGTTTCCTTATCTGTGCCTGCCTCAATATGTTGTTGGATCTGTGAGAGCCAGTGCTCTAAATTGCGAGCCACAACTGTAACTGCCATTTCAGGCTTTAAATTGCCGATAGCGAGTCCCACGTCTTTTTAAGCAGGGAGTCAATCCTTTTGTCCATGACATCTGCCAAGGCCCCCATGTCTTCAAACGCCAAATCTGTGTGTCTGGAGACCTGGGAGAACGCGGCATCCAATTTGGGACTTTTATTCCAAAGGCATGCCGGGTCCTCTGAAAGTGGGAACCTTCTTTTGAGGGATCTAGATAAAAAGGGTTTTCTCTCCGGATCCTGCCACTCTCTTTTAACTGTTTCCATTAAAACTTTGTGTACTGGAAACACCCTTCTTTTTGGCTCCCCTAAACCTGAATACATTTGGTCATGCAGGGTTAGGGGCTTTTTATCCGTCTGGATACCGAGGGTTGCATAAATTGCCTTTAAGAGGTCCTCTACCTCATCAAGGGATAACTTATATCTGGAGGCTTTCCTGGACCCGTCCTGGTCCTCCCCCTCGGAACCCTCCTGGGAATCGGAAGAGGAACTGTCTGGAAGTTCCCTACCTGTCCCTGAAGGGCCTGCAACCTCTGTCCCCCCTGTACTAGCAGGTTGGACTGGAGCAGAACTCTGTGCTAGAGGTGGGGTTGTATCCTGGGGAGATGGACCCGTGGGAAGCTGAAATTTTTCAAAAAGGGACCTAAAAGAAGAGAAGGTGGACGAGAGCTCCTTGACTGAAGCTGCTAGTCCTGACTCCTGTTCAGATTCCCTTTCCCTAACGAGGGAGTCAATACAGCCTTTGCACAACACTTTGGTCCAAGATTCCCCTAAAATGTCCCTACAGGAGGCACACTTCTTTTTAGAGCTATGCGTAGACCTAGTTTTTTCCGTAGCTTTCTAAAAAAAAAAGGAAAAAAGAAAAAAAAAACAGAAAAAGACAGTCAATCAAAAGCTCGGGATACAACCCTGGGAGTGCACTAGACCCTTTTTTAAAACGAAGGGATCTGAGCCTCCCCTCCCCCCTGGCCACCCAGGGGGCTGCCCCCCCCACCCATGATAGAACCATACATTGGGGTGGGGGGATCCTAGATAGAGAGTACCCCTCCCCAGGGCGCTCTTACCTTAGGAATGCTGGAGATAGAGTCTGTCGTTTGAGCCTCAGCTTCCGACATGACTGCAGGTGGCTGCTTACTACAGAGTTCCACGTTGCCTGTGCACGTTCTGAACTCATCTCCAGCTTGTGCCCGGCCCTCCTATCAGCTCCACGACCCAGAACCGGAAGTCGATCGTATTTCGAGGTCAAGCCTTCGTTTCCGCCGGATACGACGTCGCCCGTCGTTCGGCCCGCTCGGTTCAAAGAAAAAAAGGGGCGGACTGTACCCATGTACAGGGAAATCTTCCGAACGGCTTGCCAGCTGCGTCCCTGTAGACGCGATAGGAGTCCCCCACGACCTGAAGCCGCGATCGACTCGGAAGGGGTGGCAGTACCTGGTGAGGTAAGTAAACCGTTCGACCCGTCCGACACGCGGACGTTGGTTTCGAACGGTTTGAATCCAGCTTTCTCCAAACGAAGCCCCTGCTTCTTTCAACCGGGTTCTTTTAACGACAAAACGGCCACAGCCTCCCCAGCTGATCGGCCTGGTTCCTTGCACAGTGTCTCCCCGCCGGAGGAAACACTAATAACTGAGGTCCGGCAGGGGAAGTAAGAATTTATGGGCTGGCGCAGTGTTTCCAGAGGAAGAGGAGGAGTCTATCTCTCATAGTGGCTGTCCTGAAAGACGATTAGGGAAATTGGGTCGGATGGAGATTCGGACGGAATCAGTCCGATGCATACCACACACAGTCGGATTATCTGACGACACGGTCCGATAAGACTCATTCCGACAGATTCTCTGACCGTGTGTACAAGGGCTTAGAGTGGACTAGCCGGAGCCCTGACTTGAATTTGATTGAACATCTCTGGAAAGACCCAAAATACCGACAGTCCCCATCCAACCTGACTAAGCTTGAGAAGAATGGCAGAAAATCCCCCAATTCAAGGGTGCAAAGCTTGTCATGTCATACCCAAAGAGACTCTAGGGTGTTGTTGCTTCTAAAAGGTGCTTCAACAAAAGTACTGAGTAAAGGGTTTGAATACTTATAGGGTTAATAAACCCAGTAATGTGAAAATAGTTAATCCGCCCGCTCCATCCTCCCCCCCACGTACCCACAGCTTATAAATCTTTTTTACATTAAAATACTGCCACTATCAACCTTTTTGGGCTGATCTGTATACCATGGTTACATGATAAACTGCAGGGTCTGTCCAGTGCTGGCAGTTTAGGTAGGAAATTTCCATTATAGCCTGTGTCCATGTGGTGTTTTGGGAGGCCGGTCTTCCATGAATTAATAGCCAGGTAGGTTATGCAGGTTCTCAACCATATGACTGCTGCGACTTGCTCTCACAGTGGTCACCCGATTGGGATGCCGAGGGACAGGCTCTCAATCCGAAGCCATGACAGCTCAGTGTGCTGGGATTGCCCAGCGAGTGCGCTGTTAGCTCACAACCTTAGGTTGCCATGGACACACATGCAGCAGCTGGGTATTAAAGCCTGCTATTCCTGATGACGCATATATGCTTTTTGCAGTTACTGGAAGTTGTTTTCTTGGTTAAAATTGCACAGTTCTAAATTTAACAGTCACACAAAGTTCACTCAAATACCATTTGAAAATCAGTTAAAAATAACAATTTTAATTTAAAAACTACAAAAAAAAAAAAAAAAGGGGAAAAAAAAAAAAAAAAAAAAAAAGGGACGACCTTCTTTGCTTTAACAACTTAAGAGTCGGCCTCTTCATCCTCTTGCTGTAATTGCTCTATCAGACGCTGACGTTCTGCTGCCTGCCTCATCTTCATTAACACTAGACTTTCAAAATCTCTCTCTGATCGTACAGAATTCTGCAAAGAAATTAAATGCATTAACATAGTATACATTTTCATGAAAACAAAATACCTGGCAAAAAATGCAAATAAAGAGTCGAGTGGAGGGTGTTTTTCACGGCAACTTACTGGATGCTTGCTTTCATGTTGAAAAGTTCACCTTAAAAATGGTAAGCAACTCCACTTTCTAAAATGTCACATAATCCAATTCAATTTTGTAAATGTCTAGACAGACAAGCCACATTTGGTGGTCTTGCCCTAGATTAAAAAGATTACTCCCAATTCACATCAGTCATCCAAGTAGGAATTGATAGAACTGAACCAATAAAAGAAAAAAAAAAAAAAAAACTGGGAAGTCCGCTTAAGCCTATCCAGTCTCTCGTTCAAAATTTTTTATTTTATGTTAAAATAAATTACACGTACAGAATAGAAGACAAATTATGTGATACCAGAAATAAAAAGTAGGCATATTGAAGGACGGATGATACAAAGCAAAGAAGAATTTCAAGATATTCTCGTGGGAATGACAATAAATGGCCTTTATATATTTTAGAATTTGAAAACATTCTTATAGCTGAGTTTTAAACATTTTAATCCCAAGAAAATATAAATATGTCTAAAAGAAAATATATGATTTTAAAGTTTTGACCATAACTTCTAAAGTATGTTTATAGTAAGTATTATATAGTAAGGGAAGAACATGCCTATCCAGTCTCTTATCAAGAATTAAAAGAAATTAGTCACTTTTTTTTGTGCACTAAAGCATAACAATATTGTAAATGCTTGGAAAACCATGACATTCAATATCAATTTGCGCAGCACTTTACATGTATAGTGTACATTCACCGGTCCCTGCCCTCAAGGAGCTTACAATCCAAGGTTCCTAATTGACATTCATACATACATACATACACACACACACTAGGGTCAAATTTAGACAAGAGCCAATTTCTACCAGTATGTCTTTGGAGTGTGGGAGGAAATCAGAGTACCTGGAGAAAACCTATGCAGGCACAAAAAAAGAAATTGTGGTTGGGATTCAAATCAACTTTTTCAGTCTCTCGTCCTCCTTTATAAGCTTGTCCACATTACAAACGAGAAGAGAATGGACACTGGACTCTTGCATAATAATAAAATCTAAGGTTAAGTTTCACCTTACATAAGTTCTATGGCATCTAGGGGATCCATGGAGCAGCTGTTTGTGGCTTGGACATGAAATGTCCCAAGACATTTCATTTGGGAATCTAGCACAGCCTAATGTAAACTTAGATATTAAGATCTGACAAGTTCATTTATGAGATGAATGAGGAAAGCAGCAACGTTAGAGATGGAGACATCAGGGGCACTAAGGGACATACCAAAAAGTCACTGAGAAATTTAGGCAGAAGGAGCAAAAGGATGCAGATGAACAAACCCTAACATTAAAATCTCTACGTCTATGGACATTCACGATCTAATACTAACCAATCTAACCCTGTAAAAGAAGAAATCAGCATCCAACCGGATCCCACACTGAGCTGTCAGCTGCGACTTCGCTGTGGAGGTGGGTGCAGAGGACACAGCCGACAATGGAAGCCCCATACTAAGTCTATGGTTGACATCACTTCCCATTCCTTTCACCGCCGTTGTAGACTGTGTCCTCTGCAGAGCTTCCCCCTCTGAAGACCAGAACGGCTTAAAAAAAAAAAAAAAAAGGACATGTATACTGATTTCTTCTCTACAGGCCTAGATAGGTTAGACTTATATAATGGACGTCTGTAGATGTAGCGGTTTTAAGGTTAGGCTGGACTTTTCCTTTAAAATCTTTGTCTGGCAGAGACCTTGCTGATGTAGTATAAACTACCTTGTATTCTATTGCTGTGCTTAGTCTTATCATGTATGACCTTTGACATGAAATGGTCTTCCACAGCCTCACCTTAGTAGTCATGTTTGGCTGTTCCTCACCCAGTTTTAAGCCTCCTACATATGAAATTGATGATCACTAGCACCTGCTTGGCATAACTGGTTAATCATACACCTGACTAATCCTACAAAAACCCTGAATTAGTGCAAGTGTAAAAATTGATGCTGGTTTTAAGATAAAGAGTAGTCACACCACATATTGATTTGATTTAGATTTTGATTTTGTCTTCAGTTCGCTCACTTTGGGTTTTGTCAACTGATCAAAACAATTAAAATCTATATTTTTGAGACAGAATTCACACTATATGCCATGACAGACATTTTGCTGCATTATAAAACATCTGTCACCACAAGGACACAACTGTTTCCAATGATTCACATTGCAACACATGCGCTAAAATGCAGACACGCCAAATTGCATGGCACTGTACAGCACAACACTGCCCTTTACCGCAGCTGGGAACGGACACCTGCTGTAGAGATGAAACACTCCACCAGCTTTCAGTCCTGTGTGAATTCACCCTGAAAGCATTCTTACTTTACAGGATTTCTTCAAACCTACCTACAACTTTCGCACAGTATTGTAGGATAAAATAATAGTCAATATATAGACTCTTTTTATAATTCCTTTATTTTCCATAGAAAATGCATTTTACAGCCAAAAGTAAATAACAGAGATATATAATAAAATCAGACTGCAGAAAGGGCCACACAATGAGATCAACATATCAACTACAATACATAGTATGGGTGGTACGAAGGAATAGCACGGTGTAGAGAACATTGCCGGTGCATAGAGCCGGGAAGACATCCAACCAACTAAATGGGAGACCCAAAACACATTTATAGAAGCAAAACTTTTCAACAACAAAAAAAACTCTTTACTCTAAACAATATATCGTGAGGTAGGGCATTTCGATAGCCAGCTGAGCCCAGAGATGGGACACTGAGGTAGGGATAAAGCAAGCAAGGATATTCACAGTATTTGAATAATACAGCCCATAACTGAGCCAAATATACGGAGAAGGGGGGGCAGTCAAAAAGAGAAGAGGGTAGGGGGGTCAGGTATCTCTAGAGTGACATAAGAATGAACTCAAGAGCAGAGAGAAAAAGACAGGCAGTGTATCCTGCCCAGGGAGCAAAGCTAATCCAGGAGGTCAGACTGCGAAGCCTCTCGGAGGTAGGCATCAGTGTACACAAAATGGTGCCATGGTCCGCAGGTCTCATGGAAGGTCTCCTCCCAGTTGTGCAAGGTGGCGGTGAGATCCTCCATATCTCTCAGTTCATTAACTTTAGAAAACCAGAGATTGACGGTGGGTTCCCCGATCTCCAACAGAGGGGGATGCATGCCTTGGCCGCATTCAATAACTGGATGCTGAGGGAGGCTTTGCATTTCTTAATTGGTCGCTCTGAAAAAGGTGAAAGAAGCAAGTCGCAGGGTTCCCCTCTAGAGTAACATTGGTCAGGTGTTTGATTGTGCAGGTCACCTTAACTAGGGACTTGCGAAAAAAGAAACTATGCAGAGTAGTGGGTACCCTATACCATCAGGTCAAGATCTTGTAACAAGTCTCTTGAACTCTGGTAGCTATGGAGGATTTCTGTGCAAAAAGGAAGATCTTCTGTGAGACAGTGAAATGGGTGCCAAGATCCGATTCCCACTTAGAGAGAAACGGAGGGACAAACCCTTCTGCCGGTCGAGTTAAAGAGGCGTAAATCATCAAGAGACTAATGAACTGGCTCCCCTGTGATAGATGTGTTTCAGTTACATAAGCTGAGGAGATATGCCCGGGCTCCACGAACACCTGCAAAGGAAAATTACACAGCTAAAGGCCACTGCAGAAGTTGAAAGGGGGGTCTGTAGCAGATACCCCGGCATCTGAGGAGAGGTGGCTGTCAGGGCCCACAAAGTCACATAAATGAAGTCAGCCACCCACTGCCAGTCGCTTGAAATTAAGGTTCTGAAGGCCAGGTGCGAATTCTGGATTACCCAAAACTGGCACAATAGGGGAGGGTATTGGTGCCACTGAGAAATGTCGGAAGGTGTCTGTCCACCAACAGTGTGCTGCCCAGTGTGGGGTGATCAGTGAGTTTTTTTTTTGGCAGAGGTGAAGTTACCCAGGGCCAGCTCTTGCCATTTCATTAGTCTTCTAGTTCCATGGCCACCCAATGTTTTGCCTCTGCATGGCAGTGCCAGTCCACCTAGTGAGATGAGCCGCTCTGTAGAAGGGTAAGATGGGTCTTCCCCTACTTCGGGATAAGGGAGATATAAAGTATCCACTGGAAAGGATTCCCCTTACATGATAGAATTGAAGGCAGAGACCAGGGGGCAGGATAGCATCTCAAAGAAGACTTTGTAATAAGGTTGGAGTGAGGCCATCAGAGCCAGGGGCCTTCTTCCGCTCTAAGCTGGACAGGGTCACCCCCAGCTGTGATAGGCTCTTCCAGCTCCTCTCGCACTGCAATAGCAATCCAACAGTGTAGCCCATGACAGTTTTTGCTTTGTTTGGGGAATCATAAACCTAAGTAGATCCCGATATGTGGCACTTGCAAGGCTGGCATTATGGGAGTACTCCAGGCTATGAATCTGAGCGAAGAGTTCTTCCATGCGACGAGTTCTTTCCCCGTTTAAGAGGGGCCCCTATTCTGATCAGCGTGCCCTGGACAACTGTCTTATGTGCCTCCCAGATCATCAAGGAGATTAATGACTGATGTTTTTCGTTAAATGGAAAATAATCCCACAAAGTGGTCAGTAGCTCACAACGAACCACCCCCCGATTGGAGCAGGGCCTCATTCAGTCTCTAACATTGAGGCGTCATTTGGACCGATGAATGGTCTGAAAAAGATATGATGTCAATACCAAGTGGACACTACTCTGGGTATATAATCAAGCGTCAGCAAATGATAGTCTAGTTGCGAGTAGGTGTGATGGACCTGGGAGAAAAAGGAATAGGCATGGGCTAGCCTCTGTCTCTGCTAGGATTGAGTATAAGGTTTCTCTCCTTACACACCAATGCATACATGAACATGCCCCACCTTATCTTAAGGAACTTCTTAAATTACAAAATGCATCTCATCCCCTCCGCTCAGCTCATCTAAATCTTCTTCAAATTCCAAGAACTAGATTGAAGACAATGGGAGATAGGGATTTTTGTGCTGCTGCCCCACGTTTGTGGAATGCCCTACCTGACAGTCTGAGGGCCCCTCAATCTACTGATTGTTTTAAAAAAAGGACTTAAGACTTTTCGTTTAAGCAAAGTTTTTTGTTCAAGTTAGATGTTTGCTTTTGTTGTATTGTTTTTGTAACGTGTAGCACTTTGAGATCTTTTGATGAAAAGGGCATTATAAATAAAATGTATTATTATTATTGGGCTTGAGAACAACCTGGGGTCAACCCGATGTAGAGTGTACAGGTCTGCTCGCTGCGCCTCAAAATGTCCAAGGGACCGATTTGGTCAGAATGCTAACCCCCTTAGATTTGGAGATGGGAGAAACACTGATATGCTGTGGGGAAGGCCCCATTGGTCAGTTTAGGTATTCGATCACCACGAAAGTGAGTTTCCTGGAAAAAAATAAAAAATAAAATAAAAAAAAAAAGAAGCAACTTGAGTTTTACATTTTTGTAAAATCAGTCAAGAGCTTTGTTAAGGCCGCACACATTGAGGGAAGCGACCTTAAGGATCCCTCCTAGGCGAGAGACAGAACAAGGTGATAGAGAAAGACACAGAAAGGAAGGGAAATAAGGCAAGGAAGGAAGAAAATAGAGGGAGAGGGGAAAGGGAATAATCTGTCTACAATGTGATTGAGCCGAGGACCCTGGGTAAGCCCAGATAATGCCTACATAGGGGTCTGCCCTAATTGGGGTTGGTTGGAGCGTTAAAGGCTGCCCAGGGCAAGCAGCTACAAGTCTAAAAAAAATACAATACATTTGGAGATGCACGGTGTGATAGCAACGAGAAACATATTATAGGTAATGTGAGAACCAGACAAATTAACAATAAAAGAACAAAAACCAAAAACAGAAATAGGAACCAAGAACCAACATCTGGGACTTTACTGCAACAGTGCACTAGGGGAGACCCATAGATTAATGAGACTCCAAGTGGGCAACAGGGATTAAAGAACAGAATATGTGCAGGGCCTCTCTACTATGCCCCAGGGCACCAGGACAGAGGGTCAAAATGCATACATGGATATATACCACAGATAAAAAAAAAAAAAGCCGTAGACAGCGGCGTGCAGGCACACTGAGCGCGCCGCTGTCAACGGCGATATGCCGCGAGTGGCGGCTCCCATGCGCATGAGTTACATCATCGTGGCTTCGTCAAATGACAGCGCCGGAGCAGCGAGACCCACCGAGAAGATGGAGGCTCCGTACATAAGGGGACAGTGGTGACTTTGCTGGCTCCTGTGTCAGGTAAGTGACACATAATGGACTACTATGCGATGCATAGTAGTCCATTATGCTTTACCTTTGCAGGGAATCAAAGAGGAATCAAAGGGTTGACTTCCTCTTTAAACCTAGTGAATAAAAAACAAAACAAACAAAAAAAATCCTCCCATATGGCCAGTAACTGTTAGCTAAAAAAAATGCAAATGGTGTTGTTTCTAGCAGGAGGTAGATGCTGTTAAAATAAAAAGGCAACAAGGCACTCAACCATAGAATGGACTAGCAGTTATATATGTGGTAGTAACATGCATCCTATTGACCCAGTCCCATGCAATCCACTGGAGGAAGAGAGATATCCAAAACAGAAACACAAAGGCTATAATCAGGATATACGCGAGAAACAAGTAGATAAATTGGAGGATGATGAATAAAACCTTCCATATAAACTATATATATAGATAGATAGATAGATAGATAGATAGATAGATAGATAGATAGATAGATAGATAGATAGATAGAGAGAGAGAGAGAGAGAGAGAGAGAGAGAGAGAGAGAGAGAGAGAGAGAGAGAGAGAGAGAGAGAGAGAGAGAGAGAGAGAGAGAGGCTGGTATGCGAGCCTGATTCCATCACAAGTGCCGGGCCCTCCACTTAGTATTTGGAGGCTGGACGAGACTAGGGCTTTTACCTTTTAAATTAAACCGATGTGAACACATGACTTTGTCCAGACTGTGTGCTTTATCTTTGGCCACATAATAGATGTTACTTCATGGTTTAGATGAAAGCAAGTTTCATTCATTTTATTCGTCATCCTTCAATTCATATACTGGTTTCTCACAGATTAATTCACCAGTGTGCAGCATATGGTCTTTGTGTTTTTTGGTAGATGCTGTTAAACTCAGCTGAATGCATAAAAAAAAAGAGACACAGTGAGGAGAACAAACAGACAGCCCCTTCTGCTGCTTTACATAAAGATGTTCTCTCATTAAAGGCACATAGTCTCTCTAACCAAATACCTGAGAAAAATATGTCAGTTCTGGAGACTTTAGAACTTTCCACACAAAAAGACTTATCCCCTCCTGTAACGCTGAAACAAATAGAAAATCTGCTTAAAAAAAAATCACTAAAATCCACTGCAGATACCATCACCACAAAACTTACTAAAGAAATTAGAGAGCTTGGTCAGCGTACATCAGCACTGGAAATTAGAGCAGACGATCTAACATTGCCTCAGAAATCGATTTTCTTAAAGAGGAAAATTACATATTACAATCCAAATTGGAGGATTTCGAAAATCGCGCAAGATGCTCCAATATACGTATTAGAGGAATACCCGAATCTGTGACTGATTTAAAACGGTGCTATTACTGCACTTTCAAGAATTACAACCAGCTATCCCACTAGAGCAGGGATCCTCAAACTACGGCCCTCCAGCTGTTGCGAAACTACACATCCCATGAGGCATTGTAAAACTCTGACATTCACAGCCATGACTAGGCATGATGGGAATTGTAGTTCCTGAACAACTGGAGGGCCATAGTTTGAAGACCCATGCACTAGAGCGTCTTGAAATGGACCAGGTTCATAGAGCCCTAGCACCAAAGAAAACAGATGGTCCTCCCCGTGACATTATCACAAAATTGCATTTCTACCGCACTAAGGAACTACTGCTAAATACAGATAGAAATAAAGATCCCCTAATTTTCCAGGGTCATAAATATCAATTATTCACAGACCTCTCGCAAATCACAATCAACAAAAGAAGAACCCTGAAACACTACTGCAAATATTACAGCGAAATGACATAATCTACCAATGGGGCTTTCCTTTCTCAGTGCGTTTTACTTTCCAAAGTCGCAAATATATGTGCCGAACAGCTAAGGACCTGCACTACTTTACAGAAACTTGGGATGATAAACACATCAAGAGATGCTGCAGACACTCGCCAAAAATCATCCTCATATGCTGATAATCCCTCCTCTGCTTCCAGAAGAGAAGAAGACTGCAATCCACAGAAAAGAAGTCACATACAATCTCCACCTCCGGATCCAGATCTGGCTGACACTATGGACTGATAAACACCTGTACTGAGGCTACTATCTTGCCTTTTCAACAGAATGGCTACTGCCGAGTTTTTTCTCCGACTTCCAATCAATATTTTTATCATAATCTTATTTAAATAATGTTCCTAATAATTTAGGCGCCTTATTATAACTGTTTTTTTTCTCTCTCTTCTCTTTGTCTCTGAGGTTGCCTTAATCTTACATTTTTATTTTTAGCTTGAAAAAATGAAATTATATGATTGGCTCTTGGTGTTCTGCAGGTAAGTTCCTTACATCCTCTCTTGCTACCCCCAGCAGCTCGGTGTACACCGGGCAGTTGACAGTGGCTCATGTACCCTTGGAGGGAGAGTTTTTCTCCTCCCAACGGACACATTAAGAACATAGATATGTTAAGATATATTTCAATATTGTATATTAATTGTATTTTCTTTTTCAGTCATTATCTCCTTTCCCCTCCCTCCCTCCACCCCTATACTCTGGAGACAAATAATTTCTTATATGACACACGTTCTAACATAAACACCAACATATATTTACTTTTCCCAACTCCATGGCCCCATTAAACATCATATCATCATTCTTATTCCTTGGTGTCCGGATGCGAGTAGCAGCAGAAGTGTTTGAGAGGAGCTCCGGGAATCCTATACTCCATCCTTTGCCATCTCAGCATCTACCAGCCTAAAAACACCTCAACAATCCTGCCATCTGCTTCTCTCTGTCCCCTCCAGAGCCCTGGGGTGAAATTGTGAGGAGATTCGGCCGTGGGAGGCCGCGCACTGCTCGGGCCTGCAATCACCGCCATCTTGCGGATCGGCTGGAACGAACTGCTCCCGGCCTGGGGTAAGAGACTGCCATCCTTCCAGGAGATAGTGCCCCATCCTCCCTCCTGCCTACCCCTCCGCCTGCCTGACGTGATTTGCTGACCTCCTGAGCCGCCGGGAACGCTCGCGGCGGCCGCGGCCTACTGAAGCCTGCCGGACACCGCTGTTTCCTGTGCGGCTGCCCCGCGGAAGTGCGTCGCGGCCGGCACGGCCCTAAATCGAGCTCGGGGATCTCTCGGCCTATACCTGCCTCTTCATCCACCCTTCTCCCTGTAGTGACTGAGTGTGTTGAGCGGTGGGGGCTGGTCTGGGTGCACAGTGGCCTGGTGTCTCCCCCACCATTCTTACTGACCCCCCCCCCCCCCACCTGAGGCCTTCCCTGGTCATTCTCCCAGCTGTCCATCCTTCTGAATCTGCCTCTGCTTGGGTGATTGCTGTGGGGGGGGGGGGGGGGCTGCGAGTGACTGCTATCTGCCCGCCTGGACTGTGCCCTCCCTCCCTGGATGGGGTACCCAGTGCTCCCCCGGGCTGAACATAGTGGTCCCTCTTGCTCCTTTGTAGGGGTCCCCCTTTTGTGTCTCATCAGATGTCACCCCCTTCCAGAAAGGGGAAGAAGCACTCCAGGGCTGCTGAGACTGACTCCTCACCCCGACAGCCTCAACCCTCTTCAAATCCCAGTCAACCGGACCACATACTAGTGGGGAGACTCCGGGCCTTGCTGTCCGAGTTGGAGATGGGTCCCGGGGAGGCTCCGGCGGCTGAGGGGCCGGCCCCACTGTCACAAGATAGCACGGCCATGATCCTCGCTGCGATCGAGCAGAGTAGAACCTCACTGCTTGTGCGCATCGACCACCTTGCAGAGGAGTGCAACTTTATCAGGAATGACCTTGACAAAATAAGAGGGAGAATGACTGAAACTGAGACCAGAGTATCCGCCACCGAGTATCTTACCGCTACGCATGCCTCCTCCATCGCTGAGCTGCAGCGCACGGTACAGTCCCTTGTCTCAAAATCAGATGACGCCGAAAACCGACTCAGACGCAATAATGTTAGAGTCCTGGGGCTTCCTGAGAAAGAAGAAGGGCACCACCCGGCTGTCTTTGCGGAGGAGTTCTTTAAAAATCTTTTGGGTCTTACCGATGTCCCTCCTACCTACGTGGTTGAAAGGGCCCATCGGTGCCCTCCGGACGCGCCATCCCGGGAAATCATCCCAGGCCTTTCCTGGTCCGCTTCCTTAATTATCGGGATAGAGACAAAATGTTATCTGAAGCCCGCAAAAATCCCACTCTCAACTATGGTAACGCCTCCATTCATCTTTTCCCCGACTTCTCAGCGGATTTGCAGCGGAAGAGAAAAACCTTCAATGATGTTGAACCCCTGACCTTGCCCGTTTCATCGGTGAAAACTTCCTGTCAATACCGGAGCCACCTCACAAGTACCTGGACAAGTGATCCACATTGAACCCCCACGACTGGATTCATCCACAAGAAGTTAGCAACCAACTGCTCTCCATCCATCTAGAGGAAATATCACCGGACCCTCTTGCCGTGGGAGGATACAAGTCCCCCCCCAACCCTCCTTAGGGGAACTCAGTATATCAAGGGGAGTTGTTCTGGCCCTTCAGAGAACTTCCATAGTTCTCATGCACACCAGTGAACTGTTACAGAGTAAACAACTCTAAGGTTGAGTCCGCAGTTCTGCGGAGGACTGTAGTGTGGCCTAGTTTTTGGGTTATCACTCCAAAATGTTACGGTTAGTTTTGGGTATAGACCGGTCCCTGGTCCACCCCCAGTGTTTTTGGGGGGCACCGGGTACCGGTAGGAAAAGCACCCAGTGCTTGGGAAGTTGTATTGTTTTTTATGGTTGGTGTATGTTATGTGCGGTTGGCTCTTGCTCCAAGAATACTTATCGGGCGGGACTCCGGTGGGACTCAATCATCCTAACGTTAGAATTTCTCCCCTGGAATCATGGCGTTACGTGATCAGGGAACTATGTCGGTGATATCCTGGAATGTCAGAGGCCTCAACTCCAAGTTCAAAAGGGCACTGATGTTCCAGTATATCAAGACGCACAACCCAAAAATACTGATCCTACAGGAGACCCACCTGATGGGGAGCAAACTGATGGCTTTGAAAAAGCATTGGGTTCAGAAAACTTTTCATGCCACGTATTCCTCATATGCCAGGGGGGTCTCAATCCTGATAAACAAATCCTGTGTACGATTGAGGCTGTCCACATGGACCCCCGTGGCAGATTTGTAATTGTGGTATTCACGGCCTGGCAACAACGGTATATTTTAGTAGGAGTGTATATCCCGCCACCTTTTAAGCCGGAAGTGTTGTACACCATTTTGGACAGGATTACCCCGTACTGTCCAGCTAAATTGCTAATCCTAGGGGAATTTAACAACACCCTCTCCCCTGATCTTGATAGGCCCACGCCATCACAGTCCTCTAGGGGGGACCTGCTGGGGTGGACACACTCGGCAGGTGTTACGGAGGTGTGGAGATGGCTGCACCCACACACTAAGGCTTACTCATGCTTCTCTACATCATATAAAACCCTCCTCTAGAATTGATTATGCGTTTGCAAATCAACTTATGTTAACTGACGTAGTGGAGGCGACATACCTGCCTAGTGGGCTGTCTGATCATTCCCCCCTCAAGATTACTATGCAGACGAAAGAAAGGCGCAGCGGCTCCATGTGGCGCCTCGGGGTCCACTGGATCTCCCATGAAGAGATAGCGGGGCGAATCCCACAAACATTGCGAGAGGGCACTATATCTCAGAAATGAAGGCAGTAAAAGGTAAATCAACAGGCCAATACAACATGGTTGGAGGGGGAGATCGAGGAGGCATCCACTGTCTATGGGTCTGACCCCTCGGTTTCCAATTTTGAGTGGCTACAGTCCACCAAAAGGAATCTTCAACTCCACCTCACTGAGGTCACACGTTTGGAGGTATTTCACACTAAACAAAGGTTCTTTGAGCAGGGTGACAGAAATGGTAGGCTACTGGCAATGATGTCTCATCACGACACTCCTATGACCCTGATCCCCGAATTGGTTTCTCCTACTGGGGATTCTATTACATCCCGGAAGGGTATCCTAAGAGAGTTTCGGACCTTCTATCAGACACTATACAGTACCACGCTCCCTCCAGATGTAAATCCTGGTGAGATGGCACCTCTCCTGGACCCCCTGGCCTTGGGGTGGCTCTCAGATGAGGAGAGATCCCATCTGGTCAGGCCCATTACTGCAGAGGAAGTACATGCTATTATTAACTCGTTGGCAACTGGGAGGGCCCCAGGCCCGGACGGTCTGCCTGTTGAGTTCTACCGGTCCCACGCGGATCTTCTGCCCCCCCCCTGCTGGCAGACCTGTATACCCAGTGTCTGGAGGGGGGGAGCACTCCCACCCTCCATGGCAGATGCACATATTGTTCTAATTCTTAAGCCCAATAATGATCCCAAGCAGTACGCCTCATACAGACCCATTGCTCTTCTCAACACTGACTTCAAAATTTTATCTAAATTAATTACCGTTAGACTCAACCCACTTCTACCCTCCATTACAGACACAGACCAGACTGGGTTCATGGCCCCGAAATCGACGGATATCAACCTCCGCAGACTATTCACCAATCTGCATGCCATACATGACAATGTGGGCACTAGAACGGTTGCCTCCTTTGATATCGAAAAGGCATTTGATTCAATCGAGTGGCCATATCTTTGGGAAACTCTGCGGAGGATGGGATTTCCGTTGGTTTTTATTGGGTGGCTACAAACCTTATACAAATCCCCAAAGGCGGCCATCAGACTGGCGGGCGATGTCTGCTCCCTTCCCACTGTCCAGGGGTACCAGGCAGGGCTGCCCTCTCTCTCCGGCACTATTCGCCATTGCTAACCGGTGGCGGAGGCACTGCGGGTCTCGCCCCACATAAAAGGACTAAAAATAGCGTGGCTGGAGGAGAGGGTAGCACTGTACGCAGATGACCTCCTACTCTTTCTGAATGACGCGGACCCCTCCCTTAGAGGAGCGCTGCAAGTACTGACTGACTTCTCCAAAATAACAGGACTAGCTATTGACCCTGAGGCAAAACGACTAGCCCTGCCAGATCTCCAACTGCAATGGGTAGAAGACATGGTGTACCTGGGGGTGAGGGTCTCGAGAGATGCATCCAGCTTTATCCCCCTTAACCTAGATCCGGTGGTCCAAGGAGTCAAGGCCAAGTTGAAAGCCTGGGAAAACCTTCCTCTATCCTTATTAGGCCGCATTGACCTAATTAAGATGAAAAACATACCTAAATTTACCTACCTATTCCGTAATTCCCCACAATGGATACCTTCCTCATTTTTTACAAAACTGAACCGCATGTTCTCCTCCTTCCTCTGGGGCTCCAGCCCCCATAGATTTAAACTGTCCACGCTGATGCGTCCGGTGCTGGGGGGGGGGGATTGGCGTTTCCAGACTGCCAGAAATACTTTCTGGCAGCTCAGATGGTCACGGTAGTTTGGTGGCTGGTACCAGACGCGTCCAACCCTGCGGCGGTTCTGGAGGCTGCAGTAGTCCGTTCTGTGGAGGCCTTAACACATTTACCCCTGCGGGGTCCCAAAGCCCCCTACGATTTGACACCCTCCATGCACACGACTCTAAGGGCCTGGAGGGCGGGACTGGGACTTGAGGGGTTTCCACGGAATGCAATCTCCCCACACGCCCCCCTATGGAACAATCCTACCTTACCCCATCTCTACTCACTACCAGACCCCAAAATATGGGCCAAATGTGGTATTAAACTCATATCTGACCTCACAACCGGCACAACTATACACCCCTTCAATCACCTGGTATCTCGCAATAATGTACCCCCCTCGCATGTATTCCGATATATACAGCTATCCCATGCATTTAAAGCCCAAATGTTACCCAATGACACGCAAATAGTGCAATCCGCTCTGGAAAAGGTCACAAGGTTTGAATGTGCCAGGAAGCCGACTTCGGTTCTCTATGCGCACCTCATTAGGGTCTCCTCTCCAGATCTGTCAAAGCTCCGTCAAAGATGGACTTAGGACATCCCGGATCTGGACTCCGAGGACTGGGAGGACATGTGGGACTTCCCCTTCAAAATCCTGGTCACACTTCGAGACCGTCTCATACAATACAAAATACTACACCGGGCATATATTACCCCGTATAGATTACATAAAATGAGAACCTCCCTGTCCTCGGAATGTTGGAGATCTGGGGATCCGGGTGACTTCATACACATCTTCTGGTCCTGCCCGGCAATTAAAAACTACTGGTCACAGGTTCTATCTGTAATTCAAGAAGTGGTGGGAATAGATGTAGCCCAAACCCCGCGGATATGCCTTCTAGGCTTAGTAGAGGGGTTAGCCCCCAGGATAGCGGACAGAACTCTGATAGGACTCCTACTTTTTTATGCCAGGAAAATGATCACTCTATGCTGGAAAAAGCAGGCCCCGCCGTCAATATTGTTGTGGAAAACTCATGTCAATAAAGTATTACCACATTATAAGGAAACATACCATAATAGAGGATGCCCCAAAAAATACATGAGAGTGTTGGCCAGGTGGCTGGCTGAGGCCTCCACAGCGTCCACAAACTGAACATGTACATAATGCCACTCTATGGGTGGATGTGATTTTGTTGCAGTAGGTGAGTAGTATCGATTTATTTATTTATTTACTTTTATATATTGTAGCCTCTGCTATGGGTTTAGTTCATTTCTTTTATAGTCCCTTGGGGCCCGACTGAAGAATTTGGTCCTTAGTTATCTCAATTGAGTGGGAGCCAACCCAGCACTAAGTTAGTTGTTTGTTCTTGTGGACGTGCTACAATTGTAGATTAATAATGTTGGAAGCAACTCACTGACCCCTGCGTGGGTCTAGTCCTAATGTTGTGGCATGTTTACAGTTACTTGTCGACTGTCTGTCTGTCTGTCTTAACCACTTTCAGACCGGACCAATTTGCTGGTCAAAGACCAGACCACTTTTTGCGATTCGGCACTGCGTCGCTTTAACTGACAATTGCGCGGTCGTGCGACGTGGCTCCCAAACAAAATTAACGTCCTTTTTTTCCCACAAATAGAGCTTTCTTTTGGTGGTATTTGATCACCCCTGCGGTTTTTATTTTTTGCGCTATAAACAAAAATAGAGCGATAATTTTGAAAAAAAACGCATTATTTTTTACTTTTTGTAATAATAAATATCCCCCAAAAATATATAAAAAAACATTTTTTTCCCTCAGTTTAGGCCGATACGTATTCTTCTACATATTTTTGGTAAAAAAAAAAAATCGCAATAAGCGATTATTGATTGGTTTGCGCAAAAGTTATAGCGTTTACAAAATAGGGATAGTTTTATAGCATTTTTATTAATAATTTTTTATTATTTATTTTTTTACTAGTAATGGCGGCGATCTGCGATTTTTATTGTGACTGCGACATTGTGGGGGACCCATCGGACATTTTTGACACATTTTTGGGACCATTGTCATTTATACAGTAATCACTGCTATATAAATGCAGTGATTCCTGTGTAAATGACACTGGCAGTGAAAGGGTTAACCAGTGGGTGGCAGTGTAGGGGTTAAGTGTTCCTAGGGGTGTGTTACTAACTGTAGGGGGGTTGGGCTTTCATTTAGTGTACACTGATCTCTGCTCCAATCACATGGAGCAGAGATCAGCGTCACTAGTTGCTAGGCAGAATGGAAAAATGTTGTTTATACAGCATTTCCTCCATTCGGCCGCTCCGTGAGATGATCGCGGGGATGCCCGCGGCGATCGAGTCTGCGGGTCCCGCGACCGGACTCACGGGGGTCCCGACCAGCGCGGGAGCGCGCCGCCGGCGGCGCGCTCCCAATGGCACGGCGGCAACGAATATTGGACGTACATGTACGCCAATATGCCTGCCCGTGCCATTCTGTCGACGTACATCGTCGTGCGCTGGTCGGGAAGTGGTTAAACTCAAAAAATATAAAAAAAAAAAAAAAAAAAAAAACACACATCATATCATTAAATACTCAGGGACTAAACATTCCACACAAACGCACTAAAGCCTTCCGCACATTTTCATCCAAAAAAGCATATATAGTTTGCCTCCAAGAGACCAATTTTGCGTCACAATCCACTCCCAAATTTTTCAGTAAAGACTACCCCCAAGTATACACAGCTTCGGCCGCCTCTAAAAAACAAGGCGTGCTTATAGCTTTCCATCGCAATACACCATTTTCACTAATGAAGGAAATCAAGGATCCAGAAGGTCGTTACTTGATTCTTAAATGACACCTACTTGATACCGCTATCACCATTACATCATACTACGCTCCTAACAAAAATCCTATTTCTTTTCTTTCTCATTTATTTCAAACTATAGAACACCACAAAATAGGTACTACAATTCTATGTGGAGATTCTAATCAGACCATATTTCCATTTTTGGATAAATCACCAATCCCACAGTCACATACAGCAGACAAACAACTCTTATCAAAACTAATTACAAAACATAACCTAGTAGATACTTGGAGAGAATTGAATCCAACCAAGAGACAATACACACATTACTCGTTCCCTCATCGCTCATTCTCTAGGATAGACCATCCCATGGTCCGACCATAGTGCACTCTACATTACTGTTGCCTCTATAATTCCAAAAAAAAAAAAAAAAAAAAAAAAAAAAAAAGATCCAACATGGATATTAAGAGATTTCCTACTCAAAAATCCAGCTCATAAAAATAATATTGAAATTGCGCTCAAAGATTATATAAAATATAACTCCACACCTGACGTCTCTCCGACTACATTATGGGAAGCACACAAACCTGTTCTCCGTGGCATATGTCTACAGCAAGCAAACATTCAACAGAGAGCGGAAAATCCTTTGTCAGACTTTAGAAACAAAATTTCAATAAATGTCACACAGCATTCCAAAATAACCCTTCTTATCTAAAATAAATCTTGACAAAGCTAAATTGGAATTTTATCTATTCCTTACTGAAGCAGCGGATAAAACCATCAAGAGATCACAACACAATTTCTATATCAATGCGAATAAACCTCACACACTATTAAGCCAGGGCATTAAAATCCTGCCAGAACCCAACGAAACCCATATGTCTGAAAATCTCTAGGGGGTATACATAAATAATCCTTTAAAAATATTACAAAAATTCAAAACACAATTAAAAAATGTATACTCTTCTAATAATGAGTTGGACCCTTCTAGAGCGAATTATTTTTTCTCTCATATATCTCTACCGACACTTTCTAAAACACAAATGGAAATGATGGAGGAACCAGTGGCAATTATAGAGGTATCTGAAGTTATCAGAAATCTGAAACTAAATAAAAGGCCAGGTCCTGATGGTTTTTCTGCGCTGTATTACAAAACGTTTGTAGACACCCTATCTCCGGTCTTGACAAACACTTTTAATTCCCTTTTGGAAGGTCATTCTTTTAGAAGAGAAACCTTGACTGCAATTATCTGTATGCTCCCTAAACCTCACACAGACGATTCAATATGGTCTAATTATCGCCCTATTTCGTTACTAAATTTGGACATAAAAATTTTAGCCAAAATTCTAGCTAACAGATGAAATACTATTATAGGCAATCTTATACATCGTGATCAAGTGGGCTGCATTCCATTACGTCAAGCAGGAGATAATATTAGACGTGCAACACTCCTGTCACATGCCGGAAAAAAAAAAAAAAAGACGTATTCCCACTTGTTTTCTTTCTTTAGATATTATGAAAGCTTTTGACACAGTATCATGGTCATATATGAACTATACCCTTTCCAAATGGGGATTCGGCCCTAATTTTTTACGATGGATCTCTAGATTGTATCAAGATCCCAAAGCTTATATCAGATATGCAGGGTACAAATCGGACGAGTTTAATATACTGAGGGGGACTCGTCAAGGATGTCCACTTTCGCCATTATTATTTGCTTTACTCATTAAACCTTTAGCACAAAGAATTAGGATGGAACCCACTATAACAGGTATTGAAATGGGTGGCTTCCATCATAAGCTCTGTTTATTCGCAGACGATATTCTCCTTTTTCCATCTTCTCCACATGTTTCGGCCCCAAATCTTATGGTTGTACTACAAGAATTCTCATTTATTTCGGGCCTTAAGGTCAATATTCAAAAATCTTCAGCATTAAACATTTCACTTGTTGAGAAAGATAAACAATCTTTACAAAATTCACTACCCTTTAAGTGGGTAGATCATAGCCTCCCATATCTGGGTGTGCAGTTTACTCCTAACCCCTCCAATTTATTTGCAACTAATTACCCAGCTCTATTAAAAAATATTACAAGGTCGTTATCTAATTGGTCATCAATGCCGATATCATGGTTTGGGAAAATCAATATCATAAAAATGTCTGTTCTTCCGAAATTTTTATATTTATTCAGAACTCTCCCGATTCATATTCCTGCATATTTTCTTAGGCTGATTCGACAAAAAGTAACGAAATTTACTTGGGGGAAAATAAAACCCAGACTTCACAAAAAAACACTTGTTCTCCCCAAAGCTTTGGGTGGTTTGGAATTTCCAGACTTTAACATATATTATAAAGGCAGCTCAATTATCTCAATTAACAAAATATCACTCTTCTACAGAGATTCCTTTATGGGTCCTCATTGAAGCTGTAGACTGTGATCCTCTTCTAAACAATATATTATGGTTACAACCTGCGGATCGCAAGTATATAAAATAACCCCATTTCTAAGCACTCTCTATCTATATGGGATAGGTATAGAAATTCACATGGTCTGCAATCTCCACAAAATCCGCTATTCTCTTTTCACAAGAATCCGACTTTTTACCCAGCCTGGAAATATCCCAAAACCTTTAACCACTTAAGAACCGCCGCATGCCAATGTACGTCACCACAATGGCATGTACAGGCACAAGCACGTACATGTATGTGCTTGCCTTCCAGCGGGTGGGGGGTCCGATCGGACACCCTCCCGCTGGCTGCGGCAGTCCGTTTCGCTTCAGGAGCGATCCGGGATGAGGGGATGGCCGTTGGTTTCTGGCCACCCCCTCTCGATCGCTCCAGGCAAATGAGAAGCTTCCTCCCACTGTGTATAGTAAACACAGGCAGGGAGGAAGTGATGTCATTCTCCTCGGGGCGGTCTTTTTACCGGACTACGAGGAGAAGTGAAAGTAAGTGTGCACTAACACGTAGGCACACAACCCCCCCCCCCCCCCCCCCCAGTCACAGTGTCACTGATTGCAGTGATCATTTATTTACTGATCACTGCATCCAGTGTCAGTTGTGACAGGAAAAACTGTCAGGGCAGTTAGTGTTAGGTCCAGGGTAGCCCCCTACCACCCCCAATAAAGGTTTAACCCCCTGGTTGCCCCTAGAGTTAACCCTTTCACCCCCTTTTGCCAGTGTCACTAAGCGATCATTTTTCTGATCGCTGCATTAGTGTCGCTAATGTCGCTAGGTAGCTAGTTTTTTTTTTAGGTTCACCGCCAGGTTTTTAAAGCGCTAGGTACCCCCATATACTACCCAATAACGCTTTTAACCCCCTGATTGCCCCTAGTTAACCCTTTCACCCCCTTTTGCCAGTATCACTAAGTGATCATTTTTCTGATCGCTGCATTAGTGTCACTGACGCCGCTAGGTATTTTTTTAGGTTCACCGTCAGGTTTTTATAACGCTAGGTACCCCGATATACTACCCAATAATGGTTTTAACCCCCTGATTGCACCTAGTTAACCCTTTCACCCCCTTTTGCCAGTGTCACTAAGCGATCATTTTTCTGATCGCTGCATTAGTGTTGCTAGGTAGCTAGTTATTTTTTTAGGTTCACCGCTAGGTTTTTATAGCGCTAGGTGCCCACATATTACTACCCAATAATGGTTTTAACCCCCTGATTACCCCTAGTTAACCCTTTTACCAGCGATCACAGTATAAGTGTCACTGGTGACGCTGGTTAGCCAGTTAGTTTAGGTTCCCCCGTCAGGTTTTTATATAAGGACCCCCATATACTATCTAATAAAAATTTGAACCCCCTGAATGCCCCTAGTTAACCCTTTCACCAGTGATCACCGTATAGTGTTATGGGTGACTCTGGTTAGTTTGCTTTTTATAGCATCAGGGCACCCACCATTTATTCCTCAATAAAGGTTTAACCCACTGATCACCCGGCGGGTGATATCAATTAGGTTTTAGGGTCAGGGTCTGCGTCGTCCCAGGCAGCGCTAGGTTAGTGCCAGTACCGCTAACACCCACGCGCAAAGCATAAACCTCCCGTAGTGGTATAGAATCTGAACAGATCAATATCTGATCTGATCAGATCTATACTAGCGTCCGCAGCAGTTTAGGGTTCCAAAAAAACGCATTGTTAGCAGGATCAGCCCAGATACCTGCTGGCACCTGCGTTTTGCCCCTCCGCCCAGCCCACCCAAGTGCAGTATCGATCGATCGATCACTGTCACTTACTAAACACATAACTGCAGCGATCGCAGAGTCAGGCCTGATCCCTGCGATCGCTAACAGTTTTTTTGGGTAGCGTTTTATATTTAAATCCGGAAGGCAGTGCTTGGTTTTCGGGGTCACTTACGTGGTTAGGCTCCCAAAAAGTCCCCCACATGTGGTATCCCCGTACTCGGGAGAAGCAGCAGAATTTATTTTGGGGTGTAATTTGACTTATGCCCATAGCATGTGTGAGCAATATATCATTTAGTGACAACTTTGTGCAAAAAAAAAAAAAAAAAAAAAAAAAAAATTTGTAATATTCCTGCAACTTGTGGCAAAATATAAAATATTTCATGGACTCAACATGCCTCTCAGTAAATAGCTTGGGGTGTCTACTTTCCATGGTGCCATTTGGGGGGGTTTTGTGTTATTTTGGCATTTTATGGCCTCGAAACTGTGATCGGTAGTGAGGAGTGAAATCAAAAATTTGCACCCTTAGAAATCCTGAAGGCAGTGATTGGTTTTCGGGGTGCTGTACGCGGCTAGACTCCCAAAAAGCCCCACATATGTGGTATCCCCGTACTCAGGAGAAGCAGCAGAATATATTTTGGGGTGCAATTCCACATATAACTATGGCATGTGTGAGCAATATATCATTTAGCGACAACTTTTTGTAAATTTTTTTTTTTTTTGTGTCATTCAATCACTTGGGACAAAAAAAAAAAAAAATATTCAATGGGCTCAACATGCCCCTCAGCAATTTCCTTGAGGTGTCTACTTTCCAAAATGGGGTCATTTTGGGGGGGGGGGGGGGTTGTACTGCCCTGCCATTTTAGCACCTCAAGAAATAATTTTTCTTATAACAAAAAGTAGAAAATATTTTTTCTCAATTTTCGGTCTTTTTCCATTTATATCGCAAAAAATAAAAAGCGCAGAGGCAATCAAATACCATTAAAATAAAGCTCTATTTGTGGGAAGAAGAGGACGCAAATTTCGTTTTGGTACAACATTGCATGACCGCGCAATTACCAGTTAAAACAGTGCAGTGCGAAATTGTAAAAAGACCTCTGGTCCTTAGGCAGAAAATTGGTCCGGGGCTGAAGTGGTTAAAGCTTGGTCTAAGGCTGGTATCCCTTGTCTATATAATTTAACTTCAACTACATCAATAAAATCTTTTACAGATCTATGTGAATTATATAAGCTTCCACAATCAGAAATATTCAGATATCTCCAAATCAAAATTTTTTTTCTCAAGGAACCACATGCTAAAGGTCGTATTACATCATTGTATACACAATTGATATCTAATTCTAATACTGTTATACCTAAATATGTGGCCAAGTGGGAAAAAGATTTGGATTGTACGATCGATTCTAGGTCTTGGTCCAACATATGGCCTTTCACAAAATCTTCCTCTATAAATATATTGGCGTCTGAATCATCATATAAAAGTTCTCACACGCTGGTATTTGGTTCCTGAGAGAATCGCCAAATTATCAACAGACAACACTGGCCTCTGCTTTCGTGGCTGTCCAGAAAAAGGTACCTATATACATACCTGGTGGCATTGCCCAATTGTACAATCATTTTGGAAAAAGATCTGATAATTACAAAATTTTTTGATCGTCCAATTTTTCCAGACCCAATTATAGCTCTCCTTAATTTAAAACCAGCCTTTCTGAATCAGAAACAATTCAAATTAGTTCTTACATCCTGATAGCCGCAAAGCAGACTATAGCCAATGCATGGAAAACAGACGTGGTGAATATTGCAGAAACTAAAACGTAGAATGAATCAATCTTTCATCCATGCTAAAATGGACGCTATAGATAAAAAACAGATGACAAAGTTTGATATCATATGGAAACCCTGGATTAAATATTATACGTCAGATAATATTGATAACCGAGTTTTATTGTTATGGTGATTAAGATTTTTTATAGAATTACAACATTAGCTGATATATAAAACCTACTCCGGAGAATTATTCCCTCCCCTTCCTCTCCTATATACCTTTTATGTTCTTCCCTTACTATCAAAAAAACTTACTATAAACATACTTTAGAAGTTATCGTCAAAACTTTAAAATGATATATTTTCTTTTAGACATATTTATATTTTCTTGGGATTAAAATGTTTAAAACTCAGCTATAAGAAGGTTTTCAAATTCTAAAATATATAAGGCCATTTATTGTTATTCCCACGAGAAGATCTTGAAATTCTTCTTTGCTTTATATCATCCGTACTTCAATATGTCTTTTTATTTCTGGTATCAAATAATTTGTCTTATATTCTGTACATGTAATTTATTTTAACATAAAATAAAAACTTTTGAACAAGAAAAAAAAAAAAAAACATTAAATTCAATATAAAAATCCCCAGATAAAAGTAACATGCCCAGGTTACCTGTGAGGTGCGAGTGGTAGAATCGTAGGAGATCTTGCTCTGATTATCGGACACTGCAGAGGGAGGTGGTGTGCTGAGCCAAGAAATTTTGAGGGGATTATTCAATAAACCAATCTCATTCCTCACTGCTAGTTCCTATGGAGACAAAACACAAGATGCGTAGACTGTTTAAAATTTGCAAATGCGTGTGGACTAAACCCCTGTTTTTAACGTACTGTTAAGACAGGTCAATTTGGTTGTCTGCGAGCTGGTGGTAAGTAGGCTTGGGTTTTTTCTGGGCATTCCCCAGGCTTTGTTGTTTTCTGATTTAGCCTTCCAATGCCGCTTACTGCTATAGCCAGCTATAGATGAGGGGGGTGGCGAGTTTTTTCATATTGTATTTGTATTGCTCCAGCAATGCACCAACACCTTTGCAGCCATTGGGCTACATGCTGGGGGTTTGGTGTACTGCATGTACCTTTAAGGGGTGGCTCCCCTTCAGTCCACCTGCCCTCATCTATCCATTAGAATGCATGTGCCTCCACTGTGGGGACACTCATTTTATAGTGTTAGGACCACAGATACCAGGGTGCCTTGACGAGGCTCTGTGGCTTACGCATGCATTTGCAAATGCGCACGGACTAAACCCCTGTTTTTAACGTACTGTTAGGTTAATTTGGTTGTCTGCGAGCTGGTGGTAAATAGGCTTGGGTTTTTCCTGGGCATTCCCCAGGCTTTGTTGTTACATTAAAAAGGAAGAGACTGAATTATAAACAACATAGAATAGCCCAATCTACACTCTATGCCTCTTGAACTGAAGGAAGTTTGGGCTTTTCCGAACCGCCCAGGTCACTACTACGCTGCCCAATTGCGGGCTATAGCCTCCTAGGGTTACCCTCCTGGCATATAATTGCTGGACCCAAATACATCAATTTTGGCTAGCCCCAATCCACCCAAACAATTAATTATGGAATATTAAAGCCTGATGTTCTCTCTGCCTCTTTACTACATACTACGAATTTGCTGCGCAATATCTGCCGGCAGCAAAAAAAAAAAAAGTACCAACTCTCACCAATCTGGAGCCTCCTTAGTGACAGCTTTCCTTTATAATCCTAAACTACCTGATAGCCTCACCTCTCAGATGATTTCCCCTTCATTACAGAGAAACCCCTTTCACTAAGGCCACATAGTGAACCCAGTAACAAGAGTATTACTGTTTCAATGAGCACCAGGCCAAACATGAGCTATCCCGTAGTGCCTTTTTTTGGCTATCTTCAAATTAGACACTATGCCCTTACCTTTACGCCTAAACTTTAAATTTTCTAAACGATCTTCATTCGAATGCTTAATCTTGTCTGAATTAACATACATACATACATACACTTAAATTCTTGTAATATGGATTCCTTGGGGAAACATACAATAATTGGTAAACCCCTCACATTTTTGAAAATATTTAAATGATATCTTTTCATGCGACAACACTGAAGAGATGACACGTTACTAAAATGTAAAGTAGTGAATGTACAGCTTGTACAACAGTGTAAAATTTCCTTTCCCCTCAAAATAACTCAACCATTAATGTCTAAAACGCTGGCAACAAGAGTAAGTACACCCTTAAGTGGAAATGTCCAAATTGGGCCCAATTAGCCACCCCCCTCGGGTGCCATGCGACTCATTAGTGCTACTAGGTCTCAGGTGTTAAATTTGGTGTTATCACTCTCCCTCTCATACTGGTCACTGAAGTTAAACATGGTACCTCATGGCAAAGAACTCAGAGGATCTGAAAAAAAAAAAAAAAAAAAAAAAAATTGTTGCTCTACATAAAAATGTCCTAGGCTATAAGAAGATTACTAGCCCAAGAGGGTTAAAGGCAGTGCTAGGAAATAAATGGTGGCCACGCAAAATATTAACACTTTGGGCGCAATTTGGACATTTTCACTTAGCGGTGTACTCACTTTTGTGGTCAGCAGTTTAGACATTAATGGCTGCTTGTTTTTGTTATTTTGAGGGGACAGCAAATTTACAGTTATACAAGCTGTACACTCACTACTTTACATTGTAGCAAAGTGTAATTTCTTCAGTGTTGTCACATGAAAAGGTATAATAAAATAATTTACAAAAATGTGAGGGGTGTACTCACTTTTGTGAGATACTGTAGTTATATGCTTAAATGGGAGAAAACTCTGGGAGAGGAACTCTCGCCTGAACAATGGAAAATGATATGTCCCATGCAGCCAAAAGCTCTATTTGTACACTATAAAGGAAAATACTTATAAAAAAGGTACAATTTTTTTTTTGTTCCATGACACCATCTCGCTTAC
This sequence comes from Lithobates pipiens, assembly GCF_037356315.1. Taxonomy (NCBI): domain Eukaryota; kingdom Metazoa; phylum Chordata; class Amphibia; order Anura; family Ranidae; genus Lithobates; species Lithobates pipiens. The sequence continues at coordinate 138,990,324 of NW_027507791.1, forward strand.
ATGCTATATACCCATTGACCATGGATTGCTGCTGGAGATGTCTCCGTGACCAGGGCACTTTTTTTCATATCTACAGGCAATGCCCATCTTTTCATCTTTACAGCCTTATTGGAGCCTGGTCCAGGGCCCTCTCGATCAGCTGTTGGAGGCGGATATTCCTTTTCATCCACAACTATACCGATTAGAACTTCTCCCTCCTAAATTACCCAGTAAGCCAAAAAGTTGGTCACACATATTTTAAACGGCGACCAGATGTTTAATAGTCCTTCATTGGAAAAACAGAACCCGCCAACATTAACTGATCTCTATGATAGGATAAGGATGTGGAGGTTATGGAGCCCTTAACAGCTTGATTAGCGGAGAAGGTAGATAGTCATTATGCAATATGGGAGCCCTGGTATCTCAAGATGGATATCTTGAGATTTTTCTTTCTTCGAGATGAAGCCTTCTAGCCCAGCTGGTTGATTTCTCTTATGTTTTGCTTTATCTTTTCTTTCATGGATACACAGGCTCTGCTATTATAAGATTTCAATACGTTAATATTGTGTTTTGTATGTGGCACCCCCACCCTTTTTACTATATAGCTATTAGTGCTGCACGATTAATCGCGAATCTTCACCCGCCGCGATCGCAACTCGGGATTTGTGCGATTCTTACCATTCTGACCATTGTGAGATGAAAAGTGTGTGCCGCGCTGCCGCTCGTCGTATCTTGTGGCATATTTCCCCATTTCAGAACGGAGGGGAAGCCGTGCGTGATGAGCCAGCATGCTGAAGTCACTCAGCAGAAGAATGTGAAAGCCCTACGAAAATAGCTGAAACTGAAGACTTGTGAGTGAGTTAATGATGGCGCCTGCGCAGTACAAGGGGGACAGTATCCGCCAAGGGGAAAAAAGCATGACTGCAGATGCATGCTGCAGCGCTGAGGAAATGTGAGCAGCTTTACTTACTTTTTTTTTTTTGAATTATCTACAGTGCTCCTCCCTCCCCTCTCTATTATCTACAGTGCTCCCCCCCCCCTCTCTCTCAAAAAATTGTTTAAGTAATAAAAAAATAAAAAAAACATAAATAATAAAAAAAATTTAAGTGCCCCCCCCCCCATTCCCGCAGAAGTGAACACATACGCAAGTCTCGCCGTGTAAACGGCGTCCAAACCACACATTGTGAGGTATCACTGCAAATGTTAGAGCGAGAACATTAATTATAGCACTAGACATCCTCTAACTCTAAACAGGTAACCTGTAAAAAAAAAATACTTAACCCGCCACAGCGTCGCCTATGGAGGTTTTGTTGTACCGAAGTTTGGCGCCATACCACGAGTGTCGCAATATTAAAGTGTGACATGTGAGATGTCTATTTACTCGGCAACGGCGTAACATCATACAAAAAAAATAAAAAGGGGCTAAAGCCCCATACACACTATTAGATTTTCTGCAGATTTTTGTCTTCAGATTTAACAAAACCATGTAGTGGATGGGCCTACCTGATTGCATATACATTGAAACTCTTGAGGTTTGACCTCATATTACATGGTTTTGGTAAATCTGAAGACAAAAGTCTGCAGACAATCTGATAGTGTGTATGGGGCTTAACTTTACTGTTTTGTTATTCATGAAAATGTTTTTCCAAAAAATAAATAAATAAAAACACACTCAGAACATTTGGGGTTAAAAGAAAATGTAATATATATATATATATATATATATATATATATATATATATATATATATATATATATATATATATATATATATATATTTTGCATATTGTATAATTTTTCATATGTTTCTATTATGTATATTTTCATGAATGCTTTGAGCAGAACCAAAGCCATCTTCTGAGACCCCATTCACACCTGAGCGTTTTGTAGGGGTGATTTGGGCATTTTTATTCTCATAGAAACGAATGGAAACGCTCGATTCAAGCATTTAGCGCGACAACGAGCGTTTCTATGGGCGTTTTGTTGCTGTATCTGCTCAAGAGAAAATATAATTTACATAAGGAAATGACATAAAAATACACAGGAAGTGCACAGATCACCATTTTTAGCTCAAATGGAGACCAGCAATATGGAAGGAGGAGAACTGGATGAGACAGTATGTCTCCTAGATCAGGAGAGCTTCATAAGAATGGTGAAGGAGTACCCCTGTCTGTATACTAGATACTAGAGATCCATGCTAGCGGCCGAAAAAAGGGTTAAAATCAAACACAAAGCACCGCTGCAGCGGTGCTTTGCCAGCGTTCTAGCGGCCGCTAGCAGGGCGGTTTTAACCCCCGCTGACGGCCGAAAAAGGGTTAAAAATCGCACACAATGCACCGCTGCATTAACCCTTTTTCGGCCGCTAGCGGGGGTTAAAATCGCCCTGCTAGCGGCCGCTAGAACGCTGGTAAAGGGCCGCTGCAGTGGTGCTTTGTGTGCAATTTTAACCCTTTTTCGGCTGCTAGCGGGGGTTAAAACCGCCCTGCTAGTGGCCGCTAGAACGCTGGCAAAGGGCCGCTGCAGCGGTGCTTAGTGTGCATTTTTAACCCTTTTTCGGCCACTAGCGGGGGTTAAAACCGCCCTGCTAGCGGGCGCTAGAACGCTGCCAAAGGGCCGCAATCGCACATAAAGCACCATTGCAGCGGCGCTTTGCCAGCGTTCTAGCTCCATATCTAGTTCTAGATATGGAGCAGGGAGCACAATGCTGAACCGGAAGTACAATAACCAAGTACAGTACCCAGGAAGCAGATGAAAAAAAGAGATGAATATTTTTCCTATTGGCTGAGAAAAAAAAACGCCGAAGTTAAAAAAACGCCGGAAAACGCTGTATGCAAACGCGCGCAAACGCGCAACAAAACGCTCAGGTATGAATGCAGCCTGAAGGAATTGTTCTTTTTAGAGGTTAATTTGAGTTCACTGTATTTCGGTCTTACATGGAGGTTGTATAAGTCTTGTCTGTACCACCTTTTCAGACCATAATTTAAAGGTTATATATCTCTTGTCGTTGACACTTATAGATAAGGGGAGTTGGTACAGACTGACACAGATTACAGACCTAATTGGTATTTTGAGCCACAGAAACCAGAGGGCTTATTCACAATTCCTCTCATTGTATTTTAAATTATGTTTTCTTTTATAATATGGTTATAAATATATCTGTATTAATTATTCATTTAAAAAACATGTCCACACATGCTATTATGAGGTTGCAAATATAAGGTCTTATGAAGAGTTTGTTCATGAATAACTTTTTAGGCCAAGAGTTATATTCTGGTGACTTCAGGTCCTATGAATGTACAAACCAACATAACCAAATTGTGTGGGTACTTGTTCTCATGACTGTATATTTTAAAGAAGAGCCAGGATGGCTAGAGGAAACTGACACATGTTGGACAGTATTACACAATTTATGGTGTTTTGCTAAGCCAAGGTCAGAAGGTCATACCCATCACATTTAAGGTAATTTCTGATACAACACTGCCCCTAAAGGGCAAAATAGTAAGAATACAAAATGGCCACGCATGCATGTTGTCATGGTGATGTGGAAACATCATCATATGACATCATGAAATTATAATAAATTAAATGCACTCCCACTTTTAGGGTGGGATAAAAGTAGCTACAGACCACAGATCTGGAGTCTGATAGGAAGAAAGGTATCTGAAGGAATGTAGGGAAGTTGGAAGTTTGGAAGTCTTTCCATATTATACCTTTTTAGGTAATTGAATTGTTTTAACATATACAAAACAGAACCATTTAATATTGTGGCCTAGCATTTGGAGTTGTTTTATGTCTACCTGCAGCATGATATAATTATTAGGGGTGTTGAAAATGATCTCCGCATCGATGCATCGCGATTCTGCCCTTCCCTATTCGGCAATGATGCGGGCAGCCAGAGTAATCGATTATGCATGACGTCATTTTGGCCCCTCCCCCCCCCCCCATAGCAGTGTCTTTGCACCGATCGGCTGCAGCCTGGCTCTGTTCCGCGGCTAATGGATGATTTACCTTAGCATGCTGCCCCCACCCAGGCTCTCCCCCTCCTCAGGATTCGTAGCTGTGGACACGGGACACCCCTCTCATCTTCCCGATGGGCGGGCGCAGAGCCGCACAGAGCTGTGAGACAATTCACAAGCTGTCATCACATCCGTGGAATAGCAGTGGCGGAACAATCAGGGTTTGCCGAAGTCTAACTTGAGACTGAGCCCTGGAGATCCTGCACTGTGGGGGAGCTATGCAATGACAGTATGAGAAAACAGACTGATTTCTCCCATCCGTAGGACAGGAGAATCAGTCTGTACATTTAGGGGCTCCTCCTCCCTCCTATCCCGAGCTATCAGCTGTGAAGGAGAGAGAGAGGAGGCGGGGGGGTGTGCGTGGGAGATATGAAGAACAGTCAGCAGATACACATTCCAAGCTGGGTGAACTTCCAGCCTCGTCCCTGAATGAGTAAGAACTGCATTTTGCATTAAACCTTGATCACTGAACTGTCCCTTTCTCTCCCTGTCTCCCTCCCCCACTCTGTTCTTTTAAGATCCAGTAAGCACTAAGGCACTTATGCAGCCCATATATTGATTGCTTTTTTTTTTGTTTGGTCACTACACTAACAAAAAAAAAAAATTGATCCAATTCCCCCATCTACACATTCCAGGTGGATGGGGGAATCCTCCGACAGTAGACCAGTGGGCGAACAACCAGGCTTGCTGTCCTGTCCTTGACAGTGCTGGTGGTCACAGTGCCCATAGCAGTAACAGCGCATTAGAACCCAATGCTGGCTACTTGGCGCATCAAGTCTACAGTCCCCGGCCATCTCCTGTACTAGGTCTGCAGTCCCTGGCCATCTCCTGTACTAGGTCTGCAGTCCCTGGCCATCTCCTGTACTAGGTCTGCAGTCCCTGGCCATCTCCTGTACTAGGTCTGCAGTTCCTGGCCATCTCCTGTACTAGGTCTGCAGTCCCTGGCCATCTCCTGTACTAGGTCTGCAGTCCCTGGCCATCTCCTGTACTAGGTCTGCAGTCCCTGGCCATCTCCTGTACTAGGTCTGCAGTCCCTGGCCATCTCCTGTACTAGGTCTGCAGTCCCTGACCATCTCCTGTACTAGGTCTGCAGTCTCCGATCATCTCCTGTATCATGTCTGCAGTCTCTGATCATCTCCTGTATCATGTCTGCAGTCTCTGATCATCTCCTCTAGTATTTTCTTTGGGGGGCAGCTTGGAACTCCTCTAAGTTGTCTGCTGGGTTTAGACTTTGCTGCATGCAGGGAGTGTTGTCTTATTTTTTTTTTTTTAAGAACATATAAAAAAAAAGAAAAATGAAGTTCTGCTTGAATTTTTTTTTTATGAAAACGGCACGCAGTAATCGGGATGCATCGCAGAATCGAATCGAATCGTTGACATGATAATCGTAATTGAATCGTGAGGCCAGTGAAGATGCTCTAATAATTATACTCCAATTAATAGACAGACATACACATTTGTTGTCTGTCTCTACAAAGTAAAGACCAAAGTCTGCATAATGGTTTTGTCATGATATGTGTTTTAAAATAAATTCACTGTAAATTTAACAGAAGCTTTGATCAAATTATCAAGCTGTGCACAATTAACAATTTTGTTTGTTCATTTAAAGCGGGAGTCCACCGGGACTCCGCGTTTTTTTTTTTTTTTTTAAAAGCCAGCAGCTACAAATACTGCAGCTGCTGACTTTTAAATAGTGACACTTACCTGTCCAGCGCGCCCGCGATGTCGGCACCCGAAGCCGATCGCTCGCTCGGCTGCCGGGTCCCGCCGCCATCTTGGGTATGGGAATCAGGAAATGGAGCCTTTCGGCTTCATTTCCCGGTTCCCTACTGCGCATGCGCGAGCCGCGCGGCGCAATCCGGACGGTCCCCGCTGCCTCTGGGAGCTGTGTGTTTCCCAGCAGGCAGCGGGGCACTTGCTGAAGGGGGCGGGCGCTTGCGGAACGGGGGCGTAACCTACGCTCGTTCCGCAGAGAGCTAGCCCGGAAGTGGGTGCAGTTACCTGGATTATCCAGGTAACTGCACCCCCCTCCCCCCTGAAAGGTGCCGATTGTGGCGCCGGAGGGGGGGGGGGGATTCCGATGAGCGGAGGTCCATTTTAGGGTGGACCTCCGCTTTAAGAGTGTTAGGAGATCTGTTTGTTTGAGAAGGATCACATAGTTTAGGATAACAGATTGTTTACATAAGCCCGTGCAGTCATGGAAGTTATTCACAAGAAGTACCAAGTCTCAAATATACCCAGTTATTCAAGAATTGAAATGTGGCGTTTTGTTTTAGAGCTTGAATAGAAATGTGAATTATCTGTTTCATCATTTATCCGATATGTAGAAGCATACATTTACAGTGGGGATCGAAAGTTTGGGCACCCCAGGTAAAAATGTGTATAACGAAGCCAAGGAAAGATGGAAAAAATCTCCAAATCGCATCAAATTACAGATTAGACATTCTTATAATATGTCAAAAAAAGTTAGATTTTATTTCCAACATTTACACAAAATTACAGAAAACCAAAAAATGGTGTCTGCAAAAGTTAGGGCACCCTGCAAAATTTATAGCATGCACTGCCCCTTTTGCAAAGCTGAGACCTGCCAGTGTCATGGATTGTTCTCAATCATCGTCTGGGAAGACCAGGTGATGTCAATCTCAAAGGTTTTAAATGGCCAGACTCATCTGACCTTGCCCCAACAATCAGCACCATGGGTTCTTCTAAGCAGTTGTCTAGAAACCCGAAACTGAAAATAGTTGACGCTCACAAAGCTGGAGAAGGCTATAAGAAGATAGCAATGGCAGTAATGGCAGTCATCAGGAACAGTGGAAGTTAAAGCAAGATCTGGAAGACCAAGAAAAACAAAACATCAGACAGAACAGCTCGCAGGATTGTGAGAAAAGCAATTCAAAACCCATGTTTGACTGCACGATCCCTCCAGAAATATCTGGCAGACATTGGAGTTGTGGTACACTATTCCACTATAAAGAGATACTTGTAAAAATATGGTCTTCATGGAAGAGTCATCAGAAGAAAACCTCTTCTACGTCCTCACCACAAAAATCAGCATTTGAACTTTGCAAATGAACATATAGACAAGCCTGAGGCATTTTGGAAACAAGTTCCGTGGACCGATAAGGTTAACCACGTAACGACCAGCGCACGACGATGTACGTCCTATTTTTGAAGAGGGATATCTCAGTAACGGCAGCAGCTGCTGCCACAACCGAGATATCCATCTCTTCAGGCGCCGGTCATCTGTACAATAATGGTGGTCTCCGCGGCGGATTCGCCGCGAGATCACCGCTATCAGCGGCGGGAGAGGTGCCACCCCCCGCACCTTCCGCCGCCGTCGGTAGCGGCGGAGGCGATCGGGTCCTTTTGCTAGCTGGGTATGGAGACGAGTAAGGGCCAAGATGGTCCCCACTCATCTCTATGCCATAGGAGGGCGGAAGCGACGTGAAGACGTCACTTCCGCCCATACCACTTAAAAGGTATATTTTTTTTAAATGTAATTTTTTTTTTTTTTTTTTGCATTTTAGTCCAAATATGAGATCTGAGGACTTTTTGACCCCAGATCTCATATTTATTATTATTATTTTTTTATTCAAAAAAGTGATTTTTTTTTCCCAAAAAAAAGTGCGCTTGTAAGACCGCTGCGCAAATATGGTGTGAAAAAAAGTATTTCAATGACCGCCATTTTATTCTCTATGGCAGTGATGGCGAACCTTGGCACCCCAGATGTTTTGGAACTACATTTCCCATGATGCTCCACTACACTTCAGAGTGCATGAGCATCATGGGAAATGTAGTTCCAAAACATCTGGGTTGCCAAGGTTCGCCATCGCTGCTCTAGGGTGTTAGAAAAAAAAAACAATATAAAATGTTTGGGGGTTCTAAGTAATTTTCTAGCAAAAAAAAACGGTTTTAAACATGTAAACACCAAATCTGAAAAAAGAGGCCTGGTCCTTAAGTGGTTAAAATAGAACTTTTTGGCCGGAATGAGCAAAGGTACGTTTGGAGAAGAAAGGGCACAGAATTGAATGAAAAGAACCTCTGTCCAACTGTTAAGCATGGGGGTGGATCAATCATGCTTTGGGGTTGTATTGCAGCCAGTGGCACAGGGAACATTTCACGAGTAGAAGGAAAAATGGATTCAATAAAATTTCAGCAAATTTTGGATGGTAACTTGATGCCATCTGTGAAAAAGCTGAAGATAGGATGGCTTCTACAAATGGATAGGAGGCGTAAACTGAAGGTTTTTCCATGGCCTTCACAATCTCCTGACCTCAACATTATTGAAAATCTATGGATAGACCTTAAAAGAGCAGTGCGTGTCAGACAGCCCAGAAATCTCAAAGAACTGGAACACTTTTGTAAGGAAGAATGGGCAAAGATACCTCAAACAAGAATTGAAAGACTCTTGGCTGGCTACAAAAAGCATTTACAAGCTGCGATACTTGCCAAAGGGGGCAGTACAAGATATTAACTCTGCAGGGTGCCCAAACTTTTGCAGACGCCATTTTTTTGTTTTCTGTAATTTAAAGTCTAAATGATGTAAATAAAATCTAACTTTGACATATAATAATAAGGTCTAATCTGTAATTTGATGCCATTTGGAGATTTTTCCATCTTTCCTTGGCTTCGTTATGCACATTAATACACATTTTTACCTGGGGTGCCCAAACTTTCGATCCCCACTGTATATATCCATTTATTTGTATTAATCATCTCATACACCTGAAATTATTTGTACTGTATTTTTTAAGTAATAAATATATATTTTAAGCAATACCATTTGTATCACTCATCTTCAAAATAGCACGGATAAACTTAAATTTATTTTTTATATTGTTAGAAAATTGTAATTACAATACTATTTTTAATATTTCAGTATAAACATTCTGACAACACGCCGCCAGGTTTATTGGGTGACTTATAAAAACACAGTTTGTTTTATTGGCTTTTAAATGACAGTGCATTAGCTGCAAGTATTTTTACACAAAGGCGGATGACAGTGTGCGCGCTCGTTTTGTTTTCTTTTTAGGTACATGACTGTGTCCACCACACCCAGTTGGAGAGAGAGGCGAGAGAGAGGCGAGAGAGAGGAGAGAAGAGTAGAATAATGAGTGAAGCAGAGGCCACAGAGGCAGAGCAATGAGCAAGTCAGTCTGATAAAAACACGGACCTTGTTTTTGTACCGAAAAAAGGATCTTATTCCGAAGTGTGGGCTTATTTCAGTTTCAAACCAGATGATGAAAACCATATTCTGCAAGCAATGTTTAGCCATTGTTTCTGCACCAAAGGCTAACATCACCAATCTGTTTAAATCACCTGAAACATAACCACGTACAACTGTATGATGAGATACACAAATAAATAAATAAAAATCGGCAATCAATCACAAAGTACCTGCAACCAGACAAAACAAACATCAATTAAAGCAACAATATTCAATGCAACACCATACCCAACAACCTCTCCCGGTACAAAGAAATAACGGATACAATCACATTTCACCTGGCTAAAGATATGGCTCCCCTGATCACTGTTCAAAAAGACCGATTTAAAAAAACTCATTCGTACCCTTAATAAGCGATATTGCGTGCCCTCTCGTAATTATTTTTCACACGTTGGAATCCCTGCTCTGTACAACAAATGTCATGAAACTGTTGAAACCGAATTGCGCAGTGTACTTAATTTTGCAGCAACTTCAGATTTATGGTCCAGCAGAGCAATGGAACCAAGTCAAGTAATTTTGAGATGAAAAGTCGGTGCCTACAAACTGGGTTTTTCCCTGAGGATCACACTGGTGAAGCTTTGGCGCAGGGATTAAAGGATGCTCTCAAAACTGGAAATTGGAGGACAAAAATCTTGTGTGTGTGTGTAGAGGCCATAACCCGTTGCAGGGCAGCCTTGACTGAATGGGCTTACCGGTTACCTTCTCCTGGCCTGCTCTTCCGCGTCTAGGGGTTCCCAGGTATGATACCCAATGACTTGTACACTGACACAGATAAAGTCCTTTCAAAGGGTTTTATTTTACAGTAGAACTCACAAAACGATCTCTTTGGTAACAGAGGGCACGGGTGAAGAACTCCGGTACCTCGAACTGCAGGTTTAACAAAGTCTCCATTTCCACCCAGAGAGTAGCCACTCGCAGCTGGGTACTTCAAGGCTGAACAAACCTCTAGCCAGATGTCATGGCAGTTAGCACGTTGACTCAAACTTGATCAACCGAAGATAAAACAGGAACCTTTTTCCGACAGTATCTTGAATGTTTCCCGCTTCCTTTGAGGTACTGGAAAAGTGTGGACTCGTCAATGTCCTTCCCAACTCAGTAACCAGGCACTTCTCAGGATGCCACTTGTCGACCCTCCTCCGAAGAGTCCTCCCCCGGTCACTTGCATGAGCTGTGGTGCCCCTTCAAGCCGAGAGCACACCTAGACACGCTGAATCCTCCCTCAGTTACAGCGCCTCGGACCGGCAGGTTACGAAACTTGGGAACAGACAGATCCCTACCTCAGACCAGTCGGGTCTAACAGGGGCCACTGACATAAACATGCTGCGGGATGTCAAACACCCTGTGACCGGGACTACTCCAGTCCTGGAACCAGAACAGACCACACGGGTCTCTCGAACAACTCCGGAACCCCGAACACGTGACCCATACCTGCTTAAAGCGGGATTTCACTGTGGAAAAAAAAAAATTAAAAGCCAGCAGCTACAAATACTGCAGCTGCTGACTTTTAATAAATGGACACTCACCTGTCTCGGGGTCCAGCGATGCCGGCAGCCGAGGCCGATCGATCGCTCGGCTCTCGGCTGCTGCTGCCACCATTCTAGGTGAGGGAATCAGGAAGTGAAGCGCTGCGGCTTCACTTCCCGGTTCCCTACTGCGCATGCGCGAGTTGCGCAGCGCAATAGGAATTGTCCGCGCTGTCTCTGGAACTCGTGTGTGTCCCAGCAGACAGCGCACAGGGACAGGAGGAGGCATAGACTCCCTTGGGAGTCTATGCCCGGAAGTGGGTGTAAATACCTGTCTCTGACAGGTATCTGCACCCCCCTCCCCCTGAAAGGTGCCAATTGTGACACCGGAGGGGGGGGGGGGGGTTCCGATCAGCGGAAGTTCCACTTTAGGGTGGAACCCCACTTTAAGTACCCACTCCCAGACTCCTCAGCGGGTCCGGCTCCGAGAGGGCCATACCAAAACATTCCACCAAGCCTGGTTCTCGCCTGTCATGTGCACCTCACCGTTCACATGACCAGGCAGAACATCAATCATGGTCTGGTCAGACTGGTGTTAAGTCTTACCTACACAATTAACCCTCAGTACTGTAAGGTCCCGAGGCAAAAACTAAATTTACAAAGCGTGTGAAATTTGGTCCTAAAATGTCATCTGCTACATGTGCATAACTACAGACAATGGAACCAACATAGTAAAGGCCATATCCATAAATCACTGGACACGACTGCAGTGTTTTGGCCATAGGCTTCATCTCGCAATAGAGAATGCAATGAAGGACCCACAAATTGAGCGTGCTATGGGTTTGTGCAAAAAGCTTGTCTGTGTTTCAGATACAGTTGAAGGGGGAAGAGGGAGCTTTCTGCGGCACAAAAACAACTTTGTTTACCAGACAGAGTGTTCGACAAGGTGGGGATCTAGGCAGGCTATGGTGAGAAGGATACTTGAGCAGCAAGCTGCCATAGCCCATATCCTCTCTTCTGACCACAAGGCTAGACACCTCTTGCCAACATGGCAAGACCTAGAGGTCCTGGAGGCTGTGGACAAGACTCTCACCCCACTGGCAGACTTCACAGATGCTCTTTCAGGAGAGCAGTATGTCCGTGCCTCTTCTGTGAAACCTATTCTCCACTTATTTCAGTCTTCTGTTTTGGCTGTTAAGGAAGAGGACTGATCTTATTCGGACAATGAAATCAAAGATCATGGGGTATCTGGAGTAAAAATATAATGACCAAAGAACACCAGAACTCAGACATAGCCAAAACCCTTGATCCCAGGTTTAAGATGACTTACGTCAATGAGGATAACCAAACTGCTGTTTGGAGCAGACTAAAAGATGAAATGTCAAAGCTAGCAGTTAAGGAAAGTCTCCCTACAACAGCTACTACTAGTAGCAGTCCTGCAAAGAAGACTCGAAAGACCTTGGGTAGCCGCCACCAGATCCAGCCACACACACACCAACAACAACAACAATCCATCACCTTGGACTTGGAGCTAAAGACTTACCTGTTCTTAGGCAACACTGACAGTGAAGATGATCCATTAGTCTGGTGGAAGACTCACAAGGAGCAGTAGCCAAGATTGTCTGCATTGGCCAGAAAATACCTTTGCATTCTTGCAACCAGTTCCCCTTCTGAAAGGGTTTTTAGCACAGGTAGCAACATTGTCTCTTGTCGCCGTTCTGCACTGAAGCCACAAAATGTTGATAGGCTTGTGTTTCTAGCCAAGAATCTTTAAAACGATTTCTGACATAATGCCTGAATGTAATGGTAATTTATTTTTTTCACATTACATTGTTTACATTTCTTTCAATTTGACTGAAGTAAATAGTATTATGGCTTATGTTATTGCCATCTTGTTTGTTCAGAGGTTGTAAATCTTTAGAATAAAAAGTTTTTCTGAATCGTGATCTTTATTCTCTAAGAAAAAAATCGTGATTCCTATTTTTCCCAGAAAATCGTGCAGCTCTATGTACACTTTAGATTCTTGTGTCTAATGTTCACAGGTTGTATTTCTTCCCACACATCCGGACGCTGGACGAACCTTGCATAGGTTGGAGACAGTGGACGCAGCTTGGTACACGGAGTGTTTTACTTGTCTTAAAAAACCCAAATATTTCTCTTACATGGATGATCGGTGCCTCCGTAAGCCTTGGTCTGCTCGTGCGGGTTATGTGCGCTGAACTACCAACAGCAGAGGACCCCTTTTCTTGTGCCGCCGTAACCAATCTACATTTGAAACGATAACGACTGGCGTGCGGTCAGCCAGTGAGTAGTGCACACTCTGGCTCTACCAAACCGTATTTTGCAAAGTCCACAATGACATGCCCGCTAAGTAAAGTTCTGAAAGACTGGACAACTTTATATAATATACCAGCATTTTGTGGCTTCCTGGAATAGATATTTGTCTTTGAAAAAAACTTTCTTGAAACAAAGTAGCTTGACCTAAGCCGAAAATCTACGGAAATTGTTTATACTCCCACTGGAGAATTAACTTTATATTTAAAATTACTAAATGAACACTCTGTTGCAAATCCAGCTAGTAACCAGGCTGATAGTAATAGCTGTAATTTAATATTAGTTTCTCCCCTTAGCTTGCTGTTGATTGCCTGATAAACGTTTTAATTTACATTGTGAGCATTTCTCCAGGTCTAATTAGTTTACCACAATCACTTACAGCAACCAGCAGCAATTGGTCCGGACCAGCGTCATTTTCTGTGTTTCTTGTGTGTCTTATTTACAGTGCCTTGCGAAAGTATTCGGCCCCCTTGAACTTTTCAACCTTTTGCCACATTTCAGGCTTCAAACAAAGATATAAAAATTTTATTTTTTGTGAAGAATCACCAACAAGTGGGACACAATTGTGAAGTGGAACAAAATCTATTGGATATTTTAAACTTTTTTAGCAAATAAAAAACTGAAAAGTGGTGCGTGCAAAATTATTCGGCCCCTTTAGTTTCAGCGCAGCAAACTCACTCCAGAGGATCTCTGAATGATCCAATGTTGTCCTAAATGACTGATGGTGATAAATAGAATCCACCTGTGTGTAATCAAGTCTCTGTATAAATGCACCTGCTCTGTGATAGTCTGAGGGTTCTGTTGAAAGCACAGAGATCATCATGAAGACCAAGGAACACACCAGGCAGGTCCGTAATACTGTTGTGGAGAAGTTTAAAGCCGAATTTGGATACAAAAAGATTTCCCAAGCTTTAAACATCCCAAGGAGCACTGTGCAAGCGATCATTTTGAAATGGAAGGAGTATCAGACCACTGCAAATCTACCAAGACCTGGCCGTCCCTCTAAACTTTCAGCTCAGACAAGGAGAAGACTGATCAGAGATGCATCACTCTGGTAGAACTGCAGAGAACTACATCTGAGGTGGGAGAGTCTGTCCATAGGACAACAATCAATCAGTCGTACACTGCACAAATCTGGCCTTTATGGAAGAGTGGCAAGAAGAAAGCCATTTCTCAAAGATATCCACAAAAAGTCTCGTCTAAAGTTTGCCACAAGCCACCTGGGAGACACACCAAACATGTGGAAGAAGGTGCTCTGGTCAGATGAAACCAAACTTTTTGCCCACAATGCAAAACGATATGTTTGGCGTAAAAGCAACACAGCTCATCGCCCTCAACATACCATCCCCACTGTCAAACATGGTGGTGGCAGCATCATGGTTTGGGTCTGCTTTTCTTCAGCAGGGACAGGGAAGATGGTTAAAATTGAGGGGAAGATGGATGCAGCCAAATACAGGACCATTCTGGATGAAAACCTGTTGGAGTCTGCAAAAGACCTGAAACTGGGACGGAGATTTATCTTCCAACAAGACAATGATCCCAAACATACAGCAAAATCTACAAAGGAATGGTTCACAAATAAACGTATCCAGGTGTTAGAATGGCCAAGTCAAAGTCCAGACCTGAATCCAATCGAGAATCTGTGGAAAGAGCTGAAAACTGCTTTTCACAAACGCTCTCCATCCAACCTCACTGAGCTTGAGCTGTTTTGCAAGGAAGAATGGGCAAGAATTTCAGTCTCTCGATGTGCAAAACTGATAGAGACATACCCCAAGCGACTTGCAGCTGTAATCGCAGCAAAAAGGTGGCTCTACAAAGTATTAACGCAAGGGGGCCGAATAATTTTGCACGCCCCACTTTTCATTTTTTTATTAGTTAAAAAAAGTTTCAAAAATCCAATAGATTTCGTTCCACTTCCAAATTGTGTCCCACTTGTTGGCGATTCTTCACAAAAAATAAAAATTTTATATCTTTATGTTTGAAGCCTGAAATATGGCAAAAGGTTGAAAAGTTCAAGGGGGCCGAATACTTTCGCAAGGCACTGTATGTCCTGTTGGTATTCTGTCTTTCACGATATATGTATTGTCTATTAGGAATATGGGTATTTTTTATGAACTTAACTTAGTAATTTAATTATGGTTAATCATGTTATTTAAAATAAAAAAATTAAATATAATTTTTGTATGAATTAACCTCTTTTTTAAATACTTTTTGGTGCCTAAAGTAACCTCTTTTGCAGTCCTTGCTAATCGAGCTGCGCTTTCCCCTTCTTTCCATATGTTATTTGGTTACGGCATCAATACCTTAATTAAGGATTCAATAGGGGTAGAATTAAAATAACCCTTTATCAGTGGACAAATTTGCCTTCTTTTTCCCTTTTCCCTAAAATCAATTGATTCTGTATTTCTTCCCAGTTTACTAAAGTTTGCATGCTAGCCAAGGGAAGTTACCTTTTTTTCTAAATTTTGTACTGAATAATAAAAATAAATAAAATGCAATAAAAAGTGTCAATTAAAAAAATAAATACATATATAAATAAGAAAAAACAAAACAAAAACAAAACGCCAAATACCACACAACTCAGCAGCAGGCTTTTTCCAAAAACAAAATGTATGTGCAACTTTAAAGCGGTTGTATAGTCTTAATTTGAACTTTTACCAACAGGTAAGCCTATAAGAAGGCTTACCTGTAGGAAGAAAAATAAATAAATAAATAAATCTCCTAAAACCTGTATGGTTTAGGAGAGATTCCCCTTGCAATGAGCCGCTGACTGCAGCAGAGCATGTGCACAGGGGATGCTCGGCTAGAAGCCCGGCAGACGCCGGACCCTGCCGGAAAGCAATCTCCCACATACGTGTGGGAGTGATGCTATCGCTGCTCCGGCCACTCACATCGCCGGAGCCGTGATATCCAGAAGACACACTGAGGGAACATGTCAGCTCCCTCGGTGTGTATCGGGTGAGGGGCTCGTTCTAAGGTAAGTATTTCATAATGAGCCAGTAAGCAGTGCATACTAGCTCATTGTGCCTTTTGCCTTACAGGTGTGAAAAAAACAAAAAAACAAAAAAAAAAAAATAAATAATTTCAGTGGGTTCACTACCGCTTTAAATGTCTGCATAAAGCCTTGGTATGTCAATGTACTGTACATAAACAGTATAAATAATAAAATAGGAATTTTATTACAGCTTAGCTGTAAAAGCATTTTCTTGGAGTACATGATGGGACACAGCCTTAAGTAAATTACTTAATGGGTTATAGGCTGCCTTCAGGTGTTGACACTGGTAAATCCAATCAAGGAAGTTTACTCCCTATATAACCCCTCCTCCCAGGAGCACATCATTTTTTTGTAGCAAAGCAATATACTTAATCCCAAAAGAGGGGCGGGACCCCTGTGTCCCATGATGTACTCCAAAAAAAGGATTTTACAGGTAAACTGTAATAAAAATCCTTTATCGTACATCATGTATGCACTGAAGACCAAGTTGCGGTCTTACAGATCTGAGCCATGGAGGCCTGATGATGCACTGCCCAAGAAGCACTAACCAACCTGGTAGAATGCGCCTTTACTTGAAAACGGGGGAATCTTACCCCAAAAATATTAAGTTTGAATTATAAATTGCCGAACCCACTTAGCGACCATGGATTTGGACGCTGCCTGTCCTTAGGACCTTCTGGCAGAATAAATAAGACATCAGTCTTACGAAACTGAGCAGTTTTCTTTAACTAGATTTTCACTGCTCTCACCACATCAAGACAATGTAGTGACTTTTCTTCCCTGGAACATAGTTTTTGAAAAAACGATGTCGGGACAATATCTTGGTTCAGGTGAAAACTACTTTTGGCAAAATGCCTGGACGAGGGTGTAAGCCCTTGTACACACGGTCGGAGATTCCAACAACCAAATCCGTCGGATTTTGTCCGAAACTGTTGCATACACACGGTCGGACAAAGTTGTCGGAAAATCCGACGTGATGACGTTATATCGTTACGACGGGACTACGTTCACGCTAGTAGCCAATAGCTTTGGTGTAGAATTTGATCTGAGCATGCGTGGCACTTTGTCCGATCGGAATTCTCTACACATGTTCGGAGTATGTCCAATCGGAGCACTGTGTCGGAAAATTTTACCAACAAGTTGGAAAACTTGGTCCATCGGATACTCCGACGGAAACAGTCCGATGTAGACCACACACAGTTGGAATATCCGTCAAAACGGTCCGATCCGACACATTCCGTCGGAATCTCCGACCGTGTGTACACCACTCGGTCCTCATGAAAAGTCAAATATGGCTCTTTACAAGAAAAGCAGCAAATTCTGAAATCCTCCTTGCTGAGGATATAGCAACCAAAAATACCAACTGCCTTGTCAGAAAGACTAGGGGAAAATATTGCATCGGTTCAAATGGCTGTTTTTGTAACACAGACAAAACTAAGTTCAAGTCCCAAGGGTTCAAGGGAGGTTTGACGGGCGGATTTAAGCCACGTCACCCCTTGTATAAAGCCCTGGACTAACGAATGAGTAGCAAATGGTCTTTGAAAGAAGACCGATAAAGCCGAGACTTGGCCTTTAATAGTACTTTTGGCCAAATTCATTTCTACTCCTAATTGTAGAAAGGCAAGAATTCTGCCTATGATATCTCCGAGGGTGCCAATCCTTGGATTCACACCAGGAAACAAATCCTCCAGACTCTATAAAATATAGTTCTGGAAGCTAGCTTCCTTGCATTAATCGGGGAAGAGATAACTGACCCGGAAATCCCACGTTTCTTCAGAATGTGGGTTTCAATAGCCAAGCCATTACATTTAGAGACCGTAAGGAAGGATGGAATATTGGTCCCCGAGAGAGCAGATATGGCCACAGTGGGAGGGACCATGGGCCCTCCACTGCCATCTTTACGATTTCGGCATACTATGACCTTCTGGGCCATGCTGGTGTCACCAGAATTATCGGCTTTCTTTCCAGCTTGATCTTGCAAAGAAGAAGTCGAGGCAGCAACTGAATAGGGGGAAATGCATAGATCGATGAGAACTGATCCCATGGGGGTCACCAATGCATCCATTTGATGGATCCCTTGTTCTGGACACAGTTGGCCAACTTCGTGTTGAACCTGGATGCTAGAAGATCCACGTCTGGAGTCCCCCATATTTGTCAGACAGCCCAAAATATGTTGAAGTGAAGAGACCATTTCCCTGGGAATAACTGCTGGTGACTTAAGTAGTCCGCCTGCCAATTCTCTACTCCTGGAATGAAAATGGAACATTTCTTTCTGCCCAAGTTAGAATATGGTTCACCTCTTTCTGTGCTGAGAGACTTTTGGTGCATCCTTGGTGATTGATATAGGCCACAGTTGTAGCATTGTCAGATTAAATCCTAACAGGACAATCCCGTAACCTGAAAGTCCAGGCCTTTAGAGGCAGACATACTGCCCGAATCTCTAGGATTTCGAAGGACAAGATTCTTTCAGTTCTTGACCACTGTCCTTGGACTATTGTCTTTTCTAGTACTGCTCCCCAGCCTGAAAGGCATCTGTCGTTACCACTTTCCAGATGACTGGTTTGAAGCATTGGCAAGTCTAAAGCTTGAATTGTTTTGTTCCAAGCAGACAGGATACTGTTTTGCAACAGTCTTGAATGGAACTGGGCATAGGGAACTGCACCATGGTTCCTAGCAACCTCATGCAGAGGCGAATGGAGGGATTGCCATTTGACCTGGCCCTCCGCACCAGCTCTCTTATGGAGTTGATTTTTGCTTGAACACCCTTTCCTGGGCTGTGTCTATGATCAGACCCAAGTACTCCAGCCTTTTTAGCGGCATTTAAGGAACATTTGTCTAGGTTGAGAATCCAAGCCAAACTTTTCAGATAGTTGATTGTAGTGCGTAAAACGAGTCACCGATTGTCTAGGTATGCTATAACTGTTATGCCCTGTGCCCTTAACCTGGCTAGAGGTGGGGCCAGCACTTTGGTGAACATCCGGCGTGCTGTGGCTAGCCTGAGGGGCAGGGCTACAAACTAGAAATGCTGCTGTTCTAACTTTTGCAACCCATACATGTCCCACAGCTCGTGTGTCCCTATTTATCTTTTAGCCTGCCGTGCGTCCTCATGGACATTGGCGGCACTTGCGTCTAGAAAAATACAGCCACAGTAACAAACTTAGCGGGACCTCCAATTCCTCCACAGTGGGGGGGGGGTAATATAAAGTTGGTGCAGCGCTGCTGTCCCCCCCAACTCTCTGATCCCATCAGGGGGAGAAAAATACTTTTTTTGCAGATTTCTTTTTTACCTTGCAAACCTCCTTCCACGCGCTGTGCAGCCAGATACAGACTGAGCTAACAGTGAAGACAACAGAGTAAGGTATGTGAATAGACTCCATCTAGTGAAGATTTTAAGGCATGGCAAAATTTTTTCCTTTAATGGAAGAAACACAAAAGATGTTTTTAATACCCAAGTTTCCTCCCTTACCTTACCCTCTCCTCAGGATTTTGCTGAATTAACAGAAAATCCAACCTTCACCCATCACGGTGGGCTGCGTTTAGCAAACCTTCAAGGACTGGGTCCCTAAAACGGGGTTCCAACTTCTTTGGGCCATGTACAAGCAGGGGAGCACACAGGCTTCTTTGGAACCTGGGTAGATGACAGGAATGCTAGCTGTGGGAAACTGCTGAGGATAGCAAAATGATTCCCTATGATTCCCTGATGGCCAGGACAGGGAGACCGCAGGTGAATTTCTGGAGGTATCGACAGTTACACAACTTTTTCGAAATGCACCGTAGCTCTATAAGAGACGTTACATCACTCACTCCTTTTGAGAAATTATTCATAGCAGAGAAACCAATTCCTCGAATGGTCTCAGAACTTTATCTACTACTGGGCGCCTCCAAGCCCTTCTTCATTCGTGCCTGGGAGAGAGATCTAGGACAGACCTTCACTGAGCCTCAATTGACATAACTCTACCAGCTTAGCCACTCCAGCTCCGCAGATACTTAAATGCAGAAGACTAATTATAAACTGCTGTCACGCTGGTATGGGGTCCTGGCCAATTTGGCACGGATGTACCCAACAGGATCCGAGTTATGCTGAGGGGGATGTGGAGGCTGAGGAACCTTGCTACACTTGTGGTGGGAATGCCCACTGATTACACCTTTCTGGCAAGACATTAGGGAGCAGATCAAGGAAATCCTGAGGATAGATGTCCCCCCTCACCAGTCCATTTTCTCCTGCATATCTCTCCCATGCCAATCAGTCATTACAAAAAAAAAACGCTCTGCCCCACCTGCTGAACGCAGCAAAGCGGCTTCTCCCAATCTAATGGAAGAAGACACAGGTACCGGGCAGGGAGGAGTGGATACACAGGGTAAATGAGATCAGAGAAGCAGAGGAATGGATCTCAACATGTAAAAACACAAAAGAGAAACATATAACCAGATGGTCACTGTGGACGGATAATTTTTCCAACCAAATTCGGGTATCATCAAGCCTAGATGTGTCACTGTTGAAGCTAACAAACTCAACTTTTGGTCAACGTGTCGTCCTTGCTAATAGCCGAACGTGACCTCCCAACCCATCTTAAATCAGAGCATAGACCTCGAGTGCAACATGTACACTTATTACAGAATGAGACATCGCCGCAAGAGAATACTATCAGCTCAAGATTAGCTCCTAACCCCTTCCCCTTCTCCCCCCCCCAATTCCACATCCCCCTCGCTCCTAGTCGTTTCTTGCCATAATTGTGCAATGTTAAAAAGTTACCCAGTTAAAAGGCCTGGAAACTGGTACCCTAACCATAACAGGTGAGTTGGGCGAGGCAACAGGATCTCGGCCAATACCACAGTAGCCCACGGAGAAGCGAACGTGACTACGCCGGGCACCCCAGCTGGGGCCTGGATGTGGTCAGGGCTTGGGTGGGTTGCCGGAGGAGGTTAGGCGGAGGTCTTAATGACCCCCCCCCCTCTGGTGTGGAACCCAGGCTGGAAAGCACCAGGGTGGACTGAGGGCAGAGCACCCCCCCCCCCCCCGATGACACATAATGCTATAAAGCAAGTGGCCGACCAGGAGGAGGGATGCGCGCCCAGATAGCTACCGATCAGCCAACAAACCGAGGTCCTGTACATGCCACAGTTGAAAGATAGGAGCAACAGGGCCATATACTATGAATAGGAGAACAACCTCCCTGATGGTGTAAAACGCCTTTATTTCCTCATGTTCTCTCCTTTATACTGTTCCTGAAGAAATTATAAAATGTTGGTCACTGTTACACGTGTTATACCTAACTGTAAAGCTATGACTAACCCAATAAACAAAGTTTACAAAAAAAAAAAAAAAAAAAAAAAAAAAGTATTGAACAGGTCACAATTTTTCTAGGCAAATTTCTAAACGTGCTATTGACATGAAATTTTCACCATATGTCAGTTACAACCCATGCAATCCACGCATACATAAAAGAAGCCAAAAGAAATAAGTTCAGAAATTAAAGTTATGTGTAATAAAATAATAAAATGGAAGGACACAGGGAAAAAAAAAAAAAAAAAAAGTATTGAACACATGAAGAAAGGGAAGTAATAAAAAAAAAAAAAAAAAAAAAAAAAAATATATATATGGAGGCATGGAAAGCCAAGATACCAGTTGAAATCTATCAGTAATTAGACAGTAATCCTGCCCCTTGTCAGTGCAAATTAATATCAGCTGGTTCAGTCTCAACTGTTGGCTTATAAAAAAGGTGAATCATTACCAAGGTTTCACAAAAGAAACATCTCACGATGGGTAAAAGCAAAGAGCTCTCTAAAAGACCTTTGCAACCTTATTGTCGCAAAACATACTAATGGCATTGGTTATAGAAAGATTTCTAAACTTCTGAATGTTTCAGTGAGCACCGTTGGGGCCATAATCCAGAAGTTGAAAGAACATAATTTCACCATAAACTGACCCCCGACTTTCCCCTCACTAGATTTGACAGAGGAGCGAAAATAATGATCGGAAGAGTTATTCAAGAGCCAAGAACCACTTGTAGAGAGCGGCAGAAAGACCTGGAATCAATGCACTCAAAACGCCATGGCCTGTATGCAAGCTCACCACGCAAAACTCCATTGCGGAAGGAAAAGCATGTTGAAGCTTACTTAAAGTTTGCTGCACAACATTTAGACAAGCCTGTGAAATACTGGGAGAATATATTCTGGTCAGATGAGACCAAAATTGAACTCTTTGGATGCCATAATACACACCATGTTTGGAGGTCTAATGGCACTGCACATTATCCCAAAAACACCCCCATGCCAACAGTGAGGTTTGGAGGTGAATGGGCCAAAAATCACACCCGAGCAATGCATGCTACAAACTTTTGCATACAGGAGGCATCTTGAAGTAGTCATTACCAACAAAGGATTTTGTATGAAGTATTAAAAATACATTTCAGTTAGCGTTTAATACTTTTTTCCTGTGTCATCTCATTTTATTATACAAAACTTAATTTCTGAACTTATTTGCTTTGGTTTCTTTGTATGTATGGATTGCAATGAGTTGTTAACAACATGTGGTGAAAATTTCATGCCAATAGAACCTTTAGAAATATAGTTACATAGAAAAATGGTGACGTGTTCAATACTTATTCCACTATCTAATTCACCATCTTTTTATAACATTTGCATAGCCATTCATCCAGCAAATCTTATGTACATTTGTGCTTTGCATCTTTGGATCTTTTATTATTGGTAGTAGTAAAACATATGCATATTAATGAGGCAAGACTTCTGGGGGGGGGGGTTTCAGGAAGTAAAAAGTAACTTGGGGCTGCAGCAGGGTCAAAAGTTAACAATGAATCCATAATATACAGATATGAAAATAGAAGGATATGAACTTTAGAGGAACCTTGCAAAGAGCACTTTCAATTTTTTTCCTGGTGTAACACTTTAATGTTAAATATAGGTTAGGCAATCACCTGCAACAAGAATAAATTAATGTTACAGAAAATTTCGAAAAATGTATAAAAGCTTTCATAAAAACTTACAGCTGCTTTAAATGTAGCAAATTCAGCTACTGCAGATCCCTTGCTCTTGCTGGATATCACAATATGCAATACTTGTCCATACTGAAAAATAAGATAAAAATGAGAAGAATTTAAACAATAAATGAAAATACATTACGGTATATTATATTAATCCACTCTATTTTCAGATGCTATATAAAAAGACTCAAATTTTTCAGATTAATCCCATATTGATAATGCGGCAAACATCTATGACTTTTATACACTTTGCATTCCCATGTCACAGATCTACACCATAATTTATTTTACAGCTTACATGCATGTACAGTACATGTGTACACCTGTAGTAGGATGGGACACAGACACAAATGTGCACTGTATATTTAATAAAACCAGTCTGTTGACAGTCATATTCACATTTGCTTTTTATTGTAGAAAAAGGGGAAACTAATGTCCGCAAAATTCCCCTCCTACAATGCCATTTCTGCAAGGTCCCTCACCGTCTTCTTCCAGGTGCTGAGTCTTGAGCCATCTTGATATGCTGGCATTAGATGGTGCACCTCTTGTGCATGTACAGAATACATTCAACCTTGCACCATGTTGAATATTGTACTCTTAGCTGCACAGGCACAGTTCAGTATACATTTTAAAAATGGTGGCCAATAGGCACATAGGTTTGTTTTATTGCAAAAGATTTAGAATTTTTTTCCTGCAAGAACCTGCCCACAATCCCCCCCCTCCCCCACCTTTAGTTCTGCTAAAAAAAAAAAAAAAAAAAAAAAAAAAAAAAAAAATAATCACACAATCCGCTCAATGTTTCACGGACGTGCAGGACCCCTGACATAGCTTCATAAAGAGGTCCTGGGCGTCCCCAGAAAGTTGCACATTTTATTGTGCGATTAAATGTAATAAAAAGGCACACTTGTTTAACTTGATTTTGATCGTTTTACAAATACCAAATGATGGTCATCACAGCACCCAGGGAGATTCTGCTCGGGGAGCAGCGAGAACCGAGCCATTGGCGTTGTTCAATCACTCTGTTTTCAGTGTAGAGGTGCTGGGGAACAGATGCAGCAGGTGGACTGAAATATGATTTAGGGGGAAGAAAAAAAAAAAAAAAAGAAAGCATAATAAAAAAAAAACCTTTACCTTTCAGGGATAGGGACAATTGTAGACACTCAGGTTGAACTGGTGTCTTTATTCAACCTTACCAACTATGTACTTCTATTTTAACCAGGGTTCCTCTAGAGGGAACAGTCCACTCATTAGGTTAACCCCCTTCCTGATAAAATGCCTCTCGGCTTTTGTAAGAGTTTTAAAAGCCGGGAGGTGGGCATTTGGGTCTTGTGGCCCCCTGTATTTGGCTCTCACATGATTGGAAGGTTCCCGATCAAAAGTATGCATCAGGAGTTTACCACTCCCACTAGCTACGGTGCTGGGAGCACGCATGGAGCCTGCTCTCAGCAAGGCAAGTTGTAAACACAGGGCCGCATATATGCGGCTGCTCAATGTCAAGGCCCTCCCGCCAAGAGCCCGCATATTAGCACACGTACGGCTGGCGCCAAGGGGTTGGTCAACATCTACGTACTCTGCGTTAGGTCTCTTTCAGACGGGTGTTCCCATTAGGTCCTTCTGTCAGTTTTTCAAGCGGACCTGATCGAAATGGCCATTCATCCCTATGGACAGGTGGGTGTAAGCAGGTTTAGGTTTATTCACACCTTTCTACATCTAGGTCCAATCAGGCCTGCTGGCAGAGCAGTTCAGAGGTAGCCGGGTGTAAAAACAGACAGTAGTGTCTATTTACACCTGGCCTCCCCTCTGCAGATACTAGAGAGACAGACGTGTCACCTGCCCACTCCAACCAGTACGAGATCAGTTTTATAGATCCCCTGCTGATCTCAACAGAATCCACCCCATGTGAAAGGGGCCCAAGAATACAAACTGTCAATCTTTATTAATACTAAAGCTTTGTTTTTTTTTTCCTTCCAAAACATCATGTTATACATACTGTACCTGCTCGGTGCAATGGTTTTGCACAGAGCAGCCCAGATCCTCCTCTTCTCGGGTCCCGCACTGGTGCTCCTGGCCCCTGCCAGGTGCACCACAACAAGCAACTTGTGGCTCCGTGTCCATTCATACTGCCAAAAGCCAGTCAGGAGTGAGAGAGTCCCCGGACTCAGGAATCAGGAGTGTCCCCCCAAAACTCTCATGGACATTGCTGGATTGAGAGGGGGCTCAGGTAAGTATTGGGGGGGGGGCTGCTGCACACAGAAGGCTTTTTAACTTCATGTATAGAATGCATGAAGGAAAAAAAAAAAAGGAAAGGAAAAGGGGGCATTTATAACCACTTCAAATACATTAACATTGTCTTCCGGTTCCAAAAATCAGGCTAAATAAAATGTTTTGCAATGATCCTTTAAACAAAAAGTAATAAAACTATTTACACAATTTGTTATAAAATGAAACTAGAGGATTAGTGATTTTATGATGGCCACACTTTACCACCATTAAGTGGTGTTCACAAAAATACATTTATCAATAAATTTATTACAAGTGAGGTTTACACATGAGAGCCTCCCATCTGCCACCTAAAAATGAACTGGCCAATAATAAATAATAATAATAATAATAAATAATTTCTAAGCATCTGAAAATGATACAAAAAAGTGATCAGAAAAACCCCCCCCCAAAAAAAAACAAAATTTAAAGTGTATGTAAACCCAACTGATGAAATTTGACCTAGGCACATATCTGTAGTGTTTACTCATCTCTCTCCAAAGCCCCCCCCGTGGATCTTAATTCTTTCATCCAGTTTCTTTAAAATTGTGTTCAGTTTACCCCTATAAATTCCTTTGAATCATTACAGAATTTGCAATCTGCACTCTTTTTTTTATGTCGGTGTGTGAAAGAACACATTCCTGGCAACAGTTTAGATGAGCACGTTCCTTCCTGCTGGCCACTGGAGGGTGCATATTTTAGCTGTGCTGATCAGTTGCTTGATTTCTGTTCCAGAAACAGGTCTAATAGAATGTAATCAAGCAACTGTATGTTAATCCCTCCCTTCCCTTATACTGCACATCTAAACCTTAAAGCCTTAATTTCCATCTGCCTATTGTATGCGACCCATACATTAACCCTTTTACCTTTGGATTCCTCTGTGTATGACCTGTACATTTATTGCATCTAGCACATTATTACCAAGCTCAGTGTTAAAACCATTGCACCACCAGCATGTTTCTTCAGTTCTAAAAAATTCTGGCAAAAGAGGAAAAAAAAACTACTTTACAAAAAAAGGTATAATTTGGGATGGATTGACACCTATGCATTTTTAATGCTTTTTGCATTTTGCCCTACAGAAAGTGGTCCATAGGAAACAATGTTAAATGGACTCTAGTGCAAATCTACAAAATGCAAAAAGCACTAAAACTGCATAGGTGTGAATCCAGCCTTAGGGGGCTTCAATGCAGTCCTGGCATTTTTATTTGCGATGTTTTATAAACAGAAAGCAGCATACCGTATATACTCGAGTATAAGCCGAGATTTTCAGCCTCTTTTTTGAGGCTGAAAGTGCCCCCTCGGCTTATACTCGAGTCACCGCTGTCTGACTGCTCGATCAGCGTATCGAGCAGACAGACGGCGGACATTAAAATTCAAAAGCCGCGCCTCCTTCTCCGCCTCCGCCTGTGATAGGCGGAACACTCAATTTCCCAGCAGCCTGTGTTCCGCCTATCACGGACATCGTCTCATCCTCGTACTACGGACGAGGATGAGACGATGTCCGTGATAGGCGGAACACAGGCTGCTGGGAAATTGAGTGTTCCGCCTATCACAGGCGGAGGCGGAGGCGCGGCTTTTGAATTGTAGAATGGCCGCCGAGAAGAGCGGCGATCCTGGAGCGGCGATCCATCGGCACGGCACGGGACGGAGGAGGCACGGGACGGAGGAGGCTCGGGACGGAGGCTCGGGACACAGGTAGGCTGGACACACACACAAGGCTGCACGGACACACACACAGGGATGGATGGATGGACACACACACACACACACACACACACACACACACACACACACAGGGATGGATGGATGGATGGATACACACACACACACACACACAGGGATGGATGGATGGATGGATGGATACACACACACACACACACACACACACACACACACACACAGGGATGGATGGATGGATGGATACACACACAGGGATGGATGGACGGACACACACACAGGGATGGATGGATGGATGGACACACACACAGGGATGGATGGACGGACACACACACAGGGATGGACGGACACACAGGGATGGACAGCCATGTCTCACCCTCGGCTTATACACGAGTCAATAAGTTTTCCAGTTTTTTGGGGGTAAATTGGGGGCCTCGGCTTATATTCGGGTCGTCCTATACTCGAGTATATACGGTAACTGTTTTTTAAAAATTTCGGTAAAATTAGATTATAATATCAATAATCAAAAAAACAACAAGCCGAACAATTATTTAATGCCTTCCTTCTTTTGCATTTCCATCATATCTGGGGAGATAGTCTGTGTTTTTATTACATGGAGAATAAGCGTTTAAAAGGAGGAAAGGGTTTACCAGCACCACGCCAGCCTTCTCTATTACATCTGAATAAGTCAGCAGTGTGAGGTGAGCAGCCTGTGAGACTGGTAAAGGAAAGCACAAGCATTTAGGATATTGCACCATGTTGATGTATTGATTTTTTTAATTCACTTCAAATCATTCACAGATACCATATATGAACTTTCAGAAATATATGATATAAATGATATATATTTTATAGCGCAGCACTGTAATGATTTGCACCTTTTAAGTGACGTGAGAATACTTGTTAGTGATAGCAGCTATTAAAAATTAGTTTACACTACTTTTTTCACGAGACTGCACAGATTTAGTTTTTCACTTTATACAAATTACTTAATCCCACCAAAAGAAAGCCCCATGTTACTGAAAACAGAAAAATGGTCTGGTAATGGCCATGTGAAGCATGCTGGTACTGAAGTGGTTAAATACAAGTTTAAGTTGGTATAACAATCCCCCAGCCTTCTTCCTTAGAGCCTAAATACATTCAGCTGTGACCAAGCCCCCTGCAGATCCATATATTTATCACATCCGTGGCTATGGTAACCTCCCAATCTGCAGTCAGATCAGAAATAAATGAATATCAGAAGGCCAGGCTGTCCACTAATATTCCATAGACTTGAATGGGACGTTCCAACTGTATAGGTTGTTAGTGCACACATGCAGGCAGAATTGCACTACCGCCGGACTGCAGACGGGGGGGGGGGGGGGGGGGGGGTGGGTGAAGAAATTATGGCTTAAAAGTTTCAATCTTTAATCCTAACCATAATAAATGAAGAAAAAAAATAAAAAAAAAATTATTTTTTTATTTAAAGTACAACACACATGCTTTAAACAGGATTCCATTTATGTTTCCTTGGTATAGGTCTGGCATCTTCCAACTTCGCCATCTGGTGCATCCGGTATCTCGCAAACTCCTATCCTTTCCTGAGCTTCAGGATGAATATGACATTCCAGATCGACTTTTTTTCATACATTCAATTTAAACATTATTTCCACTCCAGATCCCCTGACCTGACTTTGGCCAACCCGAACACCTTTGAAACTTTGTGCTCCCAAGGTCCATGCCAGAAAGGACTTGTATCCTCTATATATAGTGTCCTCCACAATTCAACCTCGCCCACCACGGAAACACATCTCTACATGAGAAGATGGGCTACAATTTTACCGTCCCCCTTAACCATTTCTCAATGGCAGGACATTTGGACTTCTACTTCTAAAGTCTCCAGATGTGTGGAGCAGAGAAGGACGGCCTATAAGATACTAATGTTTTGGTACAAGACCCCTGAAATGTTACATAAATATGATCATTCCATATCCAAGCTGTGTTGGAGATGCCTAAGAGATGAGGGCACCCATTACCATATTTTCTGGAGCTGCCCTTTGATTATACCTTTTTGGTCTATGGTCCAATCTCTACTACAATCTGTTTTAGAGGTAGATATCCCGTTAGACCCTAAACACTACTTGTTAGGCCTACCTATCGCGGCGTTATCCAAGCACGCCAAGAAACTGACAGCCTATATTCTCCTAGCTGCCAAGAGAGTGATTCCTGCTCTTTGGTTGTCCCCCTCCCCTCCGTCCCAGCCGCAGCTAATTTCTGCAATTGCATACATACGCAGGATGGAACGTATGACTGCGCTGGTACAAGACTCTCTACCTACGCTTTCTAAAATATTGGACAGGTGGGACAATTCCACGTTTAACCCGGAGACGACACCTTAATTTATGGCTCTTTACTCTCGGGAATGTTTTTCTCAGGTTTGATCTTGGGATTCATACTCCACGACCCCTCCCGCAAATACAAATACATCTCTTGGTCTATTTACATATCCTTATTGGCAGATTCGTGGCGTGTCCTTTTCCCCTTACCTTTTGACATGCTGTATTAAACTGTTAACGTTTTATATCCCGCCTGTGGCGGTTTTCTTTGTTGCTGTTGCATTGTCAATTTTGATTATTTGTATCGGAATGTACAAATTCATCTGTTGTACAAAAACCTTTTTCTCAATAAATATACATTTAAAAAAAAAAAAAAAAAAAAAAAAAAAAAAAAAACACAGGATTCCATTACAGTAAGACCAAAGAAGAACATGAGCAAACCTTCTCTAGAAGCCTCATGAGAACATCTTCTGAATATCCCCCTCTTGTCTCATCTTCTTTTTTACATTTCCACTTTAACTGTTGATAAAAAGAAACGAAAACAGGATTAAGTAACCTGGTGGTCGATTTTAAAACCATGTACTGTGTGCAATGCAACCCCCATTGTGGCCAAAATAGGATTTTTTTGTACTCACCATAAAATACCTTTCTCTGTAATTCACCGACCAACACAGCTCCTCTTAGCCATTGGGTTGTTAGCCTTATCACTAGGAGAATACTAGGCATTAGTTGTAACACAACTCAGAAATCTTAGTTCCGCCCAGGGGGGGGGGGGGGCGGTCCCTTGGGTAACAACCCTCCCGTCTGCCAGCCAGACCTCAGTACATCAACAAGCAGTATAACGTAAAGAGAAAAAATAAAAAATAAATAAATAAAAAAAGGAGGGGCGGGTGCTGTGTCGGTTGGTGAATTACAGAGAAAGGATTTTTTTTACTCGCCGTAAAATCCTTATTTTCTCTTATATTCACCGACCGACACAGCTCCTCTCTTAGCCATTGGGACGTCGCCAAGCAGTGCTAAACGAGGGGTGGGAAAACAGCATAAAAACTTCATCCACCATGGCAAGTGGAAAATAATGAAACTTTACCCACAGAAAACAACAGTGCGTGAAAAAAAAAAACAAACACCACAAAAAAATAAATAAAAAAAAATAAAATAAAAAAAAAAAAAAAAACACACCACACACCAGGGTATCCTCAATAGGAGTGATTACCAAAAACTGCACCAAAACTGCGTAAGTAATGCAAAAATGCATTAACACAACAGTACCGTGTTTTTATCAAAAAAAACAAAAATATATATTGCAATTTCAAATGCAACTAAACGGCCGCCTGCAAAACTTTTTGGCCAAAACAGGCATTAGCCGATGCACTGACGTCTACCTTGTAGAACTTGGTAAACGTGTGGACAGACAACCAGGTCGCCGCTTTACACACCTGAGCGACCGACGCTTGGTGTCGGAAGGCCCAAGACGTTCCGATTGCCCTTGTGGAGGGGGCCGTGATCGGTAAGGGGGGCACCTGCCCCTTCAAGGTGTAGGCTTGTACCACAATCTCTCTGATCCACCTGGAAATGGTGGCCAACGAGACCGCCATGCCTTTCTTTGGACCAGCCACTGAAAAACAGTGAGCCTGACTTCCGAAAGGGAGCCGTGGCAGACAAATACACCTTCAGAGCCTGAACCACATCCAGAGTGTGAAGGGCCACCTTCTTAGGGTGCTTCGGCTTAGGACACAGAGATGGCAATACAATGTCCTCATTGATATGAAAAGCAGAGACCACTTTTGGTAGCAAAGATGGTTGTGGATGCAGAGGAATCTCCCTGATATTTTCAAACTGCGGCTTTTGAAGCACTGATAACACCAGGTTCAAATCCAAAGGGGTAACGGTGGACGCGCCGGAGGGACTACATGTCGTTCCCCCTGAATGAAGGTACTCACTAATGGAGTGAGACGTCAGGGGTCGCTGAAAAAAAGACAGCCAAGGCTGAAATTTGCCCTTTAAATGGTGCTTAATGCCAATTTCTGGTATACTCCTTGCTGAAGAAACCGCAGGATCCTGGATATAGAAAAAGGAGCGCGAATGCCATCCTTTCTCCTCACACATGGAGATGTAGGCCTTCCAGGTACGATTGTATATCTTCCGGGAGGAACATTTTTGTGCTCTTAACATAGTTGGGATCACCGAGTCCAACAGACCCCAGTTCCTCAACACCTGGCTCTCAATAGCCATGCGTACCAAGGATGCTGAGGCCAATCTGGGGCAACCAGTATGACTGGGATCCACTTGGCTTTCACTCTGTGAAGCAGACGTAACAGTTTCAGTGGAGGAAAGGCGTAGATCAGTTGGTACTGATCCCACGGAGCCACCAGCGTGTCTGCCCACGGATCTCTTGTCCTGGGCACAAATCTTGGCACCTTCCAAATGAGACAGGAGGCCAGCAGATCCACATCTGGTGTGCCCCACTTCAGGCACAGTAACTTGAATATCTCCGGATGCAATGCCCAGTCTCCTGGGTCCAGCATCTGTCGTCTCAGATAGTCCGCCTGCCAGTTCTCCACTTCCGGGATGTAAATGGCTGACAGAGCCGGTACATGTCGCTCTGCCCACCGAAGTATGTGAGCGACCTCCCTGCAGCGGCTGAGCTTCTTGTGCCCCCTTGGTGATTGACGTATGCCACCGCCGTGGCGTTGTCCGACTGGATCCTGATCGGACGCTCTTGCAGTCTCATCGACCATGTGGAGAGGCACAGCCTGATCGCTCTCAATTCGAGCAGATTGATCGGCAACTTGGATTCATTCGTCGACCAGAGACCCTGAGCCAACTGAACGCCCATCACTCCACCCCAGCCGGATAGACTGGCATCCGTTGTGATCACGGTCCATCTCAGAGGCAGGAATGATTTTCCTGACTGAATCACCGGGGACCTCAACCACCATATCAGTGAGTCTGACTGATTGCTCACCTGGATCTGTCAATCCAGGGACAACTAAGATTTGTCCTATTTTGTCAAAATCTCCTTCTGCAGGACTCTGGTGTGAAACTGGGCATAAGGCACTGCCTCGAAGGAGGCTACCATGAGGCCCTCTACTCGCATGCAAAAGCAGAGCGACGACCTCTTGCGGTTCATCAGCAGTTTTACCGTGGATCGGAGAGTCTGCAGTTTGTCTGAAGGGAGAAAAACTCTAGCTTCCATGGAGTCCACCAGCAAGCCTAGGTACTCCATATGCTGGGTCGGTACGATCACCGACTTCTTTAGGTTCAACAGCCACCCAAATTCTTGCAGGGTCTGCATGGTCATCGCCACATCCACCTCAGAATTAGAGGAGGAAGAGGCCCTTAGGAGGAGATCGTCTAGGGATCCCATGTTGCCGTAGCAACGCCAAAACTGGAGCCAATACCTTGGTAAAGACTCGGGGGGCTGATGCCAGACCAAAAGGAAGAGCCACAAACTGGTAGTGGGCTTCCCCGACTGCAAACCGCAGAAATTATTGACGCCGAAGGCATATGGGTATGTGCAGGTCCAAGGACGCTAGAGAGTCCCCTTGATGAAGTGCAGCGACTACTGAGCGAACCGATTCCATTCTGAACCTCTGCACTTTTACAAAGTGATTGAGGGCTTTTAGGTCCAAGATTGGACGTACCCCTTCCTTCTTGGGAACCACAAACAGATTTGAGTAGAATCCCTGGAAGCGTTGCGATTCCGGAACCGGTACAATCGCCCCGCGATTCAGCAAGTCCCTTACTGCCCCCAAGAGGGCCTCCTGGCGAGCCGGGATATGGGTATGCTGGAGGGGAAAAATCTGTTTGGTGGCCAAGAGAGGAACTCTATCTTGTAGCCTGTGGAAATCAGATTGCAGACCCATTGGCCGGATAAACGGGAGGACTACCGGGCTGCAAACTCCCGAAGGCGACCCCCCACCAGAGACATGGGTGGAGGGGAAAACCTTCATGCGGTAGCACTTTTATTCACAGTCTTGGTAGGCTTGCGGTTCCAGGGACGTTTTTCCTACGGCGTGGCTCCTTGGCCTTCCTGGCCTGTGGGAGTAAGGTACTCTTACCACCGGTGGCATTTTTAATGTCAACCAAAGAGGCGCCAAAGAGCTGGTCGCCAAGGAAGGAAAGATCCATCAGGGCTTTTTTGGATGTCTGGCAGCAGACCAGCATTTTAGCCAAATCAGGCTCCTCAGCACCACAGCTGACACTGAAGCCCTGGATAACAGAGGGAGAGTATCCAGGGCCACGTCACAGACATACTTAAGGCCTTGCACTAGTTGGTTTGCTAGTTCCACGCAGACAGGAGAAGCCTGTTGCTCTCTTAATTCGCTGTGCAAAAGTTTTGCCCACTCAGTCAGTGTCTGCGACACAAGTGCGGATGCCAGTACTGGTCGCACGGCTGACCCCACAACCGTAAACAGGGAACGAGCCACTGCCTTGGCCTTCCTGTCCGTGGGATCCTTGAATGCAGGAGTCCCCTCAACCGGGATTGTGGTTACTTTATTTAACCTGGATACTGGAGGGTCTACGACCGGAGAAGCCGACCATTTTTTGAGAAGGCTCTCCTCAAAAGGGTAACACACCACCATGTATTTGGGGACTGAAAAGGTCTGTTGCTGGCAACCCCATTCCTTGTAAGTGAACTTGTCAAAATAAGTCAGATACGGGAACCCCTTAGGTGAACGTGCTGGCTTGCGGGACCCAAAAGGGACCGGTACATCAGCAGAGGGATCCACTGAAACTTCAGGGTATCACACACGGCTGTGATAAGTGATCCAAAAATTGCTTTGTCATACCCAGACGGGGACTCATCCTCACTGTCCAAATGGACCTGGTCAGCGTCCTCTGACAAGACAGAGCAAGGGTCACCAGCCTCAGAAGGACCCGAGTCTGCGTCAGAGCTCTCCCCAGAGGACGGGGGGGGGGGGGGGGCGCTTTAGTGCGTCTTTCTTCCCACACACCGCCTCCATCTTGGCAATGAATAAATTGAGGACCGCCATCAGGGTGTCCATGAGCACTGCGCAGTCCGCGGGTGACCCGGTTGCAATTGCCTGGATTTCAGAGGAACACCAGTTTCTGAAGCCATGCTGACCCTACCCCGTCTGCCACCTGAAAGGAACTTAGGACAGTGACAGTCCCACCCTCCTTGTTGTCGCTGGTTGAGGGGCTCTTTCCCGCCACACTCACCACCCTGAGGAGTTCTGCGCTGTCCCAAAAGTAGTGCCTGTAGTCCCTGAGTGCTCCCAAGTGCCAAAGCTGTGTCGGTGGCAGCAGCCAGAAATAGCGCCAAACCGTTATAGAAATGTGCTCAGGCTTCAATAAAATGGCAGCCCATCATCAAAGGACAAAGACAGAAAACACAGGGAAAATGGCTGTGAGAGCACGAGTCATGCTGCTGCAAGAGAACACTGAAAATGTGTTCAGGCTTCCAGAAAATGGCCTCCAGTGTCCTGAATAGGAGATCACTGGGAAAATGGCTGCTGAAGCCCAGGAAGGCATGCTGCCCTCGCCCACACCTAAAATGGCTGCCAGCAGCTCCATGAGGTACAGAAAGAAAAATGCTGGCAGAGAACACAGCGCCCGCCAGACAACAGCAGACCCTCACAGGCACCTTCCAGGGGCATAAAACATAGGACCCAGGACACCGCTAGAGCCAGCCCCCCCCATCCCAGGTGAGAGCCCACCAGAGAGCCCCTGTATATGCACACATACACCGCTCAGCAGCCACACGCAGCATCCCCCAGTGGAGGGGGGGGGGGAAGATAGGGACAGGGAGAGAAGAGAGGGAGGCAAGGGACCCCCCCCCCCCCTATTGACCTTCCAGGGAATGCCCAGCTGCTCAACCCCACAGAGGCAGGGAGAGCTGTACTTGCCAGTCCTGAAGCGCTGGGAGACATTTCATTGCAGAACCACTCACTGATCAGTACAGGGTGGCTGCTGGCCTCGGCCCACTGTGACGCAGACATCAGTAGCCCGGTCATATGTGGGACCCGGAGCATAAAAGCTCACCGACCACCTCTGGAGCTGAGGTTTCGTTGTGGCCTGCCGAGTGCGTAACTGCGGCCTGCACATGCTCGATGGCAGGACTGGGGAGATTACACCTGACTGTCACCCAGTCAGCTGTTGATAGCAGATCACAGGATCATTCATCTTGCGCAAAAAGACAAGCTTATGCATATAAAAAAAATAAAGCACGGACCGATGGGCCCGCAGGGTTCCTAGGTCCTTCTCTAGGAAGAATAAAATGGCGGTCTGTCTGGCAGATGGGAGGGTTGTTACCCAAGGGACCGCCCCCCTGGGCGGAACTAAGAGTTCTGAGTGTTGTGCTACAACTAATGCCTAGTATTCTCCTAGTGATAAGGCTAACAACCCAATGGCTAAGAGGAGCTGTGTGGGTCGGTGAATATAAGAGAAAATATGCTTAAGTCAATAGTAAATTACTCCTTGGCGTGAGAAGCAGCTTTATCATAAAGAAAACTAAATTATATAAATATATATATATATATATATATATATATATATATATATATATATATATATATATATATATATATATAATTTTTTTTTTATTTATTTTGAGCAGAAGATGTGGAGCAAGAGAGGAAGGGGAGATGTGGAAGAGACGATCAGGGAGTATGTAAGGTCCACTTCTCAAGCAGTCCAATGACTAAGTTCAACAAGGTGGTGGTTGAGATTGCCTAAAACACAGCGAGAGAACCAGGGATACCACACCAGTTTAAATTTCTTCATGTACCACTGGGCATGACCACCAAATATGGAAAGCAGGAGGAAAGATTGGATGGGTATACTTGGGCCAGTCTGGCAGGAACTAAATGCCAATGGTAACAAACCTTGTAGTTTGTCTTGACTGCTGCCGCATGTCTAGAACTTGATTTAGTACTATGCGTAATTTTAACCCACTCCTGCAGTTCTAATCATGTCTCCAAATCTCTCCCAAGCTTATACATAAGAAAGAAGGTGCAGATGAGAGTTTGGAAACCAAAGTGGAGTACAGGAGGGAGATCAAGTCCAGAGAATGTGGGTCCTTATGATTCAAATGCCGATTCTGTCTCCCTGGAACGTCAAGGTATAAGAAATAGAATGCTTTACCTGTAGGTAACGGAACAGCTCTGATAATTTTACAAATCTTTCAATAGAAGCAGAAGTGATAGAATAAGAAACACAACCCCTTTTAGGTATGAGTTTGCTGATTGGGTCCCTCTGGTGAAGATTTCCCTTTACTTCTCAGCCCTGTTGACAACATTGTCCCAGTGTCAATAAGTGGGAATTTCCAATAAAGACATAGGCAGCAATAAAAGCCAATCAGGGGTGACTGACCCCCCCCCCCCCCTCCCCAGTCCCCCCAACCTTATTTATCTATATTTATCTCAGGGACCCAAGTGAGAACTACATTTGAATTCCTGGGTAATTTTACGGGGTTCCCACTTCCCTTAATTATTGGACTGTCATGATGATCATATAACTGGCAACCACACTGACTGGTTCGGATTGTTAGGCATTGACACCGTCTAAGAACTAGGATCATGCAAGTTCTCAGCTGAAATATTCATAATGTTCTAATGGCAGAGCTGTCCCTAACAACATTAATATGTAGACTGCAGTGGTCTAGTGTTTAAGCTTCTGAAAAACGATGTGTGATTTTAAAAGAGAAATGTGGCAAGTTAAAAAATGAAAGACTGTCCAGAGGTGCTGCTGTTTTTCCCAATAACAGGGTCTCCTGAGGTCGCTGGTTCGAATCCCAGCCATGACACTACCTGCCTGGAGTTTGCATGTTCTCCCTATGCCTGCGTGGGTTTACTCCGGTTTCCTCCCACAATCCAAAGACATGCAGGTAGCTTAATTGGCCATAGTATATGAATGGGGACCTTGGATTGTGGGCTCCTTGAGGATAGGAACCGATGTGAGTGTGCAATGTACAGGGATAGGGAAAATTGTAGGCACTCACTCAGGATGGACTGGTGTCTTTATTCAACCTTACTATGAAACTAGAGGAGGGATTAACGAGTTGTGGAAGCACAATTCTCCCACGACTCTACTAAACTTAGAAAATAGAGCACATGCTGCTCCTAATTAACAAAAAGTTGCACAAGCCCCTTTTTTCAACAGCTCGAAGAACTTGTAGCTCTGTTCAGACATCCTGGAGCTGCACAGTCAAGACGAAGACCCCGTTCATTGTTGGAGCTCTAGAATTACAGAAAGTTACCCGTTTGCCTCTGAGCTATAAAATAGCACACAACACCTCCCAGTGCCTGGAAACACGTTAGCCTGGCTAAAACGTGAAATCCTACAGACCGACCCAAAATTTATTCCCAGTGCTTGGCTTTCCACTACAGATTTCTTGCGTTTTGAGCGTTTTCAGGTCAGGAATACATAAATCAGCAAGCTGTACTATTGGTATATTAAAATGAGTAAATAATGATGTTAACAGAATGATGTTTTAGCTTTGCATCCTCTTCCCCCCCCCCCCCCCCCCCCCCCCCAAGAAGTATGACATGGTCCCTAAATTTACTTTTTAAAACAAACACATTAGTATGAAAGAAAAAGATTTAGTTACCTTTATTTTAGCAGATTCTTTTCCCCACTCTGTGTTTCCGCCCCTGTTACCTATAAGAAAAAACTGTTTTTTTTTCCAACTAAAAGAGCAAGTTCACAAAATTGTTATAAAGTCCCCCAAACCCTGGCATGCTCAATACAGTAAACCATGCTACCCCAGCAGGTCCTTAGCTACGGCGAGTACAAAAATCCTATTTTCTCTTATATTCCCCGACCGACACAGCTCCTCTGTAACTAAATGGGACGTCCCCAAGCAGTGCCAAACGAGGGGTGGGAAAAAACAGCATTAAAACTTCATCCACCATGGCAAGTGGGAACTAGTGAAACTAAACCCACAAAAAAACAGCAGTGTATGGAAAAACACACCGCCATATAACCGGGTAGTCTCAACAGGAGAGATCCCCAACACCGCAAACTTTATGCGGAAGTAATGCAACAGTCCATTAACAAACAGTACTGCGTTTTTATCGAAAAACCAGGAAAAAAAAAAAAAAAACTCAATTGTAACTACACGGCCGCCTGCAAAACTTTGCGGCCAAAACAGGCATCAGCCGATGCACTGAGGTCTACCGTGTAGAACTTGGTAAGTGTATGGACAGACGACCAGGTTGCCTTACACGCCTGAGCGACAGACGCTTGGTGTCAGAAGGCCCAAGACGTTCCGATTGCCCTTGTGGAGGGGGCCGTGACCGGAAAGGGGGGCACCTGCCCCTTCAAGGCATAGGCTCGTACTACAATCTGTCTGATCCACCTAGAAATGGTGGCCGACGAGACCGCCATACCCTTCTTTGGACCAGCCACCGAAACAAACAGTGAGTCTGACTTCCAAAAGGGAGCTGTGGCAGACAAATACACTTTTAGAGCCCTAACCACGTCGAGAGCGTGAAGGGCCACCTCTTTGGGGTGCTTTGGCTTAGGACACAACGATGGTAATACGTCCTCATTGATATGAAAAGCCAAGACCACCTTCGGTAGAAAGGACGGTTGCGGACGCAACACCACCTTATCCCTGTGGATGACCAGATAAGGCGACTTGCAGGACAAGGCCGCCATTTCCGAAACCCTCCTTTCCAATGTTATGGCCACTAGGAAAATCACTTTCTGTGAAAGAGTCAACAAGGGAATCTCCCTGATATTCTCAAAACGGTGGCTTTTGAAGCGTCGACAACACCAGGTTCAAATCCCACGCAGGTAACAGTGGACGCACAGGAGGGACTAAATGTCATACCTCCTGAACAAAGGTACTCACTAATGAATGAGACGCTAGGGGTCACTGAAAAAAAAAAAAAGAAGAAGAAGGACAGCCAGAGCTGAAATTTGCCCCTTAATGGTGCTCAACTTCTGGTCTACACCTTGCTGAAGAAACAGTAGGATCCTGGATATAGAAAAGGAGCGCGGATGCCACCCTTTTTCCTCACACATGGGGATGTAGGCCTTCCAGGTACAATATATTTTCCGCAAAGAAGATTTCTGCGCCCTCAACATAGTCGGGATCACCGAGTCCAAAAGACCTCAGTTTCTCAGCACCTGGCTCTCAATAGCCATGTCATTAGAGCCAGTGATGGTAAAGCAGGGTAAAAGATTGGACCTTGAGATAGGAGGTCCTCTCGCAACGGCAGTCGCCAGAGAGCATCTGCCACCAGACGCACCAGGTCGGTGTACCAGGGCCGCCGAGGCCACCAGGATTACTGGGATCCCCTCGGCTTCCACTCTGTGCAGCAGACGTGGCAACAGTTTTAGCAGAGGAAAGGCGTAGATCAGCTGGTACTGATCCCACGGAGCCACCAGTGCGTCTGCCCACAGATCTCTTGTCCTGGACACAAATCTCGGCACCTTCCAGTTGAGGCGGAAGGCCAATAGATCCCCATCTGGTGTGTCCCATTTCAGGCACAACAGCCTGAATAACTCCGGATGCAATGCCCATTCTCCTGGGTCCAGAATCTGTCGACTCAGATAGTCCGTCTGCCAATTTTCCACCCCCGGGATGCAAATGGCCGACAGGGCAGCTGCTAGGTCGGTACAACCACGGACTTCTTTAGGTTCAACAGCCACCCAAATTCTCGCATGGTCTGCATGGTGATCGCCACATCCTCTTCTAATTCTGAGGCGGAAGATGCTCTCAGGAGGAGATTGTCTAGGTAACCCACGATCGCGATCCCGCGTTGTCGCAGCAATGCCAATACTGGAGCCAGTACTTTGGTAAAGACTCGGGGGCCTGATGCCAGGCCAAAAGGCAAGAGCCACAAATTGGTAGTGGGCTTCAGACTGCCAAACGCAGAAATTTTTAATGCCGAAGGCATATGGGTAGGTACGCATCCTGAATGTCTAAGGACGCCAGGGAGTCCCCTTGATGGAGTGCAGCAACTACTGAGCGAACGGATTCCATCCTGAACCTCTGCACCTTTACAAAGTGATTGAGGGCTTTTAAGTCCAAAATTGGACGTACCCCTTCCTTCTTGGGAACCACAAACAGATTTGAGTAGAACCCCTGGAAACGTTCCAATTCCGGAACTGGTACAATCACCCCCTGATTCAGCAAGTCCCCCGCGCCCCTAACAGGGCCTCCCGGTGAACCGGGGACGCGGGTATGCTGGAGGGGAAGAATCTGTTCGGTGGCCAAGAGAGAAACTATCTTGTAGCCTGTGGAAATCAGGTCTCCATTGGTCGGATAACCGGGGAGGTCCACCGGGCTGCAAACTCCCAAAGGCGACCCCCCACCTGATATGTGTGTGGGGCAAATTTTCATGCGGTAGCACTTTTGTTCGCAGGCTTGTTAGGCTTGCGGTTCCAGGGACGCTTTTGACGGTCGGACGAAAAAGCTGATTGCGAGTGGAAAAAAAGAGGACCCTTGCCTATGGCGTGGCTCCTTCCTTAGCCTTCCTGGCCTGTGGGAGTAGTGTACTGTTACAACCCATGGCATTTTTAATAATGTCATCCAACAAAACTCCAAAGAGCCGGTCGCCAAGGAAGGGAAGATCCGTCAGGGCTTTCTTGGATGCCTGGTCAGCAGACCAGCATTTTAGCCAAATCAGGCGCCTCAACACCACAGCTGACACTGAAGCCCTGGATAACAGGGGGAGAGTATCCAGGGCTGCGTCACAGACATACTTAAAGTGGTTCTAAACCCTTACAACACACTTTGACTTAAAGGTAAGCCTAGATTAAGGCTTACCTCTAGGTCCAAGAAATATCTCCTAAACCTATACGGTTTAGGAGATATTTGCCCGAAGACAGGCACCTCTGTCTACGGCGCATGCGCCGTAGACAGCGGCACGCAGGCGCACTGAGCGCGGCATCGTCAGCGACGAAGATGCCACGTGTGTCGGCTCCCGTGCGCATGCGCGGGAGTGACCTCATCGCGGCTTCGCCAAATGACAGCGGCGGTGCTGCGAGACCCCACCGAGAAGATGGATGCGCCGGACTACAGGGGACAGTGGTGACGTCGCTGGCTCCTGTGTCAGGTATGTGACACATAATGGACTACTATGCAATGCATAGTAGTCCATTATGCTTTGCCTTTGCAGGGAATGAAAAAGGAAGTAAACCCATCAGGGTTTACTTCCTCTTTAAGGCCTTGCACTAGTTGGTCTGCTAGTTCCACGCAGACAGGAGAAGCCTGTTGCTCTCCCAATTCGCTGTGCAAAAGTTTTGCCCACTCAGTCAGTGTCTGCGACACAAGTGCGGATGCCAGTACTGGTCGCATGGCTGACCCCACAACCGTAAACAAGGAACGAGCCACCGCCTCGGCCTTCCTATCCATGGGATCCTTGAATGCAGGTGTCCCCTCAACCGGGATCGTGGTTACTTTATTTAACCTAGATACTGGGGGGGTCCACGTCCGGAGGAGCCGACCATTTCTTGAGAAGGCTTTCCTCAAAGGGGTAGCGCACCGCCATATTTTTGGGGACCGAAAAGGTCCTTTGTGGCCGACCCTGTTCCCTGTAGATGAACTTGTCAAATACGGGAACACCTTAGGTGAACGTGCTGGCTTGCGGGACTCAAAAAGGGGCCAATACATCAGCAGAGGGATCCGCTGGCTCCTGGATCTTCAGGGTATCACGCACAGCTGTGATAAGTGCTCCAACAAGTGCTTTGTCGCGCCCAGACGGGGAATCATCCTCGCTGTCTGAATGGTCCTGGTCAGCCTCGTCTGATAGATCAGAGCAGGGATCACCAGCCACAGCAGGGCCCGAGGACGGGGGGGGGTGACCTGATTGCAATAGCCTGGATTTCGGGGAAGAAACACCAGTTTCTGAAGCCATGCTGACCCTACCCTGTCTGCCACCTGCAAGGGGACTTAGGACAGTGAATGTCCCATCCTCCTGCTGCCGCCTGGGTGGGGGGTTTGTAGCGCCAGACTCACCACCCTGGGGCGTTCTTTGATTGTCACTAGCCATGCCTGTAGTCCCCAGGAGGTTATCCAAGTGCAGAGTGAGGAAACGGTCGGCAGCAGCTGTAGAAAATAGTGGTGAAACTATCTGCACCAGCGTTCAGAAAATGGCCATCCAGCATCCTGTATACACAGTGGACACAGGAAACAGCATGTGAGAGCACATGTAATGCTGTCACAAG
Source organism: Lithobates pipiens (assembly GCF_037356315.1). NCBI lineage: Eukaryota > Metazoa > Chordata > Amphibia > Anura > Ranidae > Lithobates > Lithobates pipiens. The sequence goes on from NW_027507791.1 coordinate 139,032,733, forward strand.
AGAACTGCGGTGAAAAGAGCTCTTGGGCTTAAAAAAAATGGCCACCAATGCAACTAATAGGAAAATCTCCTAGAAAATGGCCGCCGAGGCTCACAAGGGGAACCGGTTCTGTCCTCAGTCAAAATGGCGCCATGCGGTGACCGGGAAAATCATCAAACAGCGATGCCATAAACCAGCAAGAATACCCCCACAGACACCTTTTGGGACCCCCCCCACACAGGGACCAGGACCATCGCTAGCCACACAAACCCCCCACGGGTGAGAGACCCAGCGAGCCCCATACACACACCGCCCGCAGCACATGCAGCCGCCGGGGGGGGGGGGGGGGTGAAGGAGGGTAGATAGGGACGTGGGAGAGAAGAGAAGGAGGTGAGGTGGCCCCCGAATCAACCTCCCAGGGAATGCCCAGCTGCTCAACCCCCCGAGGAGGGAGAGCCGTACTTACCAGTCCTGAAGAGCTGGGAGACATTCCATCACAGACCCACTCCTGCGCACTTACAGGGTGGCTGCTGGCCCAGTATACTGTGATCCAGACATCAGTAGCCCCGTCATATGTATACCCCGGAGCATTGAAGCTCACGACCACCTCTGGAGCTGAGGTATGTCGTGGCCTGATGAGCCTTAGCTGCGACCTGCACAAGCTCGATGGCTGAACTGGGATGACTACAAGGATAACTCAACCAGCCGGCAGTTGTTAGAAGATCCCAGGATCTTTCATCTTGCGCAAAAGCCTCAATCCTGCATCAAAAAAATGGACCAAAGGGCCCGCAGGGTTCCTAGGTCATTCTCCTTCACTAGGCAAAATACAACTGAGTCTGCTGGGGCAGCAGGGAGGGTTGTTAGCACTGGGTCCACCCCCGGGGGCGGTACTGAAAGTTCTGTGCATTGTGTTACAATTTTGCCTAGTTCTCCTAAAGGCAGGCTAACAAACCCCATTTAGTTACAGAGAGGAGCTGTGTCGGTCGGTGAATATAAGAGAAAAAAAAGTTTAGAGTTAGGTACCTGGTAACTCTTTTTTTAAGAAGTCTTCCAGGGCAGCATCCGAGAGATAGGCTCCTCCTCCCTGAAACATGAAACACATTAGTCCACCATTATAAATTTGACAGTCTTACCTGCGTGCCTCAGTTGTATTAAAGCACCGAAGAAAATCTGAGTATGCTTAAAGCTCCCCCATTGTACTTGGCATTTGTCATTTTAAGGGTGGGAACTAGTGCTGCCCTGGAAGACTTCTTAGGAGAAAAAAAAAAAAAAAAAAAAAAAGAAGAGTTACCAGGTACCCAACTCTATTTTCTTGAATCGTCTTCCAGGGCAGCATCTGAAAGGATGCATCAATCAATACTTACTAGGGTGGGGATAGAGACTGGAGCACCTTGCAACCAAATGCCTGGTCTTGGTCAGACAGCTGGTCTATATACAATAGTGCCTTGTGAAGGTACTGAAGCTCAACCATGTCGCTACCCTGCAGATCTGCTCTGGAGTTGCCCCTGCTTTCTCTGCAACCAAGGTTGCCCAGGCTCTGGTTGTGTGTGCTATGATCCTGCCTGGAGGGGTGAGGTTTTGTGCCTCATAGGTCGTCTGTATGGCCATTCTTATCCATCTGCCGATGGTATTTTTGGATGGCTGCTTCCCTTGTTAACTCCTGCATAGAGGACAAAAAGAGGTTGTTCTTTGCCAATCCTTCCTTCAAGGTATGTTATGAGTGTTTCTTACATCTAGTTTGTTGTAAGTTTCTCTTTTTTTGATTTCCATAGTTTTAGAAAGCAAAGGCATGATGATATTTTAGGTTCTATGGAACGTTGAAGAGACTTTGGGTAGAAAGGCCGGGTCTGGCGAGATAATTGCCTTGTCTATATGCATTAGGCAGTATGGTTCCATCATAGACACGGCTTGGATTTCGCTCACTCTTCTGGCCGATACTAAGGCCACAAGAAGTGCCGTTTTTTTAGTGTGAGGTTTTTGTACGAGTTATCTTTCATCGGTTCGAATGGAGGAGAGAGAAACTGAAGAAAATGTAGAAATATCTAAAATCTACACATTCTAGTAGTAAAATACATATTACTCTAGTATTCTACTATAATCACAGGGGCGTTTCTGGATGAATAGCAAAGTCTTTGTGTAATATGTCAATCAGTGTCCTCTTCTAGGCTGAGTGTAGCGGAGATATGCAAGTCTTTATCCAAGGCTGCATTTCCAACTTACTTTTAGAATTAGTTTCTTAGTAGAAATTGAAGAATCCTTTGTTCATTAAATTCTTCAAGAAGAGTTGTTTTATTGTTCAGAAAGATAAGCAAAGACAACTGACATCTGGTAACATATGGCATGGTAATGGCCTCCGAGGAGGGAGAGACATCTGATGTTACATTCGCCAAAGTGTAGCGTTCCTTCTCTTCCCACCTCTCACCGTTACTCTCTATTTTTTTTAATCACTCTTGGTATTTGAAATTCCTGCCTCCTGAAAGTGAAATCACCAGAAGTGCCCTGCTCTGTTTTTCACTAGAAGTCTCCAGACTCCGGGAAAATGGCCGCCGACCAGACGCAACGTTTTCTGGCGTCATCTTGGTACACCCCGCAGAGCCTCCACAAGGAAAGAAGCCGGCTCTGATGGGTGCGCAGGACGCCGATCGCGGTGGCAAACAGTGGAGGTAATTGAGCAGGCAGGCCGTAGAGACAATGTAAAAGCTGACATCTACTCGTGCGGCGCTCCATTCCATCTCGGCCTGTGATCAGGGGGTAAGGCATCCTTATTACCAGGAAAGGGGGGGGGGGGGAAACGATTACAGATCTCTCTGTAGGGGTGAAATCAAAGGCAGAGCAAGTTTTTGCTCAAATTTGCTTCTCCTGCTCGCTCTCCCAAGGCCCGCTGGGCTGAATAGGATGCTGGCAGGAGGTCTCCTGCAACTAGCACAGAGACAAGTAAAAAAATAAACGTTTCTTTGCAGCTCCTGTGGGTCTGGAGGAAACAACTGAGGCACGCAGGTTAGACTGTCACATTTATAATGGTGGACTAATGTGTTTGCCATTTCAGGGAGGAGGAGCCTATCCCTCGGATGCTGCCCTGGAAGATGATTCCAGAAAAAAAAAAAAAAAAAAAATCTAATGCTAGACTTCTCAAGCACCAGCATCCCACATCTGATCCTGCAACACATCCTGTTCAAATCTGAGGTATTAAGCCTCATGCACACGAGACGCAGTTAAACGCGCGTTCAGATGCAGTTGGACAGTTTTTTCAACTGCACCTGAACTCATTCAATGTTATCCTATGTGTCCATGCACACAGTCTCGTTTTTTTCCGTTTATATGCAGTTGCGTTTAATCTCGTTTTTCCAGAAGCAAAAAAATGCGTTCAGAAACAAAAATTTCTGCGTTTCAGACGCAAAACGCGGTAAAACGCCGCTACCGCGTTTAGCCGCGTTTGCGTTTATATGCGTTTTTAAAGGTGACCTTTTTTTTTACATTAAAAATCTCAAAAATGATTGCAAATGATGAAAAACCATTAGAAAAATATTTTAAACAATTGCAATTGCAAGTGGACAATCCACAACTTGTGGCAAGTGACGTGGCAAGTGGACAATCCACAACTTGTGGCAAGTGACATGGCAGGTGGCAAGTGATGTGGCAAGTGGACAATCCACAACTTGTGGCAAGTGACGTGGCAGGTGAAGTGGCAAGTGACGTGGAAAGTGGACAATAGACAACTTGTGGCAGGTGACGTGGCAAGTGACCTGGCAGGTGACGCGGCAAGTGACTTGGCAGGTGACGTGGCAAGTGGAAAATCAACAACTTGTGGCAGGTAACTGGCATGTGACGTGGCAAGTGGACAATCCATAACTTGTGGCAGGTGACGTGGCAAGTGACGTGGCAGGTGACGTGGCAAGTGATGTGGCAAGTGGACAATCCACAGCTTGTGGCAAGTGACGTGGCAAGTGGACAATCCACAACTTGTGGCAGGTGACGTGGCAGGTGACGTGGCAGGTGAAGTGGCAAGTGACGCGGCAAGTAGACAATCCACAACTTGTGGCAGGTGATGTGGCAAGTGACGTGGCAGGTGATGTGGCAAGTCACGTGGCAAGTGGACAATCCACAACTTGTGGCAGGTGATGTGGCTGGTGACGTGTCAAGTGGACAATCCACAGCTTGTGGCAGGTGGCATGGCAGATGACGTGGAAAGTGGACAATCCACATCTCGTGGCAAGTGACGTGGCAGCTGATGTGGCAAGTGACGTGGCAAGTGGACAATCCAAAACTTGTGGCAGGTGACGTGGCAAGTGATGTGGCAAGTGATGTGGCAAGTGGACAATCCACAGCTTGTGGCAGGTGACGTGGCAGGTGACGTGGCAAGTGAACAATCCACAACTTGTGGCAGGTGACGTGGCAAGTGACGTGGCAGGTGATGTGGCAAGTGACGCGGCAAGTAGACAATCCACAACTTGTGGCAGGTGATGTGGCTGGTGACGTGGCAAGTGGACAATCCACAGCTTGTGGCAGGTGGCATGGCAGATGATGTGGAAAGTGGACAATCCACATCTCGTGGCAAGTGACGTGGCAGGTGATGTGGCAAGTGACGTGGCAAGTGGACAATCCACAATTTGTGGCAGGTGACGTGGCAGGTGAAGTGGCAAGTGACGCGGCAAGTAGACAATCCACAACTTGTGGCAGGTGATGTGGCAAGTGACGTGGCAGGTGATGTGGCAAGTCACGTGGCAAGTGGACAATCCACAACTTGTGGCAGGTGATGTGGCTGGTGACGTGTCAAGTGGACAATCCACAGCTTGTGGCAGGTGGCATGGCAGATGACGTGGAAAGTGGACAATCCACATCTCGTGGCAAGTGACGTGGCAGCTGACGTGACAAGTGACGTGGCAAGTGGACAATCCAAAACTTGTGGCAGGTGACGTGGCAAGTGATGTGGCAGGTGACGTGGCAAGTGATGTGGCAAGTGGACAATCCACAGCTTGTGGCAAGTGACGTGGCAAGTGGACAATCCACAACTTGTGGCAGGTGACGTGGCAGGTGACGTGGCAAGTGAACAATCCACAACTTGTGGCAGGTGACGTGGCAAGTGACGTGGCAGGTGATGTGGCAAGTGATGCGGCAAGTAGACAATCCACAACTTGTGGCAGGTGATGTGGCTGGTGACGTGGCAAGTGGACAATCCACAGCTTGTGGCAGGTGGCATGGCAGATGACGTGGAAAGTGGACAATCCACATCTCGTGGCAGGTGATGTGGCAAGTGACGTGGCAAGTGGACAATCCACAATTTGTGGCAGGTGACGTGGCAGGTGATGTGGCAAGTGGACAATCCCCAACTTGTGGCAAGTGGACAATCCACAACTTGTGGCAGGTGCCGTGGCAAGTGACACGGCAAATGCAAGTGTACAACTGCTCTCTATGCTGCTGCTGCTCACTCTGATCAAAATAGCAGAAATAGTTAAAAAAAAAATGCTTTGAGAGCTTGGGGAGGGTCTACATGATGTTATCTTTATAAACGCGTCTAAACGCAAACACGTCTAAACGCGTCTAAACGCGACATGCAAACGCGGCAAAACGCGCGTTTCTAAACGCGCGTTTCAGCTTTTTTTTAACAGAGGTTTCATCTGCGTCTCGTGTGCATGAGGCCTTAGTGCACTGGCGTTGGCAGCCCAACACTGGATTATTTTTTTTATAGCCAGACTTCAAACAGAGCAGGTGGCTGCAGCCATCAAAAAAGGCAAGTAAGGACCTACGGATTTTGGGACAGTACTTGTTACTGTACTGAGGTGACTAGGGAGTGGGTGTATATGTTACAAATACAAGAAGATGTCTGTATTCTTAAAAACAGGGAAGTAAATGTTCTCCAAGCTCAGTGCCTGGTGTTTAATACCTTGCATCTTTTGTTCCCTTTCCATCCGGATCTGTTCCAGTATCAACTTCTTCTGCTCCTCCACCTGTCTAGAGCCTTCTTCACGAAGACGTATTATCTGAAGATAGAAAGAGGTCACTGAGCTACTGTAAACGAATTGTCAGTTAATCACACATGGGTTAAACCTTTTTTCTTTACAGAAGGTAACTCCAGGCAGTTTACAATAGATAAAACGTGTGTAGAGGAGTGGCTGGGGAGGGGCAGAGTCAGGCTGTGTCACCAAATAGAGGCAGACAACCTGACTTGAGATCGAACAATCACACACACGTGCCCCCATAGGAAGCAGCTTCCTATGTGGGCACTAGGTGGGGGGGGGGGGGGGAGGAGCACCAACAGGGGACCCCAGAAGTGGAGGATCAGGACTGCTCTGTGTAAAACCATTGCACAGAGCAGGTAAGTAGGACATGTTTATTATTTCAAAAAATAAAAATAAAAAACACTTTAAGCAAGTTGTTGTACTTGAGTCTAAAAACCATGCCATTTTCCCAAGGCATTGATACCTACTGCAAACAATCCCATGCACGAGCTTTGCATACCAGACAAGGATTTACCTCTTGAGCTAATGTTTGAGCAACCAGTACTTCTTCCTCCTCTGTTACTCTCACTTGTGCGTCTCTTTCTCGTGCCTCCAAATCTCATTGAAGAAAACAGAAAATATTACATCATATCTGCTAAGTGAAGCACACTGTAGAGTAATACTAAACAAACAATACAAAAAATTGAATTACTTATCCATCCAAAAGTACTAAGATAGAGACACCATTTAAGAACAAAACTGGTACTATTTTTGGACTATGATAAAACCACGTACAGTACATGATAGTGATCGCATATTCAGTTTCAGGCATCATACAGGCTGTTTACTACCTATACAACAATACTATTAAATGCCCTCAGCTGTAGCTGATCAATACATGTACCAAATATTGTTGTAACCGGGAAGTGCGAGTTGTGTGTTTGTTTGTACTACTACATAATGAAAAATTATATAAATCAATAAAAACCGAGTTAAACAAGAACAAAACTGGAAGGATTCTCACCAGAATGATAGGATAGCTGGACGTGGGAGGAGGGGTATTAAAAATTAGCTCTGCTATTGTTTCAGCTGTTAGAACAAGTGCGGACATGTATGTGGAGTGGGCTGCAATAATTAGGATGATTCACGGGTCATAGGTTGGTGGCAGCTGGATTGCTTTGTGTGGTGCTGACAAACTGTTGCCCACATTGTGTTTTTTTAAAGGTGTTGGTTCCCAGGAAATGCAATTCCCCAAGCTGACCTAGCTTGGCCTGGATTTGTCCAGCTCTAAAGGAGATTTCCGTGGCAACTGGCTAGTTGCAGTGATTGCAGACAACCTTAACCCAATTCAAAGATCCTGCCTCCCTCAAAGCTGGAGTTCAGCAGGAACTGAACAAATTTTGATCCACGTATGGCCATTCCCATTATGTTGATCGGCTTCATACAAATGGTCCTGCTGGAGAATGTTTGCTCGATCATCACATACAGCTAATGGGCTGCAGCACTGATCAGTGTATTCTGACAGTGGAGGAGAATACAATGTCATAGCTGGAAAGACTCCGGCATCCACATCAAGTATGTGGATGGGGGAAATGGGTACAGCTAGGTGGCTGAGTGAATAAATTGCACCACGTACGCACCGCTTTAGATTAACAATGGGAACCAACTTTGATTCTGATCATGTAAACAAACCTCCAGCCTGCATGTGATCCCCAACTTTTCGGCATGCAGATGGCCCTGTATCTCACTTTCTGTACATAATGCACAATAAAGTACAACGTAATAAACAAGCGATTAACAAAAACACTTAACTATAAAATATTTACGGTAATCAAATTTTTTTCCCACATTTGTATCCATTTGTCAGAATATAATCATAAAAATAAATAAAATACAGGGCATTTGTCATCTCCTGAAACAGGTAAATTCAGTCTGGGTATCTAGGCTTTAAAGGTCACTACTCATGGAAGGTTTAGTCTAAGTTTACCTTTTGTGAAAAAAAAATCTCCCCCTCCCTCTCTCCCCCTCCCTCTCTCCCCCTCCCTCTCTCCCCCTCCCTCTCTCCCCCTCCCTCTCTCTCTCCAGCAGATCGTGGGTGCAATGCCAGGATCCTGCAGACTCTCAGGCAGCTGTCTGCCCATACCGCCTATACAGGCAGAAAGTTGAGGAAGTATCAATGACCTAAGAGAGCATTTACCAGAGCCCTTGCAGTTCACTGAGAACTACAAGTTGTCTGTTGCAATGGCAGATGATAGTTTTAGTTCATTCATAGGAAACTTTTTTGAATTGGACATTGGGTGCAAGAAGGTTTTCCACCTGACGTCACAATGAAAGGCTAAATAATGTGGGCAAGTAGTGATGTTTGGTAACACGTTACATCCTAAATACAGGTGTAACATGTTACCAAAAGGTGAACTTATTCTTTAAAGTGGTTGTAAACCCTGTTATAGGCTTATCTGTAGGTAAAAGTGGTATAGCAAGGCTGTGGGTACCTTGAATATCTCCTAAACTTGCAATGTTTACGAGATATTCAGTATATGAGCTGCTGCCAACGTCATCAGCACCTGCGCATGGAAGAAACGTACCGCTGTCCCGTTTCTTTAGGAGTCATGCCATGACCAGCGGCGTGGTAGTGACGTCACTGCGGCTCTGGCCAATCACAGCGCTGGAGCCGCGAACCTGGAAGTAACTTGAGTGGAAGATGCCCACACTGTGCTCTGAGGGTCGATGCAGGGCATCGTTCTAAGGTAAGCATTTTATAATGAGCTAGTATGCGATGCATACTTGCTCATTATGCTTTGTCTTGCAGGGTTCGTTTCCCCCCCGAGGTTTACAAAATCTTTAAGAATTTGTGCAATTGCCTGGAATCTTTCAATACAAGCAAAAGTCAGTTCTATTTGATATCAGGAAACACTACACCCTTGGAAAAACAGCGGTGTGGGGCAAAAGTGGTGTCGATTTTTATATTCCCACAAGAAATATGCAAAATTTCTTACCAAGTTTCACTTTCTTCCTTTTGTCATCAAGTTGCTGTGTCCTCTTGGCAGCAGCCTCCTTGGCTTTTCTGAGCTGGTCATATGCAGCCTATAAAAGACATTTAGACCAATAAAGTAAATGCTGATTGTTTCAGAGTTGAACTAAAGACAGTATAAAAGTGGTATGCAACACCTGGTGGTCAGAGAAGAAAATATTTCTTTTTTTTTTTTTTTTTTTTTTTATTAGGTGAATACAAGTGCAGTATACACTAGGAAAATTAGGCTGGTAAAGCACTTAAAACACAACACTCAATATTTAAAGTGTCACTAAAGGCGGGGGGGGGGGGGGGATTTTGTCATCTGTGTGCCATTGAGAAGGGTTCCCTTCAGTTCCTGTCCCATAGCCAAAGCGGGAAGTGAGAGAATCCCAGGTGTCACCAGAGTAACTAGAACTAGTGTCCCCATGGAAAGATTTCCCCTCTATTCCTGTTCTGATGTCAGCCCAAAATTTGGGACTTCCTTTTGCTATCACTTTTGATGGGAACAGTAAATAGGACAAAGAGAGGGTGCACCTTCCTAATGAAGGGGCACAGGCAGAAATAAACCCTAACAGGTGTAATAATTCCTCTCCACTCTGTCCAAATGTTAAAAAAATAAATAAATACATATACATATATATATATATATAATTGCCTTTAGTGACACTTTAGTGCATTTACAGCTAGTTACATTCTGTAGTATGTACTGTAACGGTAATCATCCAAAAAGGGATTAAATATCTTTTACATGAATGCCAATGTTACACTATATAGGTTGACATGTGAAACTAGGGGATGTCCTAAAAAAAAAAAAAAAAAAAAAAAAAAATTATATTTATAGGGGGACTCAATGCTTAGAAGGACAGAGAGGCCAATCTGTAACAAAGACCTGAAGCGCTGAACAGTATGTTGTCTACCGGGCGCTCGGGTTCGGCACATCACAGATCTGGTGGAGAGGGAGGGGCTGGGGAAGACCCAGCTGTCATGGTGCATGTTGGCACCAATGACAAAGTCAGAGGCAGATGGAGTGTCCTAAAGAACGATTTTAGGGACTTAGGAGCTAAATTGAGGGAAAGGACCTCCAAGGTAGTATTCTCAGGAATACTACCGGTACATTGAGCCACACCAGAAAGGCAGAGGGAGATTAGGGAAGTAAATTGGACTTCTCAGTCAATAACCGGTACTATAGAAAGGACGGACTGCACCCAAATGAGGAGGGTGCAGATCAGCTGGGAATGAAGATGGCTGAAAAGTTAAAGGAATTTTTAAACTAGGCGATAGGGGGGGAGGGTCCAGAGGTAGAGATAGTCAGCGTGGAACATATTCCAAAGGGTAGTATTGGGGCCATTAGTGGTAGGTTGACGAAAGCACATAAACCCAAAAAGGCAAGTATAGTAGCAAGTCCTAATTGCAATCTCGGGAACACCCAATAAGAGGATAATATTCGACCGGTCTTAACTAATATGGCATGTTCACCAATGCCAGGAACCCGGCGGGCAAGATGGGTGAACTAGAGATACTATTGCACGAGGAGGATTTGGATTTTGTGGGAATTTCGGAGACATGGTTCAACAGCTCTCATGATTGCCTGGCAAACATGCAAGGGTATACCCTTTATGGCAAGGAGAGAGGGGGTAAAAAGGGGGAGGGGTATGCCTACATATCAAGAATAAAATGTACAAATGAATGTGAGATGACATCACTAAGGGAGCTAGGGAGGAGGTGGAATCCTTAGGGGTAGAGCTACAAAGGGATGAAGCTAAGGGGAAAAAATAATACTGGGTGTATACTATAGGCCCCCCTAACCTGAGGGAGGAAGGGGAGACTGATCTGCTATCACAATTTGTTTTAGCAGCAAGGGTGTTATCATAATGAGGGATTTTAATTATTCAGACAGACTGGGCTGAGGGAACCGCGCATTCATCTAAGGCTCGCCAGTTCCTAAATGCCTTGCAGGACAATTTTATGGGTCAGATGGTAGACGCACCAACTAGAAATAAAGCGTTACTGGATCTACTGATTACCAACAATACACAGCTGATCACGGATGTGGAAATACGGGGCAATTTAGGGAACAGCGATCACAGGTCAATTGGCTTCTGTATAAAAATCAACACAAATAGGAAACATAAGGGGAATACAAAGACATTGAATTTCAAAAGAGCCAACTTCCCTAAACTACGAACATTACTAGAAGGCATAAAACCTTAGGAACAAAGAACACGGAGGAGAGATGGGTTTTCTTTAAGAGCATATTAAATAAGGGCATTAGCCAATTGGGTAATACATTTAAAAGAGCGAACAAAAGTCCTGGATGGCTTAACTCCCATGTAAAAATGCATATAAAAGCAAAAGAGAAGGCCTTCAAAAAATACAAGGTTGAGAGGTCATCATCATCAGCATTCAGACTTTATAAAGAATGCAACAAGAAATGTAAGGATGCAATAAGGAGGACTAAGATAGAACATGAAAGACACATAGCGGAGGAGAGCAAAAAAAAAAAAAAAAAATCACAAGAAATTCTTTAAGTGTGTAAATAGTAAAAAAGGGAGGACAGACCATATTGGCCCCATAAAGAATGAGGAAGGACATCTGGTTACAAAAGGATGGGGAGATGGTGAAGGTATTGAATTTTTTCTTCTCCTCAGTCTTCACGAGGGAATCAGGGGGCTTCAGCAACCAAAACTGCAGTGTTCATCCTCAAGACACATCACAGGAAGCACCTCCATGGTTAACAGAGGACAGAATTAAAATTAGACTTGGGAAACTTAACATTAATAAATCACCGGGACCAGATGGCTTGCACCTGAGGATACTTAGGGAACTCAGTCAAGTAATTGCCAGACTATTGTTCCTAATTTTTACTGACAGTCTACTGACTGGAATGGCACCAGCTGATTGGCTTTTCTCCAATGTAGCACCAATATTTAAAAATGCACAAAATACATTCCTGGGAATTACAGACCAGTTAGCCTAACATCAATAATATGTAAACTCTTGGAGGGGATGATAAGGGACTATATACACAAGATTTTAGTAATGAAAATGGTATCATTACCAGTAATCAGGAAGGATTCATGAAGAATCTTTCTTGCCAAACCAATCTACTAACCTTCTATGAGGAGGCGAGTTATCAGCTAGATAAAGGAAGGTCCATAGATATGGTGTATCTGGATTTTGCAAAAGCATTTGACACAGTTCCCCACAAATGTTTACTGTACAAAATAAGGTCCGTTGGCATGGACCATAGGGTGAGTACATGGATTGAAAACTGGCTACAAGGGTGAGTTCAGAGGGTGGTGATAAATGGGGAGTACTCAGAATGGTCCAATCCTATTTAATTTGTTCATAAACGACCTGGAGGATGGAGTAAACAGTTCAATCTCAGTATTTGTGGACGATACTAAGCTAAGCAGGGCAATAACTTCTCCGCAGGATGTGGAAACCTTACAAAAAGATCTGAACAAATTAATGGGATGGGCAACTACATGGCACATGAGGTTCAATGTAGAAAAATTTAAAATAATGCATTTGGGTGGCAATAATAGGAATGCAATCTATACACTGGGGGGAGAACCTCTGGGGGAATCTAGGATGGAAAAGGACCTGGGGGTCCTAGTAGATGATAGGATCAACAATGGCATGCAATGCCAAGCTGCTGCTAACAAAGCAAACAGAATATTGGCATGCATGCATTAGAAAGGGGATGAACTCCAGAGATAAAACGATAATTCTCCCGCTCTACAAGATTCTGGTCCGACCGCACCTGGAATATGCTGTCAAGTTCTGGGCACCAGTCCACAGGAAGGAAGTACTGGAAATGGAGCGAGTACAAAGAAGGGCAACAAAGCTAATAAAGGGTCTGCAGGATATTAGTTATGAAGAAAGGTTGCGAGCACTGAACGTATTCTCTCTGGAGAAGAGACGCTTGAGAGGGGATATGATTTCAATATACAAATACCGTACTGGTGACCCCACAATAGGGATAAAACTTTGTCGCAAAAGGGAGTTTAAGGCTTCATGCACACGAGACGCTGTTAAACGCATTTTCAGAGGCAGTTGGACACTTTTTTCAACTGCCCCTGAACTCATTCAATGTTATCCTATGTGTCCATCTACACAGTCTCGTTTTTTGCCATTTTTATGCAGTTGCGTTTAACCTCGTTTTTCCAGAAGCAAAAAAATGGGTTCAGACGCAAAAGTTTCCACGTTTCAGATGCAAAACACTGCTACGGTGTTTTGCCACGTTTATAAGCGTTTTTAAAGGTGCCAAGTGGACAATCCACAACTTGTGGCAAGTGATGTGGCAGGTGGAAAGTGACGCGGCAAGTGGACAATCCACAACTTGTGGCAGGTGACGTGGCAAGTGGACAATCCACAACTTGTGGCAGGTGACGTGGCAAGTGGACAATCCACAACTTGTGGCAAGTGATGTGGCAGGTGGAAAGTGACGCGGCAAGTGGACAATCCACAACTTGTGGCAGGTGACGTGGCAAGTGGACAATCCACAACTTGTGGCAGGTGACGTGGCAAGTGGACAATCCACAACTTGTGGCAGGTGACGTGGCAAGTGGACAATCCACAACTTGTGGCTGGTGACGTGGCAAGTGGACAATCCACAACTTGTGGCTGGTGACGTGGCAAGTGGACAATCCACAACTTGTGGCTGGTGACGTGGCAAGTGGACAATCCACAACTTGTGGCTGGTGACGTGGCAAGTGGACAATCCACAACTTGTGGCAGGCGACGTGGCAAGTGGACAATCCACAACTTGTGGCAGGTGACATGGCAAGTGGACAATCCACAACTTGTGGCTGGTGATGTGGCAAGTGGACAATCTACAACTTGTGGCAGGGGACGTGGCAGGTGATGTGGCAAGTCACGTGGCAAGTGGACAATCCACAACTTGTGGCAGGTGCCGTGGCAAATGACACGCTAAATACAAGTACACTGCTGCTCTCACAGCTGCTGCTACTCACTCTGGTCTCACAAAATTGCTGAAATAGTTAATAATACTGTTTTTTGAGCTGGGGAGGGTCTATGATGTTAGCTTAACTTAATGCTTCTAGGCGCAAACGCGGTAAAACGTGACTAAATCGCGGTAAAAATCGCTTTCTAAACGCCGGTTTCAGCTTTTAAAAACCAGGCCTCTTTTTCAGATTTGGCGTTTACATGTTTAAAACCGTTTTTTTTTTTGCTAGAAAATTACCTAGAACCCCCAAACATTATATTTAGTTTTTTTTAACACCCTAGAGAATAAAATGGCGGTCATTGCAATACTTTTTTTTCCACACCGTATTTGCGCAGCGGTCTTACAAGCGCACTTTTTTGAAAAAAATAAAGACAACAGTAAAATTAGCCCAATTTTTTTTATATTGTGAAAAATAATGTCATGCCGAATAAACTGATGGCATGGCGTCAAACTTTTATCCTCAAAAATCTCCATAAGCAACATTTAAAACATTCTACAGGTTGCATATTTTGCATTACAGAGGAGGTCTAGGGCTAGAATTATTGCTCTTGCTCTAGCAATCGTGGCGATACCTCACGTGTGGTTTGACTGCCGTTTTCATATGCAGGCGCTACTCAGATGCATTCTCGTCTGTACGCAAGCTCATCGGGACGTGTTTTAAAAAATATTTTTTTTTCTTATTTATTTTACTTGATTTTATTTATTTTTACACACACACAAAAAAAAAAATGGATCACTATTATTCCTATTACAAGGAATGTAAACATCCCTTGTAATAGAAAAAAGCATGACAGGTCCTCTTAAATATGAGATCTGGGGTCAAAAAGTCCTCAGATCTCATATTTGGACTTAAATGCAATAAAAAAAAAAAAATAAAAAATAAAAAAAAAGGAAGTAATTTGAAAAAATTACATTGAAAAAAAAAAAAATACCTTTAAGATGTATGGGCGGAAGTGACGTTTTGACGTCGCTTCCGCCCTCCTATGGTATAGAGGCGAGTGGGGGCCATCATAGCCTCACTCGTCTCCTTACTGAGCCAAGGAAAAGACCTGATCGCTTCCGCCGCTACCGACGGCTCGGGGAAGCGGCAGAAATCGCAGGAGGGGGGGTGGCACCTCTCCCGCCACCAATAACAGTGATCTTGCAGCGAACCCGCCGCGGAGACCACCGTTATCGTACACAGGACCGCCTCCTGTAAAGAGGGATATCTCGTTTGTGGCAGCAGCTGCTGCAGTTACCAAGATATCCCTCTTCAAATAACGACGTATATATACACAGGAGCCGGTCCTTAAGAGGTTAAAATAAGAAAAAAAAAAGGTTTAATCTCAAACTACGTAGAGGGTTCTTTACTGTAAGAGCGGCAAGGATGTGGAATTCCCTTCCACAGGCAGTGGTCTCAGCGGGGGCATTGATAGTTTCAAGAAACTATTAGATAAGCACCTGAGCGACCACAACATACAGGGATATACAATGTAATACTGACATATAATCACACATATAGGTTGGACTTGTGTCTTTTTTCAAACTCACCTACTATGTAACTATGCAAGATTGAGGATTTATTATGTTACCAAGAAATACAATAATACATTACAAAATTAATATTGTTATTTTTTGTAATGTATTATTGTATTTCTTGGTAACCATAATAAATCCTCAATCCTACCTTGTGACCTACCTCATTGAAAAACCCATGACCACCTTTTTTGTACCTATGGTTTTGTTTGTCATACAGTGACGTAACAGGATGGCACAGTTGAACAGACTATACAGCATATGATGTGAGGCACAGGTTAGTTGAACACTTTAACAGGTTTGAAAGCAGGAGAGCTACCTTCACTGTTCCTTTCATTTTAATTCTGTTTGTTTTGTTTTTTGGGTTTTTAGGAGTTTAGTCTGACTCTCCTTTCTGTGATAACTACAAAAGGCATATGCTGTATGTAGATAGGCAAACATGAATGTTTACACAGAATAGATGTCTCAAACTATATGATCTTGTATTGGTGAGCTGTACCATCATTATCCATATGGCAATAAACACTTGTTTGAGAATATATATATATATATATATATATATATATATATATATATATATACATATATACATATATACACACACACGTTGTAAAAGCGATGCGTAAACTGTCAGCACTATATAAATCCTGTATTATTATTATTATTAACCACTTGCCGACCGCCGCACGACGATATACGTCGACAGAATGGCACGGGCAGGCATATGGGTGTACCTGTACGTCCCTGCCTTCCCGCGGGTGGGGGGCCCGATCGGGCCCCCCCTCTGGTGCCAGCGGCGGTCGGTATCCGTGCAGGAGCGATCCGGGATGAGGGGGCGGCCATTCATTCATGGCCACCCCCTCGCGATCGCTCCTGACGAATGGAAGTGAAGCATTGCATCACTTCCTCTCCTGTAATGTAAACACAGGCAGAGGAAGTGATGTAATCTCTCCTCCGTGTCGGTATTTTTCTTTCCGGCACCGAGGAGAGAGGATCGGTGAGTTGCACCAACACGACACTACACAGTAGAACATGCCAGGCACACTCACACCCCCCCTTCACCCCCCCAATTACCCCTGCCCCCCCCAGTCAGTGACACCAATTGCATTTTTTTTTTTTTTTGCATTGGTGTCATTTGTGACTTTAATAACTGTTAGGGCAGTTAGGGTTAGCCCCCTTTAGTTCTAATGTACCCCCCTAACCCCCCCAATAAAGGTTTAACCCCGTGATCACCCCCTGTCGCCAGTGTCACTAAGGCTGGGTTCACATTGCAGCGGTTTATGAGAACGGATGTGATTCGCACCGCACTGCAAATCACATCCGATCTCTGTGCGAATCAAGTTCAGTCATACAGATAGTAGTATGACACTCCCAGCAGTTCGCATAGGGCAGTGTGAACTGCCGCCGGGAGGCATGCGATGCGGGAACCCCCCGCGGATTCGTGGCGTTCCCGCATCGCTCCAGTGTGAACCCAGCCTAATAAGCGATCGTTTTTCTGATCGCTGTATTAGTGTCACAGGTGACGCTAGTTAGGCAGGTAGGTATTTAGGTTCGCCGCAGCTTTTTATAGCGCCAGGGACCCCCATATACTACCGCATAAAGCCCCCTGATTGCCCCCTAGTTAACCCTTTCACCAGTGATCACCATATAACTGTTACAGGTGACGCTGGTTGGTTAGTTATTTTTTTTATAGTTTCAGGGCACCCGCCATTTATTACCTAGTCTCACTAGTGTACCCCTAAATTTAGGGGTGTCTACTTTCCAAAATAGGGTCATTTGGGGGGGGTTTGTGCCATCTTGGCATTTTATGGCCTTCAAAACTGTAACGCCCTTAGAAAGCCTGAAGGCGGTGCTTGGTTTTCGGGGCCCCCGTACACGGCTAGGCTCCCAAAAAGTCCCACATATGTGGTATCCCCGTACTCAGGAGAAGCAGCAGAACTTATTTTGGGGTGTCATTTCACATATGCCCATAGCATGTGTGAGCAATATATCATTTAGTGACAACTTTGTGAAAAAAAAATAAAAATAAATAAAAGTTTGTAATTTTCCCGCAACTTGTGCCAAATATAAAATATTCCATGGACTCAACATGCCTCTCAGCAAATAGCTTGCGGTGTCTACTTTCTAAAATGGGGTCATTTGTGGGGGTTTTGTGCCATATTGGCATTTTATGGCCTTCAAAACTGTGATAGGTAGTGAGGAGTGAAATTACAAATGTATGCCCTTAGAAATCCTGAAGGCGGTGCTTGGCTTTCGGGGCCCCATACGCGGCTAGGCTTCCAAAAAGTCGACCACATGTGGTATCCCCGTACTCAGGAGAAGCAGCAGAATGTATTTTGGGGTACAATTCCACATATAACCATGGCATGTGTGAGCAATATATCATTTAGTGACAACTTTGTGTAAAAAAAAAAAAAAAAAAATTTTTGTCATTCAATCGCTTGAGGCAAAAAAATAAAATATTCAATGGGCTCAACATGCCTCTTATCAATTTCCTTAGGGTATCTACTTTCCAAAATGGGGTCATTTGGGGGGGTTTTGTACTGCCCTGCCATTTTAGCACCTCAAGAAATGAGAGTCAAAGGCAGTCATAAACTAAAAGCTGCGTAAATTCCAGAAAACGTACCTTAGTTTGTAGATGTGACAACTTTTGCGCAAACCAATAAATATACAGTTATTGACTTTTTTTTTTACCAAAGACATGTGGCTGAATACATTTTGGCCTAAATGTATGACCAAAAATTGAGTTTATTGGATTTTTCTAATAACAAAAAGTAGAAAATATAATTTTTTTTTCAAAATGTGCGGTCTTTTTACGGTTATATCGCAAAAAATAAAAAAATAAATCGCAGAGTCAGTCAAATACCTTTAAAAGAAAGCTCTATTTGTGGGAAAAAAAGGACGCAAATTTTGTTTGGGTACAACATTGCATGACCGTGCAATTACTAGTTAAAGCAGCGCAGTGCCAAATTGTAAAGAGACCTCTGGTCATTGACCAGCAAAATGGTCTGGTCTGAAAGTGGTGAAGATAGAGATCTATCTCTATCTCTCTATGTAAACCAAACCCACCTTCTATTTAATTTGGCAAAAGCATCATGATCACACCGGTCACATTTATCCTAAATCTAGGAGCCAGCTCCAAAAAGCTGGAAACCACAGACCTATGCTCCTCACCAAAAAATACACACATCTTAGGTTCTAGCGGTAATATCGCATTGGTCACTGTACAAGTCTAGCTGTAATTTTAGTGGTGGTCATTCTCTTGGCTGCACAGGGTTCATTCTTTAGCTGTAGTGTTTTTAACATGAAGGCCTCCATCTGAGTATAGTTAGGTGGTGGTCATTACTTACCTTCTGGCTTTAATCATGGTCACTCCCTGGGTGCAGCCATCTTACTGCAATTACATACAGTACCTGTCCAGTCACTCCCGTGCTGCACTTCTCTAACCACATGATGGATCACACGTGTGCTCTAGCCCTGCAGGAGATCGCATGCTTCCAGTGAATCAGAAACTGAGTATTAGACATGTCAGTTTCTAGATTTGGAGCGCTGTGACCTGCATGGGTAGAAGAGAGGAGCAGGGCAGGACTGCAGCAAGCATTCAGGTAAGTGAGCTCTAGATTTGTGATGTAAAATTGAATGGCCTTACTGAAACAAAATACTTATTTTCCATTTGCTGTGGCACCCTCACACTATGTTTGTTGTGCAATACCATGTACTGAAAGATTTGGCTGAATACTCTTTATGCCCTAGAAATCATATATAACACAAAGAACATCAGGAACATGCAATATATATGCAAAAAGTATGTTAGTGAACATCTGCGATGGAGGGGCGGGTTGCTACCTTGGAGGATGAGATGAGTTTAATTCAGAGAGACTTTAAGGAATTGGGAGTACAGTTGGGTCGCTATGCAAGTCATATGGATGACCTTGAGAATAGACTCAAAAGGAATAACATTTGAATCCTTGGTATACCTGAATGCCTGGAAGAGGGAAAGCCAACAGAATTTATAGGAGCAGTGGTTGCTGGAAGTGTTTGACAAAATTTTTTTACTCCTTTCTTGGTTGTGGAGAGAGTGCATCTTATTCCTGCCAGACCCCCCATCTCCAGGCAAATATCCTAGGCAGTTTATCTTAAAAATGATCCATTATAGAGACAGTATTTTGTCTCCATCACTCAAGGGTATTATTGAAGTCAATGGATCTAGAGTTTCCTTTTTTCCCCAGACTATTCCACTGAGGTTCAAAAGCAAACAGCCCAATTTAAAAGATGTTAAAAGGCGACTTTGTGATATTCAAGTTCAATATGCCATGCTGCCAAATTAAGGATTATAGATAGGAGGAGAAACTTTTTTTTCTCTTTCATAATTCTGAGGTGGTGGCATCTTGGCTTGACAAAAACGAGCAAAATAATAATAGTAATTAAATAAATAAAGCAAGTAATTAATAATGTGACTAGGAAAAGAGCTTTTCTCTGTCATAAAAAAAAGGAAGTATAATAGAGATAGATATAGATCTCTCTCCTTCCTTGTCCACTGCTCACACCACCCCCCCCCCCCCCCCCCCCCCCCCATTCCTTTTTTTTGCCCAAAATTTGTTAAAAGGCTAAGTTAATTAGTTAAAAAGTACTCGTATAAGAATTCTTCCTCCTCGGGGCTATATGCCCAGGCTGGATTTTTTTTTTTATTCTCCCCCTTATTCCCCCGCACCCTCCTCCGGGAATACATTGTTGCCTTTTTTTCCTCTTCTCCATTTTATTTTACATTTGTGGCTAGGCAACAATCTATACGATACCATTTGATGCTGTTCTATTGATTTTGTTACAGTAAATGCTTAAGGTACCAGCTGAATCTTGGGCAGGTCAGGTCTGTAACTATTTTTTTGTACGAAGGTGGTATAATGATTTATTGGTGTGTGATGGTATTGGGTCTTTACTGTATTACGGGGATCATGTGGACAATATGTGCATTAGGTCATGTGTATATATAGTTAATAATGGCTAATAAGATTGGAATATGGTCATGGAATATTAGAGGGATTAAGAACCCTATTAAAAAGCGTGCTATGTTTAATAAATTGTTCCAGCATGATACTCTGATGTGTTTCCTGCAAGCAAACACATTTAACTAAAGATACTGTTAGCTTATTACAGAATAAAAAGTGCACCACTCAATACCACTCCGTATACTCAGCTTAGGCAAGAGGAACAAGTATATTAATCTCCTCAAAGGTCCAGTTTTCCTGCAGGCGAGCAATGATAGACTCACGGACCAGGTTTGTCTTGTTGGTATGTACACTATTTTCTATGCAATGTATTTTGGGGTCTATTTATATCCCTCCACCATATAATAGTGAAGTAATGAGACAGATAGGGTTGTTATTGGCAGATAATCCAGGGACCCCCTTGTTTATCATGGGGGATTTCAATAATGTATGCAATGTATGGATAGATATATACAGTGCCTTGCGAAAGTATTCGGCCCCCTTGAACTTTTCAACCTTTTGCCACATTTCAGGCTTCAAACATAAAAGGTATAAAATTTTAATTTTTGTGAAGAATCACCAACAAGTGGGACACAATTGTGAAGTGGAACGAAATCTATTGGATAAATTAAAAATTTTTAGCAAATAAACTGAAAAGTGGTGCGTGCAAAATTATTCGGCCCCTTTACTTTCAGTGCAGCAAACTCACTCCAGAAGTTCAGCGAGGATCTCTGAATGATCCAATGTTGTCCTAAATGACTGATGGTGATAAATAGAATCCACCTGTGTGTAATCAAGTCTCTGTATAAATGCACCTGCTCTGTGATAGTCTCAGGGTTCTGTTGAAAGCGCAGAGAGCATCATGAAGACCAAGGAACACACCAGGCAGGTCCGTAATACTGTTAGAGAAGTTTAAAGCCGGATTTGGATACAAAAAGATTTCCCAAGCTTTAAACATCCCAAGGAGCACTGTGCAAGCCATCATTTTGAAATGGAAGGAGTATCAGACCACTGCAAATCTACCAAGACCTGGCCGTCTCTCTAAACTTTCAGCTCAGACAAGAAGACTGATCAGAGATGCAGCCAAGAGGCCCATGATCACTCTGGATGAACTGCAGAGAACTACAGCTGAGGTGGGAGAGTGTGTCCATAGGACAACAATCAGTCGTACACTGTACAAATCTGGCCTTTATGGAAGAGTGGCAAGAAGAAAGCCATTTCTCAAAGATATCCATAAAAAGTCTTGTCTAAAGTTTGCCACAAACCACCTGGGAGACACACCAAACATGTGGAAGAATGTGCTCTGGTCAGATGAAACCAAAATCAAACTTTTTGCCCACAATGCAAAATGATATGTTTGGCGTAAAAGCAACACAGCTCATCACCCTCAACACACCATCCTCACTGTCAAACATGGTGGTGGCAGCATCATGGTTTGGGCCTGCTTTTCTTCAGCAGGGACAGGGAAGATGGTTAAAATTGAGGGGAAGATGGATGCAGTCAAATACAGGACCATTCTGGATGAAAACCTGTTGGAGTCTGCAAAAGACCTGAAACTGGGACGGAGATTTATCTTCCAACAAGACAATGATCCCAAACATACAGCAAAATCTACAAAGGAATGGTTCACAAATAAACGTATCCAGGTGTTAGAATGGGCAAGTCAAAGTCCAGACCTGAATCCAATCGAGAATCTGTGGAAAGAGCTGAAAACTGCTGTTCACAAACACTCTCCATCCAACCTCACTGAGCTCGAGCTGTTTTGCAAGGAAGAATGGGCAAGAATTTCAGTCTCTCGATGTGCAAAACTGATAGAGACATACCCCAAGCGACTTGCAGCTGTAATCGCAGCAAAAGGTGGCTCTACAAAGTATTAACGCAAGGGGGCCCGAATAATTTTGCATGCCCCACTTTTCATTTTTTTTATTAGTTAAAAAAAGTTTCAAAAATCCAATAGATTTCATTTTAACTTCACAATTGTGTCCCACTTGTTGATGATTCTTGACAAAAAATTAAATTTTTATATTTTTATGTTTGAAGCCTGAAATGTGGCAAAAGGTTGAAAAGTTCAAGGGGGCCGAATACTTTCGCAAGGTACTGTAGATACTACATTCTATAGTTATATTCAGGAGCTTGGACTGTATGATATATGGCGGCTTAGGAAACCATTTTCTAAAGAATATTCTTGTTGCTCTAGCACCTATCAGACCTTATCAAGGATAGATATGTTCTTGGGTACAGACTCAGTTCTTTCCTGGGTCTCCGATATTCAATATATAAATGAGAGGTTTATCAGATCATTCATCTTTAGTAGTAACATTAGATAAACTAAAGCCTAAAATTATAACTGGCGGGTTCCTGCTTTTTGGGTTAAAGTTCCTCATCAGAGGGATTCAACGAGTCGGGCCTTAGTCATATTTTTTCGTATTAACGATAACTCGGCTTCACCACAGGTGGTATGGGACACCATGAAGGCATTTTTAATAGGAGTTTTGCCTAAAGCCATAAGCATTTATAAAAAAAAACAAGCTGGGAATGGGAATCACTGTTAGCAGCTGAGGCGCAGCAGAAAGAAGTTCAGTATACTCAGAGTCCTACTACCTCTAATCGTAGGGTCTGGAAGGATGCACAATTATTATATAAACAGACTTCTATGAATAAGGCTGCGCAGTCTGGCTTTTTGTCCAGATGTCGTAGTATCTAAGGGGGGAAAAAAAAAAAAAAAAAAAAAAAAAAGTAATAGCAAAATCTCAAGAAAATACTAAATTTATTTCTGATATTCGTATAGTAGGGGGGAGAGATTTCTCATAATCAGAAGGAAATAATGCGATCCTTTGTTAATTTTTATAGTAACATACCAAGACAAGACTTAGAGAATTTTTAGAACCATTAAAACTCCCCTCTCTTTCTGAAAATGATAAAGAAGAACTTGATGCCCCTCTGACATTGGGGGAGCTGGTGAAGGCAGTGCGAGAATGCCCAAATAAGGCCCTGGGTATTGATGGGTTACCTTTAGAATTATATAAACAACATGGGGAGGTTTTGCTTTCACAACTACTGAAGGTTCTTAATCAGGCTTTGGAATCATTCAAGCTTCCAGAATCTATGAGGGATGCTTGTATTATTGTACTACCAAGACCTGGAAAGGACCCTCTGTCCCCGGAATCTTACCGCCAATATCATTGTTGAATTTGGACGCTAAAATTCTAGCCAGGGTCCTGGCCACAAGACCAAGCAGCTATATGCAGGAACTGATTCATCCAGACCAAAGTGGCTTTATCCCAAAAAGGTCTACAGCTATTAATTTGAGGAGGCTTTTTCTGAATATGTAAATACCATTTGATAACCCTGGGAAGAGAGCGCTTTTGTCACTTGACGCTGCGAAAGATTTCGATAGCGTTGAGTGGACATACCTGGGTGATGGGCTTGTTTGGCCCAGAGGACAGGTTTATACGGTGGATTATGATGCTGTACTCTGCTCCAAGGGCATGCGTGCAAATAAATGGTATTATACAGAGGAACGAGATTTGGCCCTTGAACCATTGGCTGAGGCCATTCCACAAATCGGAATCTATTTGCAGATTTATTAGAGGAACGAGGAATGAAAAAATCTCCTGATGATGCACTAGTGTTCCTTGGGGATACAGAAGGTTCTTTAAGCTCTCCAATGTCACTAATAAAAAAAAAAAAAAAAAAAAAAAAAAATTGGATCATTTTCTTGATACGTTATTAACTGGGATAAATCAGTTATATTTCCCTTAGATAATCCTAGTTTTCCCAGGTTAAGAGAGGTTCCTCAAGTTAAAATAGTTTCATCATTTTAAATATGGACAACTTATCCCCTATCCTTAAATTCAAACCTAAGAGTACAGTGTGGACCAAGTTGCCATTATCGGTGGTGTGCCGAATAAATCTTATAAAGTGATACGGACCCCTCAATTGTTATACATACTCCATAATTCACTGATATGGATACCTCTTAAATTATTCAAAAAACAGAATCAATATTTCGAAGGCTATTATGGAAAGTTTTTCAATTAAGTTTTAAAAAATGTTTTAAAAGTTTTTAAAGTTATCAATTCTCCAGCGAGTAAGGGATGGGGGTGGATTAGCAGTACCGCAGCCAAAAACTTTCATAGCCTCCCAGCATCAGCATTTTGCAGGCTGGGGAGTAATGAATTTGGAGGACCCTATACACTTATGAATAGAGTTTGGAAGGAGCATAATGAAACTTGAAGAAGTCTCGAAATATTCCCCATTTTGGGGGAATAAGCAATAAAAAGAAATATGTAAATTGGAGGGATTTGAAAGCTGGTACTCTAAGGGGCTTCAATATATAGAACAGTTGTAATCGCATGTTTTACTCTCCTTTCAGGATTTGCAAGAATCCTTTCAATAGCCTTCTAGTAACTTCTTTAAATATTTACAACTATGGAACATGGTCCAATCTCAGTTTAAAGGGGAAAAGGTAGTGCTAAAACCTACGCCCACTTATAACATCATTAGCAGGGGTGATGGAAAAAAAAAGTGCTTGATCTCATCTCTATATGGCCAACTTATGAGACCATATCAGGATAATGATGTTAGCCTGGGTAGAACAGGGTGGGAGACAGACATAGGGGACATTTCAGATGATAATTGGGAATAATACTGAGAAGGGTACCCCTAGTTTCATTATCACCGGCACAATGCCTGACGCAATTATTCATAATATACAGGGTATATAGAACACCAGTTAAAACATTTAAGTGAGGCAGGCGTGATTCTCCGGAAAATCCTCAATGTCAAAATTCTCCAGCTGACTTATTACACATGATGTGGAACTGTCAAATACGGGCTAGATATCGACAAGAGGTGGTGAATACAATTAATGCTACATTTAATACAAATATTGATGAGATCCCTATCACGTTTACTGGGATACCTTGATGAGAAATGTTTTTTTCCCAGGGAGGTTATGATTCCAGTTACCAGATTATTGTTTATAATACGAAAGCTAATTGCTCTAAAGTAGATACCTCCGAGTGCTCCCCTCATTAGAGGACTGGCATCTTCAGGTTAATGAAAACATTCTTAAAAAACAACAAATTTACTGTAATAGGGGGGCACCCAATAACCTGATTAAATTATGGAAATTATGGTTATCGGACCCATGGTTAGCCCCAGTGTCACTAGCACTGGGGGATTCTGTATTGAGTGGTTAAACGAAGTATGGGATAGTAAATATGGTACTAGAAGGAAAAATCTGGGGTAGAGGGCTATACCAGAGGGCAGAAAAGAAAGTAACTAAATAAGTTGTCGGCAGAAGCAATCTTTTCCCTTGACAGATTTAGATAATTTTATAGTGGACACATTATGGATTTGTCCTCCGAGGTGTGCGTTTTACGTGTGTACGTTTGATTGTATATGTTATTATTTGTGTCTAAAGAGAAAAAAAAAATAAAAAAAATACAAAATATGTCTTGGAATGACCATCAGAAAGAATATTAGAAATGAGGAAATTATTTATTAGTTGTATAAAGAAACAAAAAGTTATAAAACATGCATTGACAATGTATTTTGGTCTGTAATATTGAAATGTTTAATAAATAAATATTAATAAAAAAAAAGGAACATGCAATGGGCACCATACTATAATACCCTAGTTTAGAGGGTCTACAACATGCCAGAAAATTACCTGCCTAACATACCACTGATTTTACAGAAAGGATGGTAGTGAACCTAATCTATAAAAGAAATGTGGTTTTATTTTAATAATTCACTTACCCTTGCTGCTCCATCAGTTAGTATTTCCAAGGCCTGAGACAGCTGGTGAAATAACTCGGCTGAAATGGCACAAATGAAGAAAGAAAAATTAGAGCGGTCGAACCATTTAGGTCAGTTCAGTAAGCCCCTGTTCACACCGGTGTGGCTTGGGATGCAACTTGCAACATATAGAGGTTGATTAACTAAAACTGGAGTGCGTAAAATCTGGTGCAGCGCTACATAGAAAACAGCTTCCAGGTTTAAGCCCCCGCTCACATCGGCACGATCGGACAGGTCAAATCGCATGTCAAAGCGGAGCATCCCAACCAGTGCGACGCCGACTTTGTGGCGCAGCACCGATTTCCAAATGCAGTTCCTGCACTACTTTTGGCAACTTTGGAGGTGATTTCAATAGACATCTGTGCATGAATCCACAGATGTCTTTCAAGTTGCCCCCGAAGTTGGACTGAAATGCAGCTTTGAAATTGTGCGAGTTCAGTTTTAGTAAATCAGCCCCACAAAGGCGCATTACAAGTGAAATCCGATTAAGTTTCATGGTGACCTTTCCAATCAGTTTGCCTCAAGAAAAAAAAATGTCTTGCACTATTCCGGTGCAACTCCTGTGAAGTTTCAGCTCTATATACTTCTACGTTAACTGACAATTCTTATAGGACTTTGCCAAGATAAGCATTCCCCCCCCCCTCCCCTCACCTCTCCTCCTAGGTCATCCCTGCTGCCTAAAAACTTCCCTCCCAAGCACATTCCATTTACACCCGAGTGTAGCAGAATCACATGTTCCTCCACACAAAGAGCCTGCCTTATGCACGACAAATACCCCAAAGTAGCTCAACAACCCTTTAAAGTGGTTGTAAACCCTTACAAACCACTTTGACCTACAGGTAAGCCTAGATTAAGGCTTACCTGTAGGTCCAAAAAATATCTCCTAAACCTATATGGTTTAGGAGATATTTGCCCGAAAACAGGCACCTTAGACAGCGGCGCGCAGGCGCACTGAGCGCGGCATTCTCAACGACGAAGCTGCCGCGCATTTCGGCTCCTGTGTGCATGCGCGGGAGTGACGTCATCGCGGCTTCGCCGAATGACAGCGGCGGAGCGGCGAGACCCACCAAGAAGATGGATGCGGCGGACTATAGGGGACAGCGGCGACTTCGCTGGCTCCTGTGTCAGGTAAGTGACACATAATGGACTACTATGCAATGCATAGTAGTCCATTATGCTTTGCCTTTGCAGGGAATGAAAGAGGAAGTAAACTCATCAGGGTTTACTTCCTCTTTAAGTCGTGGAACGTCACACATTTTTTTTTTGTGTGTGCTTTGGCGCAACTGTATCGCATTTTGACGCATGGCAAAACGCGTGCCTGCTAACCATGATTGAGGTGTCATCAACATTTCTGAAATGTGTAGCAAAGCTTGTGTTTTCTGTGCGGTGATGCAGTTTGTTCAGAAATGTGCAGATGTGAGCACAGACTAATTAACGACACCCCAATCAAGGGTAGCAGGTGCATGTTTTGCCAGGCTTTTGTTGCGTGCCAAAATGAGCTAAAGACTCGCCAAAATGCGCAACGCTTCTCGACTGAAAAAGGTTCCCGAATTACACTGGGGCATTTGTCGCACATAGGGCAACCCATTCACATGCACATTTACACATATAAAACATGTGCCAAAAAAAAAATAAAAAATAAAAAAAAAAACATAAGCGGAAATGCGTTTATGCTACACTCAGGTGTGAATGGAATGAATCTGTCCGGCTACGTCATTCATTCACAGTGCTCTGTGAATGGGAAACTAAAAGCTTGTAGTTTCAATGGACTACCAGGGCACTGCTGAGCGGTCTGGTAGTTCACTTATTT
This sequence comes from Lithobates pipiens, assembly GCF_037356315.1. Lineage (NCBI taxonomy): Eukaryota > Metazoa > Chordata > Amphibia > Anura > Ranidae > Lithobates > Lithobates pipiens. The sequence goes on from NW_027507791.1 coordinate 139,060,748, forward strand.
TTTCAGTGTGTATGTAGGAGCAGACAGGTACACTGAGAAGTCTGCAGGAGTCCTACATGGTACCAGTGCAATGCTTTACAGGCTCTAAGTAAAAAATAAATGCAATTTTTTTTACCTGCAAAAAAGATGTGCATTCATTTTTTATTTTCTTTTTAACCACTTCCCGACCGCCTCACGCAGATATACTGTGGAAGAAGGGCACATACAGGCAAACATACCTGTACGTTGCCCTTTAAGAGGCGGCTTCCGGGCCCGCTGGGAGCTCTGTGATCACGGGTCCCGCAGACTCGATGTCCGTGGGCATACCTGCAATCATCTCACGGTGAGGAAGAATGGTGAGATGCTAATGTAAACCAGCATCTCCCCGTTCTGCCTAGTGACACTGTCACCGATCAGCGCTCCCTGTATTCGGGAGCGGTGATCAGTGATGTGTCACACACAGCCCCTCCTCCCACAGTTAGAATCACTCCCTAGGACACACTTAACCCATACAGCGCCACCTAGCGGTTAACCCCTTCACTGCCAGTGACATTTTTACAGTAATCAATGCAATTTTTTAGCATTGATTGCTGTATTAATGGCAATGGTCCCAAAAATGTGTCAAAATTGTCTGATGTGTCTGCCACAATGTTGCAGTCCTGATAAAAATCGCTGATCACAGCCATTACTAGTAAAAATATATTTATATATAAAACCATCCCCTATTTTATAGACGCTATAACTTTTGCGCAAACCAATCAAAGTTAAAAAAACTGGAGTTAGTACTTACCGGTAACTCCTTTTCCGGTGGTCTTACAGGACAGCCCTTGAGAGATGGAGCTCCTCCCATCGACACAGGAAACATTGCCACAGTTCAAAAAGGTGGTCCCTCAGGTCCCTGGTCAGTCATTCACCAAGAACCGAAGGATGGAACTGCAAAACATATAAACCATAACAGGTAATAACATTAGTACATCACTATAATCGAATAAAGGGTGGGATCGTGCTGTCCTGGAAGACCACCGGAAAAAGGAGTTACCGGTAAGTACTAACTCCAGTTTTCCCAAGTGTTCTTCCAGGACAGCCCTTGAGAGGATCCCCAAGTACTTACCAGATTAGGGGGGGGGGGGGGGACCACGGCCTGGAGGACTTTCCTCCCAAAGGCCTGATCCTGACTAGACATTAGGTCCAGTCGGTAATGCCTTGTAAAGGTGGAAAAGCTTGACCATATGGCTGCTTTACATACCTGCTCCGGGGTGGCACCTGCCCAGGATGCAGACAACGCGCTTGTGGAGTGAGCTTTCACACCCTCAGGAGGATCTTTATTCAAGGCCTTATACCCCTCTGTTATAGCTAGTCTAATCCATCTAGCTATGTTTACTTTTGAAGCCTTTTGCCCCCTACACTGCCCGGAGAAAAAGGACAAAAAGGGAGTCAGAGATTCTGAAAGGATTTGTTACGTCTAGAATACACCTCCTCACGTCCAATAAATGAAAACCTTCTTTCTCATTTGCTGCATTTTGACAAAATGAGGGGAGGACAATATCTTGGGACCTATGGAAGCTAGATGCTACCTTTGGCAAGAACCCAGGGTCTGTCTTTAGAATGACTCTGTCTTCTAGGATCTGTAAAAATGGTTCCCTGATGGAAAGGGCTTGGATTTCACTGACCCTACGGGCTGAAGTGATTGCCACCAGGAGTACTGTCTTAAATGTAATAAGCCTTAGGGAGGCCTCTGAGATGGGCTCAAAGGGTGACCCCAAGAAAGCTTTTAGTACAACTGCTAAATCCCAGGATGGGACTTTGACTCTGACCGGCTTACGTCTAGCGACTGCCTTACAGAACATAGCGACAAAAGGATTTTCCTGTAAGCGTTCATCTAGGTACACACTTAAGGCAGCAATCTGTACCTTAATAGTACTTAGGGTTAATCCTTTGTTTACACCTTCCTGTAAAAACTGTAGAATATTAGCCGTATTTATGTCACGGCTATTCAGCCAGCTATTAAATTTTCTCCAGACTTTTTTGTAAATAGCCCTCGTGACTGGTTTGCGACTCTGTAGTAATGTCGCAATTACCTCATCTGTCAGGCCCTTACTGCTTAAGATTTCCTCCTCAGTAACCACGCCGAAAGCCTCAGCGTGGCCACCTGTGGATGATAAAGAGGTCCCTGCGACAGGAGGTCCTGTATGCAGGGAAGCCTTAAGCCGCGTACACACGGGCTGACTGTATGGCCAACTTAGTCCGTCAGACAATCCGACGGACAGTCCGTCCTACTTTCGAATGAACGGACTTGACCACACACGGATGTAAAACAGTCCGTCGAAAGTTTGCGCGATGACGTGTACAGCACGTACGACGGGACTAGAAATAGGAAGTCCAATACACAGCAATGCAACCTTTCGCCGTGTAAATCCTTTCTGAGCATGCGCCATACTTAGTCCGTCGAACTAGCCTACTCACGAGCGGATTGTCCGCTGAAACCAAAGTACGACGGACAATATTACGGAAATTCCGAAATACTTAGTCCGCCAGACTGCACGCTGAGAAAGTCCGCTGAAGCCCACACACGAGCGGACTGTCCGCTGAAATGTGTTTCGACGGACTAAGTTGGCCAGACAGTCCGCCCGTGTGTACGCAGCTTTAGAGGCGGACAGTCTGTCAATTGTAGCAACGTTGTGAACCATGGTCTCCTGAGCCAGAACAGTGCCACTAGAATCAAACAGGTTTTTTCTGTGAGGAATCTTGCTAGGACCCTCGGAATGAGATGAAGAGGGGGAAATGCATAAGCCAGACTGAAAGTCCATGGAGTTTGCAAGGCATCTACAGCAAGGGGCTGATCTCCTGGGTTTAGCGAGCAAAAATTGGGAACCTTTGCATTCTCTTTGCTCGCAAAAAGGTCTACTTCCGGTTTTCCCCAGTGAGTCGTTATAAGATTGAATGCCTCTGGGTGCAAGGACCATTCTTGGTTCGAAACTTTTTGTTGACTCAAGAAGTCCGCCGTACTGTTCAGCTCCCCTTTCAGGTGTACTGCAGAAATGGATTCCAGATTGGCTTCTGCCCACTGAAAAATGCGTCTGGCTACCAACATCAAACGAGGACTTCTGGTACCTCCTTGTTTGTTTATGTATGCTACAGCCGTCATGTTGTCTGAACGGACTTGTAGATGGTGACCCTGTATTATGGGCTGAAAGGCTAAAATAGCCCTCAGGATTGCTGTTAGCTCCTTCCAATTGGAAGAGAAACATTTCTCTTCCGGGGTCCACTTGTCCTGGACCCAGCTCGAGCCTAGGTGGGCTCCCCAGCCCCAGCTGCTCGCATCCGTTGTCAGTGTTGAAGTGATAGGAAAGACCCAATGAACCCCTTTGTTTAGGTTCTCCCTGTCCTTCCACCACCAGAGGGAGCGTTTTATCTTTGATGGGATCGATACCCTCCTCCTCCAGATCTCTGCCCTTTAAAGCGGTTCTTCACCCTAAAAGGGAAGTTCCGCTATTCTGATCCCTCCCCCCCTCCGGTGCCACAATCGGCACCTTTCGGGGGGGAGGGGGGTGCAGTTACCTGGATTATCTGCACACACTTCCGGCCAGACCGCCGCAGACGCCCCCCCCCCCCCCCCCGTTGTGTTCTGGGAAACACACAGTTCCCAGAGACACAGCGGGGGACCATAAGAGACGCGCAGCGCGACTCGCGCATGCGCAGTAGGGAACCGGGCAGTGAAGCAGTCATGCTTCACTTCCCAATCCCCTGACAGAGGATGGCGGCGGTGGCAGCAGCGAGACGAGCGATCGCTCGTTATCTGCCGCCGACATCGCTGGAACAGGTAAGTGTGATTTTATTAAAAGTCAGCAGCTGCAATATTAGTAGCTGCTGGCTTTTAATATTTTTTTTTTTTTTTTTTTTTTTTTTTTTTTTTTTAGGTGCAGCTCCTCTTTAATTGTTCCAACAGAAATCCCTGAAGGTCTCTTTGGTGGAACCTGGCCCATTGTGCGGCTGGAATGGCTGCCGTCATAAGACCTAAAACAGACATTACTTCCCTCACCATACATTTGGGGCTGCATTGAAGAAAAGATGTTCTCTGCCACAGATTCAAAATCTTTTCTTCCGGCAGTATCATTTTCTGATCTACAGACTTGATCCAGTAACCCAAATACAGGATCTCCTGCGTTGGGGTTGTATTTCTCCCGACTGACAATCCACCCTAATCGACTCAGGCTGAGTTGAGTCAACTCCAGATCCTGAGAAAGAAGACTCTCCGAGTGTGCTGTTAGAAGCAGGTCGTCTAGATAGGGAATAATCGAGACTAATTGAAGTCTCAATGGAACTAGTGCCTCTCCGAGAACCTTGGTAAAGATTCTCGGGGAGAATGATGGACCGAAGGGGAGCGCTCTGCACTGAAAATTGTAAATTTTTGTGTCTATCTGTACTGCCATCCGAAGGAATTTTTGGCATTCCTCCCTTATTGGAATATGCAGATAAGCATCCCTTAGATCCAGGGTAGCCATAAATATCTCTTTCTGGAGAAGATTCTTTATGGAATAAATGGACTCCATCTGAAATCTCTTGTAACGGATGGAGCGATTCAGTGGTCGGAGGTTCATAATTAGTCTGAACCTCCCTGACGGCTTTTTTACCACGAAAATGTGTGAGTAAAAACCGTCTCCTTGTTCCTGAATAAGGACTGGTGTCAATACCTCTTGATCCACCATTTCCCCTATCAGTAAAGTTAAGGCCCTGGCCTTTTCTGAGTGACTTGGAAGTTTTGTCAACAAAAACTTTGAGGGAGGGCTGCTGTGAAATTCCAGCGCGTGACCCCTTTTTATTATATTTAAGACAAACTCGTTCGAGGTTGTCTCTTCCCACTGTGGAAGAAATTAGCTTAATCTTCCTCCCACAGGAACCCTGACGTCACTGGGGTTTGGGGTCCTGATTGGTCCTGATTAAACAGTATGCCCCCTTTCCTTTTCCCCTTATGTCCCGACCAATGCTTTGTGGGGGTTGAACTCTTCTCTGTGTTAGAGGGTTCCTTAAAGGGACGAAAAATTTCTTTTAAAATTTTTCTTTTTTGCGGGAAAGGTTTTCTTTTTCTCTGCCGTCCTTTCTAAGGTGGAATCTAACTCAGGCCCGAAGACTAAGTCTCCTGTAAAAGGGACGCTGCACAGGTGGGTTTTAGACGCCGTGTCTCCCCCCCAAGTTTTCATCCATACTGACCTCCTTGCTGCCACTGAAAGTGCTGCTGACTTAGCCGTAAATTTTACGGAGTCCGTGGAGGCGTCAGAGATGAAACTAGTGGCCTTAAAGAGGAAGTAAACCCTGATGGGTTTACTTCCTATTTTTTTCCCTGCAAAGGTAAAGCATAATGGACTACTATGCATCGCATAGTAGCTCATTATGTGTCACTTACCTGACACAGGAGCCAGCGAAGTCGCCGCTGATCCCTGTAGTCCGCCGCATCCATCTTGCTGGTGGCGTCTCGCAGCTCCGACCAATGACAGCGGCGAAGCCGCAATGACGTCACTCCCGCGCATGCGCACGGGAGTCGCGTCTCGCAGCTCCGACGCTGCCATTCGGCGAAGCCGCGATGACGTCACTCCCGCGCAAGCGCATGGGAGTCGACAAATTAGGCAAATCCATTCTTGGACTTGCCGCATTTAGTGCGCCTGCGCGCCGCTGTCTTTCGGGCAAATATCTCCTAAACCATATAGGTTTAGGAGATATTGCTTGGACCTACAGGTAAGCCTTAATCTAGGCTTACCTGTAGGTCAAAGTGGTTTGAAGGGGTTTACTTCCTCTTTAAAAAGCATAGGGAAGGATTTCAAAAGCTCCCCCCTAGGAGTGCCTGCTTTTAGATGTTCCTGCAGTTGTGACAACCAGAACTCAAGGTTTCTAGCTACACAAGAAGTGGCTAGAGCTGGTTTTAAGCCTGCCATAGAGGCATCCCAGGCCCTCTTTAAGACCATGTCTGTTCTCCTGTCCATTGGATCTTTCAGATGGCCCATATCCTCAAAGGCCAGATCAGCCTGCTTTGAGACTTTGGACAGAGGGGCGTCTAGTTTAGGATTTTTATTCCAGACCGCCTCTGGGCTCTCATCAAAAGGGAACCTTCTCTTAAAGGGAATTAGGAAAGAAAACCTTTTTATCCAGGTCAGACCACTCCTTAACCACTTGCCGACCGCCGCATGACGATGTACGTCGACAGAATGGCACGGGCAGGCATATGGGTGTACCTGTACGTCCCTGCCTTCCCGCGGGTGGGGGGCCCGATAGGGCCCCCCCCCCGGTGCCAGCGGCGGTCGGTATCCGCTCAGGAGCAATCCGGGATGAGGGGGCGGCCATTCGTTCATGGCCACTCCCTCGCGATCGCTCCTGACGAATGGAAGTGAAGCGTGACATCACTTCCTCTCCTGTAATGTAAACACAGGCAGAGGAAGTGATGTAATCTCTCCTCCGTGTCGGTATTTTTCGTTCCGGCACCGAGGAGAGAGGATCGGTGAGTTGCACCAACACTACACAATACAGTAGAACATGCCAGGCACACTCTCACCCCCCCCCTTCACCCCCCAATCACCCCCCCAATCACCCCTGCACCCCCGGTCACACCAATTGCATTTTTTTTTTTTTTTTTTTTTGCATTGGTGTCATTTGTGACTGTAATAACTGTTAGGGCAGTTAGGGTTAGCCCCCTTTAGTTCTAAGGTACCCCCCTAACCCCCCCAATAAAGGTTTAACCCCGTGATCACCCCCCGTCGCCAGTGTCACTAAGGCTGGGTTCACATTGCAGCGGTTTATGAGAACGGATGTGATTCGCACCGCACTGCAGTGCAAATCACATCCGATCTCTGTGCGATTCGAGTTCAGCCATATAGATAGTATGGCTGAATTCGCGTCGCACCCGCCGCAGACTCGCACGGGACCCTTTTTTTGGTCCGCAGCAGAATCGGATCGCATGGGTGTTCACACCATGCGATCAGATTCCTGTCCGAGTTTGCAGATCGCACTGCGATATGCGAACTGATCTGGGGGTGTCATTAACATTTCACTGACACTCCCAGCAGTTCGCATAGGGCAGTGTGATGCGGGAACCCGCCGCAGATTTGTGGCGTTCCCGCATCGCTCCAGTGTGAACCCAGCCTAATAAGCGATCGTTTTTCTGATCGCTGTATTAGTGTCACAGGTGACGCTAGTTAGGCAGGTAGGCATTTAGGTTCGCCGCAGCTTTTTATAGCGCCAGGGACCCCCATATACTACCGCATAAAGCCCCCTGATTGCCCCCTAGTTAACCCTTTCACCAGTGATCACCATATAACTGTTACAGGTGACGCTGGTTGGTTAGTTATTTTTTTATAGTTTCAGGGCACCCGCCATTATTACCTAATAAAGGTTTAACCCCCTGATCACCCGGCGGGTGATATAAGTTTGAGGGTCAGATAAGGTCTGCGTCGCCCCAGGCAGCGTCAGGTTAGTGCCAGTACCGCTAACACCCACGCGCAAAGCATACACCTCCCTTAGTAATATAGTATCTGATCAGATCTATATTAGCGTCGCCAGCAGTTTAGGTTTCCCAAAACGCATTGTTAGCGGGATCAGCCCAGATACCTGCTAGCACCTGCGTTTAGCCCCTCCGCCAAGCCCAGCCCAGCCCACCCAAGTGCAGTATCGATCGATCACTGTCACTTACAAAACACAACACACATAACTGCAGCGTTTGCAGAGTCAGGCCTGATCCCTGCGATCGCTAACAGTTTTTTTTGTAGCATTTTGATACAGTCGCTGACAGCCTAGGTGCTTTTTTACCTGGGAGTCTCACTAGTGTACCCCTAAATTTAGGGGTGTCTACTTTCCAAAATGGGGTCATTTGGGGGGGGGGGGGGGGTTTGTGCCATCTTGGCATTTTATGGCCTTCAAAACTGTAATAGGTAGGAGGGAGTGAAGTCAAAAATGTACGCCCTTAGAAAGCCTGAAGGCGGTGCTTGGTTTTCGGGGGCCCCGTACGCGGCTAGGCTCCCAAAAAGTCCCACATATGTGGTATCCCCGTACTCAGGAGAAGCAGCAGAATTTATTTTGGGGTGTCATTTCACATACGCCCATAGCATGTGTGAGCAATATATCATTTAGTGACAACTTTGTGAAAAAAAAAAAAAGTTTGTAATTTTCCCGCAACTTGTGGCAAAATATTAAATATTCCATGGACTCAACATGCCTCTCAGCAAATAGCTTGGGGTGTCTACTTTCTAAAATGGGGTCATTTGTGGGTGTTTTGTGCCATCTTGGCATTTTATGGCCTTCAAAACTGTGATAGGTAGTGAGGAGTGAAATTACAAATGTACGCCCTTAGAAATCCTGAAGGCGGTGCTTGGTTTTTGGGGCCCCGTACGCGGCTAGGCTTCCAAAAAGTCGACCACATGTGGTATCCCCGTACTCAGGAGAAGCAGCAGAATGTATTTTGGGGTACAATTCCACATATAACCATGGCATGTGTGAGCAATATATCATTTAGTGACAACTTTGTGTAAAAAAAAAAATTAAAAAAAAATTATTTTTTGCCATTATTCAATCGCTTGAGGCAAAAAAATAAAATATTCAATGGGCTCAACATGCCTCTTATCAATTTCCTTAGGGTGTCTACTTTCCAAAATGGGGTCATTTGGGGGGGTTTTGTACTGCCATGCCATTTTAGCACCTCAAGAAATGAGATAGGCAGTCATAAACTAAAAGCTACGTAAATTCCAGAAAACGTACCCTAATTTGTAGATGTGACAACTTTTGCGCAAACCAATAAATATACAGTTATTGACTTTTTTTACCAAAGACATGTGGCTGAATACATTTTGGCCTGAATGTATGACTAAAATTGAGTTTATTGGATTTTTCTAATAACAAAAAGTAGAAAATATCATTTTTTTTCTAAATTTGCCGTCTTTTTACGTTTATATTGCAAAAAATAAAAATAGCAGAGTCAGTCAAATACCTTTAAAAGAAAGCTCTATTTGTGGGAAAAAAAGGACGCAAATTTTGTTTGGGTACAACATTGCATGACCACGCAATTACCAGTTAAAGCAGCGCAGTGCCAAATTGTAAAAAGACCTCTGGTCATTGACCAGCAAAATGGTCCGGTCTGAAAGTGGTTAAGGACAAGGTCAGAAAGCACCTTATGTATCGGGAAAACCCTTGCTTTCTTTTTCCCCCAGAGCCTCATACATCTTATCATGTCTGGATAACTGAGTTTCTTCCTCCTCAATTTCCAGCGTATCATAGATAGCGCCCATTAGCTCATCTACTTCCTCAAGAGACAGTCTATACTTTGAGGCTTTAGATGTTGCTTGATCCTCTTCCCAATCAGAATCTGCGTCAGAGGAATCAGGGCTAATCAACGTGGAGCTAGGCTCCCTGACCATACGGGGCTCCTCTGAGCTGGGTGTTGTAAAGCATGGTGAGGAGGAGATTGCAGTTCTATTAGTGGAGGCAGCTGAGCCTACATCAGTGATTAACTCCCGGAGGGACTTAAAGGTCGACACCATTTCCTCTATAAAGGAGCCCAAAAATTTAGCTAAGGGGGAATCTGCCTCAGATTTAAGCAAGCTTGCAATGCATTGCTTGCATAGGGCTTTGTTAGAGCCAGAGGACAACCTATTCCCACAATTAGGGCACTTTTTGCGGCCTGCCTTATCTTCCTTTGGTAGCTCTTTAGCCTGCAAACAAGAAGACAAACAATTTTTTAGCGTCAGCTCCATGTCCCTCCTTAGAATCACCACCAACTGCATACATCCTTAACTGTGAGTTAACCACCACCGTGGGGTACTACAGATCCCAGCCTACAAACACCACCACTCCTTAAACCACCAGAGTAATAGCATGTCCAGCAGTCTACCTGGGATTGGCTGGTGCCTGCCTCCGCCGGAGTGTCCTGGGGAATAGCCTCCATGGTCCCCCTCTGCCGCTCCGGATCCCTCCGCTAGTCCTGTATCGCTGGACGCTGGTCGGGACTGCACAGGCACAGCGCTGGCTCTCCCTCTCCTCCTTGTACCCTAGAGACCCGGAAGTCTCGGCACACAGTAATGGCGCGGTTCCGTCAGAAATGACGCTCGGCGTCTCCGACCCCACCGCAACAAGGAGCTGAGATGGAAGGTTCCACTCACCGCTCCTGGGGAAAACCGGCGTCATTCTGATCCTAGCCACCTCGGCACTGGAAGGAGGAGGGTAACGGGTCTGCTCCGATTCAGCTGGACGGTACCCGAGCCACAAACAAACAGGTATGGACCATCTGCAGCCAACCAGGACCCGGTCCCTTATAGCTTACAGGTTCTCAGGCAGCCCCTGAGAGGGGCCTCCAGGTTCCTGGCAACATGTTCCTCAGACGGAGGAAACACAAATGACTGACCAGGGACCTGAGGGACCGCCTTTTTGAACTGTGGCAATCTGTTTCCTGTGTCGATGGGAGGAGCTCCATCTCTCAAGGGCTGTCCTGCAAGAACACTTGGGAAATAATGCTTTTTTTCAAAATTGTCTCTATTTTTTTGTTTATAGCGCACAAAATAAAAAAACGCAGAGGTGATCAAATACCACCAAAAGAAAGCTCTATTTGTGGGGAAAAAAAGATGTCAATTTTGTTTGGGAGCCATGCACCACGACCGCGCAATTGTCAGTCAAAGTGATGCAATGCCAAATCGCAAAAAGTCCTATGGTCAGGAAAAGGATAAATTGATGCAACTTCTGTGAATAAAGTAGCATTGAATTCAGGTCAAAGTCAGATCAGAGCATTGAATTCAGGTCAAAATGCCAGTTTCAAGGGCCCAGGTATTTCCTATGGAGGACTGGGAGATTATGGTTGACAATATGCACAAATGTACACGCTCTATCTGCACAGGATGTTCCTTCTGGTGCCCGACTCTTGTTATAGGGCAGTGATGGCGAACCTTGGCACCCCAGATGTTTTGGAACTACATTTCCCATGATGCTCAACTACACTGCAGAGTGCCTGAGCATCATGGGAAATTTAGTTCCAAAACATCTGGAGTGCCAAGGTTCGCCATCACTGTTATAGGGGGTGTCGGGATAAGGGTACGCTCCTTCACACCTTCTGGGAGTGCAAAGCCTTAGCACATATCTGGGTTAAAACCTCCACATTGATCAATAGGATCACTGGTACCTCTATCGCTCTTACGTACAAGATGTGTGTTCTCTATGCTGATCTCCCAGGGGTCCCCCGCCCACAACAAAGGCTGATCCATACTCTCTTCAGCGCCATTCAATGAGCTGTAGCGCTGAATTGGAAGAGCCCCTTGGTGCCCTGGTCACAAATGATTCTCCGCATGAAGTCCATTAGACTGATGGAGCGCATTCACCATACTCTCCTGGACTCCATGCACACATTTGATGGGAAGTGGGGTGGGTGGACAGCCCTCCTCCTTACCTCGAGGCCCCCTGACCCACACGGGCGAGATGCAATAAGGTTTTAACTCATGAAGGGAGGGTCTCCTCTCACGTTAGAGGGCAGGGTGGGATAAAAGGTTCTTGTGACTCTGTAATACAACTGTCATCATGGCTAAGATAGGTTATTGAGCTAGTGCATCCAAGGCTTTTAGTTCTTCTTGTTACTGTTGGTTACTCTTTCCTACCTGATCTTTCTTGGGGATACCTCATGGTGGCCTTTTTAGGGACATCTCTGTACCATATCTGGCCTTTATTTGGATACGTTACTTACCTGACTGTCGGATATGCAAAGCTGAATGTTATATGAGTATCTATACTTGTCACTAACTGTATTATTACTAATGGTCTTGTAACCATTGATGCTTTTTGATACTGGTATCCTCTGTAAAATTTTCTCTGTATTTTTCTAATAAAAACGTTTGTAAACAAAAATAAAAAAATAAAAAAATGCCAGTTTCAAGGATATTAGGTGAATGAAAAATCTGCTGCAGGGAAGCAAAAAAAAAACAAAAAAACCCCATCTCACAGCCTCTCTCGAATGCCCAGAATGCATGTCTTCGGCGTTCCATAGGACCACTTGGTACACTGTTCAGCCCCACCCAGTTGCAAACTGCTATAGGCTGTAAGTAGTGGGACTGGATCCCTCACCGGTGCCCCAAGACACTGGGAGGGATGTACTGCAGATACATGACATTTACAGGGGGTAGGGCCTTATTCACACTGGTACTTCTGTGTTAAGCATTTCTAAATGTTCTGAGCGGCATAAACAACTTTTTATGCTTCCCATCCCGTTTTCCAGTGTTTAGATGTTCCTGCTTTAACCTTTTTTGCGGGGGGCTGTAGCCAGTGGATTTGTGTGAACAAAAGTTGGACAGACTGGTGGATACATGCGGGCGGTTGCGCTGTCACCTGATTGCCTCCATACACTCCTGCTATGTATTCCGGACTCCGCTTGCCCATCTACAGGCCTGGGACAGACATGGCAGCTGCCGGCGGGTGGAGGGGAAAGAGAAGAACAGAAACACGTGTATGATGGCACTTCCATGTCAGCCTCTCAGTGTCCCCAGCTAGCATAGCCAGGAAGGGTTTATTGCAATGCAACTTTATGTCCCCTATGTGATGGGGAAAAAAACAAAAGATAGGGCAAAAAAATAATAATATTATTTTACAAAAAAAGTTTTACTGAAATGTAACGTCTCCTAGACCTTTGCGGTAATATCAAGCAACATTAAAAACATATAAAAAATTACCACCATTTTATTTTATAGGGCAAGAGTAGGCATCCTAGTGCCCTATATCTGTCCAATCATGCCTCTGGGAGTAATTAGAACTACCAGCCTTGCAATGCCTCATGGGAAATGTAGTTCAACAGCTTTAGGGTCTGCTTTCAGAAAATATATAATGCTTAGAGTTTTTTTTATCTTCAGGCCTAAAATTATAATTTTTTTCTAAATGTTTTTTTTACTAATTGGCTGAGAGCACCAATTGGGAGCTGGTCAGCTGCTGGCGTTTTGACAGGGGGTGTTTTGTGTGTTTTGACAGGGGGGTGGCCCCCACCAGCAGCCCCCTGTCAAAACACAACAGCTCAGGGGGAAAGATTGTTGTACTAACATCATTGTTAGTACAGCGGTTCTGACCAGAGCTGACCTCCCCCCCCCCCCATTCAACCTGCTGGGTTGAACGAAAAAAAAAAAAAAAAAAAAAAAAAAAAAAAAAAAAAAAACTCAGTGCGTACCAGGCTTTAGGAGATGCGATTATAGCCATGAAGGGGCAGGAAGTGTATATTACCAGATGAAGATAAAAAAGGAAGAGTGAATGAATACACCACATCCTAGCATTACTTTAAACAATATGACATTTTTAGTATTTCGGGTTTAGATACAGATTTAGATATAGATTTGTGCAATTTACTGTAAAAATAGTCAATTACATTCCCTAATTTATTGACTTTGTCCCCCTTTTAAAAAAAAATTGCTATAAGTAATAAAAGAAGTTTGTCGTTCTTACCAGCTCGAGGATTATCAGGATTTTTGTCTGGATGGCAGGTCAGGGCTTTCTGCCTGTACGCCTTTTTAATCTGAGGAAATAAAACAGGATTTGAAGTATCTTTAGTCAGTTACACATAAAGAGAAGAAATACTACGATTACGTTTTCACGGTGCACAAAGATTACAAAGTTTGTATTAAAGAGGTTTTTCCCCCGCATTTTGGATGGAGTGGGGAAGGATTCTCTATTACAGAGGTTTACTCCTATACTTCCTGCTGGCAATGGTTTTATCAGACAGGAACTGAGGGGAATATGCAACAGACATAGAAATCTGACAGCAGCCCTAACCTTCTCCTCCTCTACTAAAAAAAAAACATTTCTATTTCAGTTTTTGTTGCTTTCAGTGAATTTCTCTCGGCCAGAGACAGGAAGTGAGGGGAACCCCGGCTAGCAGCAAAAACCTGACAAGGACTGTAATCCTTCCCCACTCTATCCAATACTATGACAAAAAGACTGGGCTGGACATGTACCGTACTTTGGGGTTGGTTTAGGCCCCTTCCAAACTTGTGCGACGATTCCTGCGACTTTGGACATCAGAGTGGCATGACAAGCCATACCCCACGATTCCCAATGATGACCATCAATATCTGTGCGACTTCAAGTCGCACCGACCTCAAAGTAGTCCCTGTACTACTTTAGTCCCACTCTGATGCGAGTAGAGGTCCATAGACCTCAAGTTTACACAGGCATTCCCTGAAATTGGGACAAAAATCGGGTGAAAAAAAATAAAAACCACGTGACTTACAAGTCGCGGCAGCGTGAAAGGGGCCTTACGAAAACTGAAGAGTGCAAAATCTGGTGCAGCTCTGCATAGAAGCCAATCGGCTTCCAGTTTTTTTTTTTTTGTCAAAGTTTGAACACACTGAAGTTAGAAGCGGATTGGCTACCATGCACAGCCACACCAGACTGCACTCTACAGGTTTAACATATCAACACCTTTATTTCATGTGCTGGGAGAGTCCCCTCAGTGAGAAGTATCAGGGCCCATCCACACTTGTGCATTGAGACAAAACACATGGAATAATGGCAATGTGCCCGTTTTATGTGAAGTGAATGGCACCCACACAACGTAGAGTGCAGCGTCCTGTGCCGTGATGCTCATACCAGGCATTATGGTGCGCTGCGTTAAAGAAAAAAACAAAAAAAACCCAAGTAGGTTTTTTATCCATTGTGGTGCAATGGTACCCCTTCCATAATGAATGGGTGGTCTTAATACAACGTGCATTAAGACCGCTTTCACACTGGGGTTCTTTTCAGGCATTTTCGCACTAAAAATAGCACCTATACAGCACCTCTCAAGCCATCGCAATGTGAAAGCCAGAGTTCTCCCACACTGGGGCCGTGCGCTTGCAGGACGGGGGGCGGAAAAAGTCATGCAAGCAGCATCTTTGGGGCGATGTGGGAGTGATGTACACGCCACTTCTCCACTGCCTCGCCCAATGGAATCAAAATCAATGGACAGCACTGCCGAAGCGCCTGCAAAGTGTGAATTGGCTCTTTTCGGGTGTTTTTAACCCTTTCCTTGGCCGCTAGCAGGGTTAAAAACACCCCGCTAGCAGCCGAAAAGCACCGCGCTACAATGTATATGACAGCGGACTCACACCTGAGCCAGGCATTTTTTAGGTAATTTGGAAGCATTTTCTTTCGCCATTTTGTGCTATAGGTGATTTTTCAGTGTATGCAGGCTCAGGGGAGAGCAGAGAATAGCTGTTCACACACAGAAACACGAGAAATCTGCTTGTGTCAGACATGTGCGACTATAGGAGCAAAATCTCCAGACAGCTCCAGACAGCTCCAGACAGCCTGGGGATCTTCCCTGATATAAGTGACAGAGTGACAAGCCACAATGGAAAACAATCCGATTCTTTCTTCTTCTATCTTTAGTGACTGGGAGGCCTCCTCCAGAGCATCCCCCCCAAACTCCTCCTCCTCCTCCCTCTGCAGAGCACCCATCCCCCAAACTCCTCCTCCCTCTGCAGAGCACCCATCCCCCAAACTCCCCCTCCTCCTCCCTCTGCAGAGCACCCATCCCCCAAACTCCCCCTCCTCCTCCCTCTGCAGAGCACCCCCCCCCCCAACTCCTCCCTCTGCAGCCTCCCCCCTCCCTCTGCAGAGCATCTCCCCCCCCACTCCTCCCTCTGCAGAGCATCCCCCCCACTCCTCCCTCTGCAGAGCATCCCCCTCCCTCTGCAGAGCATCCCTCCTCCCTCTGCAGAGCATCCCTCCTCCCTCTGCAGAGCATCCTCCCCCCTCTGCAGAGCATCCTCCCCCCTCTGCAGAGCATCCTCCCCCCTCTGCAGAGCATCCCCCCCCTCTGCAGAGCATCCCCCCCCACTCCTCCCTCTGCAGAGCATCCCCCTCCCTCTGCAGAGCATCCCTCCTCCCTCTGCAGAGCATCCTCCCCCCACTCCTCCCTCTGCAGAGCATCCCCCTCCCTCTGCAGAGCATCCCCCTCCCCAACTCCTCCCTCTGCAGAGCATCCCTCCTCCCTCTGCAGAGCATCCCCCTCCCCAACTCCTCCCTCTGCAGAGCATCCCTCCTCCCTCTGCAGAGCATCCCCCTCCCCAACTCCTCCCTCTGCAGAGCATCCCTCCTCCCTCTGCAGAGCATCCCCCTCCCCAACTCCTCCCTCTGCAGAGCATCCCTCCTCCCTCTGCAGAGCATCCCCCTCCCCAACTCCTCCCTCTGCAGAGCATCCCCCTCCCCAACTCCTCCCTCTGCAGAGCATCCCTCCTCCCTCTGCAGAGCATCCCTCCTCCCTCTGCAGAGCATCCCCCCCCCAACTCCTCCCTCTGCAGAGCATCCCTCCTCCCTCTGCAGAGCATCCCCCCAACTCCCCCCTCTGCAGAGCATCCCCCCCTCTCCTCCCTCTGCAGAGCATCCCCCCCTCTGCAGAGCATCCCCCCCTCTCCTCCCTCTGCAGAGCATCTCCCCCCCACTCCTCCCTCTGCAGAGCATCCCCCCTCCCTCTGCAGAGCATCCCTCCCTCTCCTCCCTCTGCAGAGCATCTCCCCCCCACTCCTCCCTCTGCAGAGCATCCCCCCTCCCTCTGCAGAGCATCCCTCCTCCCTCTGCAGAGCATCCCCCTCCCTCTGCAGAGCATCCCCCTCCCCAACTCCTCCCTCTGCAGAGCATCCCTCCTCCCTCTGCAGAGCATCCCCCTCCCCAACTCCTCCCTCTGCAGAGCATCCCCCCTCCCTCTGCAGAGCATCCCCCTCCCCAACTCCTCCCTCTGCAGAGCATCCCCCCTCCCTCTGCAGAGCACCCCCCACAAACTCCTCCCTCTGCAGAGCACCCCCCCCAAACTCCTCCCTCTGCAGAGCACCCCCCCCCCCAAACTCCCTCTGCAGAGCACCCCCCCCCCCAAACTCCTCCCTCTGCAGAGCATCACCCCCCCCCCCCCCCAAACAGCATAACCCTCCTCCATCTACAAAGCATTATTCCCCCAACACAAACACACACACACACACACACACACACACACACACACACACACACACACACACACACACACACACACACACACACACACTCTCTGCTGGTGTCCCCTCACCTCTCTCTGGCTGGAATCAGCTTCTACTCCCAGCAGCCCGTACAGATCCATCTGCATGAGCTCCTTGGAGCCCGGAGTCTTCCCCGCCGCCATTCTCGGTGTTTTCTATCTTCTACATGAACATGAAATCCTCTCCGAACTCTCCTGATAAGTGTACTTCTTCCTGTCGCAGTATGATGGCGTCTATGGCACTAGGTACGGCGGGAAATGTAGTACTATACAGAAGACACTGCACATAATTATCAGCAATCGGACTACAATTCCCAGAATGCCCTGCGGCTACAACAAATCAATTTCCTGAAAGTTGGAGATCTTCTGTAGTGACCAGTGCAGTACAGGGACCTGGACACACTTTAGGTAACTAAATGAGAACTCCCATCTGTTTTAATGTTTATAAGATTCTCATAGGAAAGAGCCGAGTGTCTTGTGAAATACAAATGTGTGTTCGTGCTGCATATATGACCATTCTGGGGGCAGACATGTCCTCATATCTGTGTGTCTCTTCCATTGTTTTATTTCTGCACTGCAAACTTCCAGTCTGTCTGATGTGCGATCTTATGGGAGCCATACATGCTTCAACTTCTTATGTGATTAATGTGTCATTCAGTCAAAACGATTGACTCAGTTTACATTGGATTCCATCAAACTGAGTCAATAAGCAATGGTGGAATCAGCAGTGATATACATTGTTCACGAATACAGTCGTATTTCAATTGATCAAATGATGAGATTTCATGGTGGAAACAGTGATCAATAACTAAAGCTCAGTACACACAAGTGTTTTTCCCTTTTTTTTTTTTTTTTATACTAGTAGGCTGAATGAGGAAAAAAGAAAAACTTAACAGACCTGCAATCACAAAAAAGAGGTGGAGAGAGGAATCCTCCCATATTCTGACAGTGAGACACTCCACTGTCACTCACAATAGACTGATCAGCAGTCATTGGCTGCAGACCGGTGATCGCAGAAGGGTTTCCAGCTAACAACTGGTTTCTGTGGAACAGGGAGGACCACACTGCTGAAGCAGCCCAGTGTCGATCTATACCCTGCTTTACAATCGTGTTACCATCGGTATCTTAACTATCAATCATCATGCTTGAAGGGATTGTAGCGTATCAGTGCAATCGAAATCCACTTTCCTATGTGTGGTATATCAATCAAATGGGTTGTCAACTAAAGATGAATTATTCCCATCGGTAGAGATTAATTTTAAAATAAATCGACCCTTTGAGGAAGAGTACTGTACCACCATTAGGCCCATCTTACAATCTCTGTACAATCACCTTTTAGATTTACTAAACCGATGTAAGGACCTACCTTAAATATCCAGTCAGGGAAATACTTGCACTACATTTGTGTTGGTAGATCTAAAGAAGATTTTCCAGCCGGATTGTAATGTGTGAGGTGACCCTTCAGTTGTAGGCATGAGAGATATAAATGCATTTTTATTTTTTTTTTACTAAAATCATGTGATTTGGCATGTCCTATTTTTCTGTGTAAAGTCGGGATTTTGCTGATAAGTTGAAAGTCGTTTATTTCTAGGAGAGTAAGCCGGTGTCACAGATCACATGGATCAGTGGGGGTCACACAGGACCCAAGTAACATAACAATGATCGCACACTCACATCAGTCAAACCTGTTCTCCCCCTCCTTTATACAGGAGTACAGAGAAGAAGAAGAGGACCTATACCAGAGCTAGAAATTAGGAAGAGGCTCAGTCAGGGGTAGGGATCGACCAATATCATTTTTTTTGGTGCCGATATGATATCAATATTTTGACCACCTCTCCTCTCGATAGCCTATATTTGCAGATGTTTTGTACATTTAAAATACTATATTTTACACTGTCCTTTCACTTTTTTTTATTTTTTTATTTTTTATTGCTGTCGCAAGCAATGTAAACATCCCTTGTGACAGTAATGGGCAGGGACAGGTACTTTTTATGGAGGGATCTGGGGTCTATACAACCACAAACCCCTCCTCTGCACTTGAAAGCATTCAAAACTTCAAGATTTGTGGTTTTTGAATACTTTATTTTTTTTAAACTGGTGCCTTTAAAATGCCAATAAACCTGGTTATTAGATCCGAGACCCGAACGAAGCATCGGCTTTGTTCAGGTCTTCGGCCAGCCAGCGGATACACCAGCTAGTTGCTTGGGGTGGGAGAGCCTGGGCGAGCGGCAGTGGGGGGTGCGGGCAGCTGAGCGGCTGTTATTACAATAAAGCAAACCCCTTGAAGCAATATCGGTCAGTTTTTTTTACCGATACTTCTGAAAAAGTGAATATCAGCTGCACTGATAATCGGTCGATCCCTAGTCAGGGGGACATATCACTTCTATTGCAGGACTATCCAACCTTATCTTATAAAATGAATTTGGGTGGGCTCAGCCAGTAAAGGTGGTTTTACATTTACGAAAGTCCCCATTGCCTTGGTCAGGCCTGTGTGATAAAGACAGAGGATGGGGATTTTTTTTTCAGTTGGGTAGGAGAGCTTTCCTAGTCTGAAAAAGGATTAAAGAAGAAGTCGTTTTCTTTTTTTTTTTTTCAGCGTTCTGTCCCCAGGGGACAATGTATATTTAGTACTCTGTCTTATGTTTCTATGTGCTTTGTAAACCCAGCTATGAGGTCAGGCAGGGTGCCCCTCTACCCCCTTTCTCTGTGCAGCTGTGCAACAACATGGCAAGCAAGAAGATGGCTTCTTGTTAAACAGCACTTTCTCGGTTCGGCTCTGAGCATTTTCCCAAATCAAGAGGAATGGTGGGGTGTCAGCCTTCTGTCACTCTTCATTTCTCTTGCTGACACATGTCTTGGGGAATCTCTTGGCACTAATAGAGTGCCAGTTATCAAAGAGTAGTCTACGTGTTGGCTACATTGTCGAACAGCCACATGGAGGATGGGGGCTGTCCTGTCCAACCTTGTCATCACTTTTCAATAGATGGTATGTGACCAGTCTAAACTACGGGGCATGTTCTCCAATGGCAGGAGCCTGGCGGACAAGATGGGTGAACTAGAGACACTGTAGTACGAGGAGGATTTGGACTTTGTGGGAATTTCAGAGACCTGGTTCAACAGCTCTCATGATTGCCTGGCAAACATGCAAGGGTATACCCTTTATGGCAAGGAGAGAGGGGGTAAAAAAGGGGGAGGGGGTATGCCTATATATCAAGAATAAATGTACAAATGAATGTGAGAGATGACATCACTAAGGGAGGTAGGGAGGAGGTGGAATCCTTATGGGTAGAGCTACAAAGGGATGAAGCTAAGGGGAAAATAATACTGGGTGTATGCTATAGGCTCCCTAACCTGAGGGAAAAAGGGGAGACTGATCTGCTATCACAATTTGTGTTAGTAGCAAGGGTGTTATTATAATGAGGGATTTTAATTATCCAGACAGGCTGGGCTGAGGGAACCGCGCATTCATCTAAGGCTCGCCAGTTCCTAAATGTCTTGCAGGACAATTTTATGGGTCAGATGGTAGACGCACCAACTAGAAATAAAGCGTTACTGGATATACTGATTACCGGCAATATAGACCTGATCACGGATGTGGAAATACGAGGCAATTTAGGGAACAGCGATCACAGGTCAATTGGCTTCCATATAAAATCACACAAATAGGAAACATAAGGGGAATACAAAGACACTGAATTTCAAAAGAGCCAACTTCCCTAAACTACGAACCTTACTAGAACACATAAATTGGGATAAAATCTTAGGAACAAAGAACATGGAGGAGAGATGGGTTCGCTTTAAGAGCATATTAAATAAGGACATTAGGCAGTGCATTACATTGGGTAATAAATTTAAAAGAGTGAACAAAAGTCCTGGATGGCTTAACTCCAATGTAAAAATGCATATAAAAGCAAAGGAGAAGGCCTTAAAAACAAGGTTGAGGGATCATCATGAGCTATCAGACTTTATAAACAATGCAACAAGAAAAGTAAAGCCCCATATGCATCAGATTTTCTGCTGATTTTTTTTATTTTTTATTTTCCCCTTCAGATTTACTAAAACCATATAATATGAGGTCAAACCTTAGGAGTTTCAATTTGTATGTAATCAGGCAGGCCTTTGCACTACATGGTTTTGGTAAATCTGAAGGAAAAAATCAGCAGAAAATCTGATAGTGTGTATGGGGCTTAAGGGTGCAATTAGGGTGGCTAAGATAGAACACAAAAGACACAGAGGAGGGGAGTGAAAAAAAATCCCAAGAAATTCTTTAAGTATGTAAACAGTAAAAAAAAAAAGAGGACAGACCATATTGGCCATAAGAATGAGGAAGGACATTTGATTACAAAGGATGGGGAGATGGAGAAGGTATTGAATTTATTATTTTCCTCATTCTTCACAAAGGAATCGGGGTGGGGCTTTAGTAACCAGAACTGCAGTGTTTGTCCTCATGACACATCACAGGAAGCACCTTCATGGCTAACAGAGGACAGAATTAGACTTGAGAAACTTAACATTAATAAATCACCGGGACCAGATAGCTTGCACCCGAGGGTACTTAGGGGAACTCAGTCGAGTAATTGCCAGACCATTGTTCCAAAGTTTTACTGACAGTCCACTGACTTGAATGGTACCAGCGGATTAGAGAAAAGCCCAAAATCCATCCCTGGGAATTAGACCAGTTAGCCTAACATCAATAGTATGCAAGCTCTTGGAGGGGATAAGGGACTATATACAAGATTTTAGTTAGGAGAACTGTATCATTAGTAGTAATTAGCATGGATTCATGAAGAATCGTTCTTGCCAAACCAATCTATTAACCTTCTACGAGTAAGTGAGTTGCCATCTAGATAAAGGAAGGTTTATGGACGTGGTTTATCTGGATTTTGCAAAAGCATTTGACACCGTTCGCCCTAAATGTTTACTGTACAAAATAAGATCCATTGGCTGCCTACAAGGATGAGTTCAAAGGGTGGTGATAGATGGGGAATATCCAGAATGGGTAGTGGGGTTCCACAGGGTTCTGTGCTGGGACCAATCCTATTTGATTTATTCATAAACGACCTGGAGGATGGGGTAAACCGTTCAATCTCTGTATTTGCGGACGATACTAAGCTAAGCAGGGCAATAACTTCTCTGCAGGATGTGGAAACCTTGCAAAAAGATCTAAATAAATTAATGGGGTGGGCAACTACATGGCAAATGATGTTTAACCACTTCCCAACCGGCGCACGACAATGTACATCGGCAGAATGGCACGGGCAGGCAAATTGACGTACAGGTACGTCCATTTAAAATTGTCGCCCTGCCATCACGTGCGCGTGGCGGTCGGGACCCCATGAGTCCGGCCGCGGGTCCCGCGGACTCAATCGCCGCGGGTATACCCGCGATCGCCTCACAGGGAGGCTGAACGGGGAGATGCAGAAGTAAACAGCATCTCCCTGTTCTGCCTAGCAACAAGTGACACTAATCTCTGCTCCCTGTGATTGGATTAGAGATCAGTGTTTACTAACACACAGCCATGCCCCCCACAGTTAGTAACATGCCCCTAGGACACACTTAACCCCAACACTGTCACCCCCTGGTTAACTCCTTCAATGCCAGTGTCATTTACACAGGAATCAGTGCATTTGTATAGCACTGAATGCTGTATAAATGACAATGGTCCCAAAAATGTGTTCACAAAGTCCGATGTGTCCGCCATAATGTCACAGTCACAATAAAAATCGCTGATCGCCGCCATTACTAGTAAAAAAAAAATATTCATAAAAATGCCATAAAACTATCCCCTATTTTGTAAACGCTATACATTTTGCGCAAACCAATCAATAATCGCTTATTGCGATATTTATTTATTTTATTTTTTACCAAAAATATGTAGAAGAATACGTATCGGCCTAAACTGAGGGAAAAAAAAAGGTTTTTTTTATATATTTTTGGGGATATTTATTATAGCAAAAAGTAAAAAAAAAAATGCTTTTTTTTTTTCAAAATTGTCGCTTTTCTTTTTTTTTTGTTTTATAGCGCAAAAAATAACCGTACGAGTGATTAAAATACCACCAAAAGAAAGCTCTATTTGTGGGGAAAAAAGAACGTAAATTTTGTTTGGGAGCCACGTCGCATGACCGCGCAATTGTCAGTTAAAGCAACGCAGTGCCAAATCACAAAAAGTGGTCTGGTCTTAAGCCAGCAAAATGATCCAATCTGAAAGCGGTTAATATTGAAAATAATGCATTTGGGTGCAAAAATATGAATGCAATCTATTCACGGGGGGGAGAACCTCTGGTGGGAATCTAGGATGGAAAAGGACCTGGGGGTCCTAGTAGATGATAGGCTCAGCACTGGCATGCAATGCCAAGCTGCTGCTAACAAAGCAAACAGAATATTGGCATGCATTAACCGCATGCCGACCAGCCGCCGCAGTTGTACTGCGGCAGCATGGTTTGGCTGTGCAAATTGCTGTTATGCTACGTCGGTAGCATAAACGGCCACTAGGGGGCACGCGTGAGCCGATGCGAGTGCCCGGCAGTCTCGATCGCCGCCGAGCTCCTGGGTTCGCTCGGAGTACACGGTGAACTGAGAGCTCTGTGTGTGTAAACACAGTTTCCAGTTCTCTGAACAGTGAACTGACAGATCGTCTGTTCATACAGACTATAGCAATCTGTTTGTTTTCCCTGCACAGTCCCATCCCCCCCTTCAGTTAGAACACATACTAAGATACATATTAACCCCTTCACTGCCCCCTAGTGTTAACGCCTTCACTGCCAGTGACATTTTTACATTAATCAATGCAATTTTAATCGCACTGATCGCTGTATTAATGCCAATGGTACCAAAAATGTGTCAAAATTGTCTGACGTGTCTGCCATAATGTCGCAGTCACGATAAAAATCGCTCATCGCCGCCATTACTAGTAAAAAAATAAATTTTATATATATATATATTATATAATAAAAATGGCATAAAACAATCCCCTATTTTTGTAGACGCTATAACTTTTGCGCAAACCAATCAATATGCGCTTATTGCGTTTTTTCTTTCAATAATTTTTATTAAGTTTACAAAAGAAGAATACAAAACAAGCTATAGATAGCACCCCCCCTTTTAAAAAATCAGGGAGTGCATAATGACATACCAGTGTTTAACAGGCGTTACATAGAATAGAAAACAATCACAATTACATTTACATTGTAATGGTAGTGACAATCCAGAAAGGCATCTATGAGTAATATGCATTAAAGAAGCCTCAGGCTAAAACCTGTTTCTGACAGGAAGATGGAATGCTGGGGGGAAGCCGTACCCCACCCCAAGGGGAGCACACTGTGGGGACGGCCTCACTCTCCAACCCTATCTCCGAAAGGCCCGCAAGAGCCAGTGCCTCGTTGGGCTGTCTATCTCTTAAATCAAGCATATAAATGAACCCAAGGACAGTCGACTAATCAAACGCTGTGTGTAGGAGACAGAGAGGAACCTACACCTGTAGCAGAATTGCTGAACTGAAAGTCCAAGGTTAACTTGGTGCGAGCGCGTGGAAACCTGGCCGTGCCAGGGGGCTTCTGCCTGCTGTCGTTTCTGGATACAAAAGATCAAAACACTGGAACAAACCATCGGAACCAGAGAGAGAGAGAAAAGGAACAGAATCAGAAAGAGAGAGGATGTAGGGAGGAAAGAGAGAAATAGCAGGTCCAAAAGAAGTAGGAGAAGAGGGGAGGAGAAGGATAGAAGGTCATCCAATCAGATAGTCACGGCTTAATAAATCTATGTCCCTCTTATTGCGTTTTTTTGTTTTTTTTGGATTTTTTTTTTTCCCCCAAAAATATGTAGAAGAATATGTATCGGCCTAAACTGAGGAAAAAAAATGTTTTTTTATATATATTTTTTGGGGGCATATTTATTATAGCAAAAAGCTAAAAAATGTGTTTGTTTGTTTTTTCAAAATTGTCGCTTTTTTTTTTTTTGTTTATAGTGCAAAAAATAAAAACAGCAGAGGTGATCAAATACCACTAAAAGAAAGCTCTATTTGTGGGGAAAAAGGAAGTTTTTTGGGAGCCACGTCGCACGACCTCGCAATTGTCAGTTAAAGCAACACAGTGCCGAATCGCAAAAAGTGGTCTGGTCTTTGGCCAGCCAAATGGTCCGGGGCTTAAGTGGTTAAAAAGGAGATCCATTCCAGAGATAAAACGATAATTCTCCCACTCTACAAGACTCTGGTCCGGCCGCACCTGGAGTATGCTGTCCGGTTCTGGGCACCAGTCCTCAGGGAGGATGTAATGGAAATGGAGCGAGTACAGAGAAGGGAAACAAAGCTAATAAAGGGTCTGGAGGATATTAGTTATGAGGAAAGGTTGCGAGCACTGAACTTATTCTCTCTGGAGAAGAGACGATTGAGAGGGGATATGATTTCAATATACAAATACCATACTGGTGACCCCACAATAGGGATAAAACTTTTTCATAAAAGGGAGTTTAAAGCCTCATGCACACGAGACGCAGTTAAACGCGCGTTCAGATGCAGTTGGACAGTTTTTTCAACTGCACCTGAACTCATTCAATGTTATCCTATGTGTCCATGCACACAGTCTCGTTTTTTTCCGTTTATATGCAGTTGCGTTTAATCTCGTTTTTCCAGAAGCAAAAAAATGCGTTCAGAAACAAAAATTTCTGCGTTTCAGACGCAAAACGCGGCAAAACGCCGCTACCGCGTTTAGCCGCGTTTGCGTTTATATGCGTTTTTAAAGGTGACCTTTTTTTTTACATTAAAAATCTCAAAAATGATTGCAAATGATGAAAAACCATTAGAAAAATATTTTAAACAATTGCAATTGCAAGTGGACAATCCACAACTTGTGGCAAGTGACGTGGCAAGTGGACAATCCACAACTTGTGGCAAGTGACATGGCAGGTGGCAAGTGATGTGGCAAGTGGACAATCCACAACTTGTGGCAAGTGACGTGGCAGGTGAAGTGGCAAGTGACGTGGAAAGTGGACAATAGACAACTTGTGGCAGGTGACGCGGCAAGTGACTTGGCAGGTGACGTGGCAAGTGGAAAATCAACAACTTGTGGCAGGTGACTGGCATGTGACGTGGCAAGTGGACAATAGACAACTTGTGGCAGGTGACGTGGCAAGTGACCTGGCAGGTGACGCGGCAAGTGACTTGGCAGGTGACGTGGCAAGTGGAAAATCAACAACTTGTGGCAGGTGACTGGCATGTGACGTGGCAAGTGGACAATCCATAACTTGTGGCAGGTGACGTGGCAAGTGACGTGGCAAGTGGACAATCCACTTGTGGCAGGGGACGTGGCAAGTGACGTGGCAAGTGGACAATCCACTTGTGGAAGGTGATGTGGCAAGTGACGTGGCGAGTGGACAATCCACAACTTGTGTCAGGTGACGTGGCAAGTGGACAATCCACAACTTGTGGCAGGTGATGGGGCAAGTGATGTGGCAAGTGGACAATCCACTTGTGGCAGGGGATGTGGCAAGTGACGTGGCGAGTGGACAATCCACAACTTGTGTCAGGTGACGTGGCAAGTGGACAATCCACAACTTGTGGCAGGTGATGTGGCAAGTGATGTGGCAAGTGGACAATCCACTTGTGGCAGGTGATGTGGCAGGGGACGTGGCAAGTGGACAATCCACAACTTGTGGCAGGTGATGTGGCTGGTGACGTGGCAAGTGGACAATCCACATCTTGTGGCAGGTGACGTGGCAGGTGACGTGGAAAGTGGTGTGGCAAGTGGACAATCCACAACTTGTGGCAGGTGATGTGGCTGGTGACGTGGTAAGTGGACAATCCACAACTTGTGGCAGATGGCATGGCAGGTGACGTGGAAAGTGGACAATCCACATCTTGTGGCAAGTGACGTGGCAGGTGATGTGGCAAGTGACGTGGCAAGTGGACAATCCACAACTTGTGGCAGGTGATGTGGCAAGTGATGTGGCAGGTGATGTGACAAGTGGACAATCCACATCTTGTGGCAAGTGACGTGGCAGGTGACGTGGCAAGTGACGTGGCAGGTGACGTGGCAAGTGACATGGCAAGTGACATGGCAAGTGGACAATCCACATCTCGTGGCAAGTGACATGGCAGGTGATGTGGCAAGTGACGTGGCAAGTGGACAATCCACAACTTGTGGCAGGTGACGTGGCAAGTGACGTGGCAGCTGACGTGGCAAGTGGACAATCCAAAACTTGTGGCAGGTGACGTGGCAAGTGACGTGGCAGGTGACGTGGCAAGTGACGTGGCAAGTGGACAATCCACAGCTTGTGGCAAGTGGACAATCCACAACTTGTGGCAGGTGACGTGGCAGGTGACGTGGCAGGTGAAGTGGCAAGTGACGCGGCAAGTAGACAATCCACAACTTGTGGCAGGTGATGTGGCAAGTGACGTGGCAGGTGATGTGGCAAGTCACGTGGCAAGTGGACAATCCACAACTTGTGGCAGGTGATGTGGCTGGTGACGTGTCAAGTGGACAATCCACAGCTTGTGGCAGGTGGCATGGCAGATGACGTGGAAAGTGGACAATCCACATCTCGTGGCAAGTGACGTGGCAAGTGACGTGGCAAGTGGACAATCCAAAACTTGTGGCAGGTGACGTGGCAGGTGACGTGGCAGGTGACGTGGCAAGTGATGTGGCAAGTGGACAATCCACAGCTTGTGGCAAGTGACGTGGCAAGTGGACAATCCACAACTTGTGGCAGGTGACGTGGCAAGTGAACAATCCACAACTTGTGGCAGGTGACGTGGCAAGTGACGTGGCAGGTGATGTGGCAAGTGACGTGGCAAGTAGACAATCCACAACTTGTGGCAGGTGACGTGGCAGGTGACGTGGCAAGTGAACAATCCACAACTTGTGGCAGGTGACGTGGCAAGTGACGTGGCAGGTGATGTGGCAAGTGACGCGGCAAGTAGACAATCCACAACTTGTGGCAGGTGATGTGGCTGGTGACGTGGCAAGTGGACAATCCACAGCTTGTGGCAGGTGGCATGGCAGATGACGTGGAAAGTGGACAATCCACATCTCGTGGCAAGTGACGTGGCAGGTGATGTGGCAAGTGACGTGGCAAGTGGACAATCCACAACTTGTGGCAGGTGACGTGGCAGGTGATGTGGCAAGTGACGTGGCAGCTGACGTGGCAAGTGGACAATCCAAAACTTGTGGCAGGTGACGTGGCAAGTGACGTGGCAGGTGACGTGGCAAGTGATGTGGCAAGTGGACAATCCACAGCATGTGGCAAGTGACGTGGCAAGTGGACAATCCACAACTTGTGGCAGGTGACGTGGCAAGTGACGTGGCAGGTGATGTGGCAAGTCACGTGGCAAGTGGACAATCCACAACTTGTGGCAGGTGACGTGGCAGGTGACGTGGCAAGTGAACAATCCACAACTTGTGGCAGGTGACGTGGCAAGTGACGTGGCAGGTGATGTGGCAAGTGACGCGGCAAGTAGACAATCCACAACTTGTGGCAGGTGACGTGGCAAGTGGACAATCCACAGCTTGTGGCAGGTGGCATGGCAGATGACGTGGAAAGTGGACAATCCACATCTCGTGGCAAGTGACGTGGCAGGTGATGTGGCAAGTGACGTGGCAAGTGGACAATCCACAATTTGTGGCAGGTGACGTGGCAGGTGATGTGGCAAGTGGACAATCCCCAACTTGTGGCAAGTGACGTGGCAAGTGGACAATCCACAACTTGTGGCAGGTGCCGTGGCAAGTGACACGGCAAATGCAAGTGTACAACTGCTCTCTATGCTGCTGCTGCTCACTCTGATCAAAATAGCAGAAATAGTTAAAAAAAATGCTTTGAGAGCTTGGGGAGGGTCTACATGATGTTATCTTTATAAACGCGTCTAAACGCAAACGCGTCTAAACGCGTCTAAACGCGACATGCAAACGCGGCAAAACGCGCGTTTCAGCTTTTTTTTAACAGAGGTTTCATCTGCGTCTCGTGTGCATGAGGCCTAACAAGACTCATGGCCATTCCTTAAAATTAGAAGAAAAGAGGTTTAACCTTAACCACTTCAATACAGGGCACTTAAACACCTTTCTGCCCAGACCAATTTTGAGCTTTCAGCGCTGTCGCACTTTGAGTGACAATTGCGTGGTCATGCTACACTGTACCCAAATGAAATTTTTATCATTTTTTTCCCACAAATAGAGCTTTCTTTTGGTGGTATTTGATCACCTCTACGGTTTTTATTTTTTGCGCTACAAATAAAAAAATACCGAAGATTTTGAAAAAAAAAATGTTTTTTTTTTTGTTTCAGTTTCAAAACTTTGTAAATAAGTACGTTGTCTCCTTCACTGATGGGCACTGATGGGGCTACACTGATCGGCACTGATAAGGCAGCACTGATGGGCACCAATGTGGCACCAATGAAGTGGCACTGATGAGGTGGCATTGATGGAGACTGATAGGCGGCACTGATGGGCGACACTGATGGGCGACACGGATGGGCACTGATAGGTGGCACAAATTGGAACTGATAGCTGGCACGGATTGGCATGGATGGGCGACACAGATGGGCATGGATAGGCGGCACAGATGGGCATGGATAGGCGGCACAGATGGGCATGGGTGGGCACTCATAGGTGGCACAGGTGGGCACTCATAGGTGGCACAGGTGGGCACTCATAGGCGGCACAGGTGGGCACTCATAGGCGGCATTGGTGTTATACTATAGTAATGGATGCCAATCAGTGATGCCCATTGTGGGCACTGATTGGCATCCATTGTGCTGACTGGCAATCCCTGGTGGTCTAGGGAGTATTACCTTTTCCCTGGTGGTCTGGTGGCGTCCCTGGTGGTCCAGTGTGGGCATCCTCGGGGGGGGCTGTGCTGATAATCGATCAGCACAGACCCCCCCCCCTGTCAGAGGAGCAGCCGATCGGCTCTCCTCTACTCGCGTCTGACAGACGCGAGTGAGGGAAAGCCGATCACCGACTCTTCCCATTTACACTGTGATCAGCCGTGATCGGACATGGCTGATCACGTGGTAAAGAGTCTCCGTCGGAAACTCTTTACCGAGATCGTAGTTGCTGGGTGTCAGACTGACACCCTGCAACAACGATCGCCGCGATGCGTGCCCCCGGGGGCACGCAGCGGCTCATAATCCTGATCACGTAATATGATGTCCGGTCAGGATTATGAAACCACTTTGCAGCCGTCAATTGCCTATAGGGCAGGCGGCAAGTGGTTAAACTACGTAGAGGGTTCTTTACTGTAAGGCTTCATGCACACGAGACGCTGTTAAACACGTGTTCAGAGGCAGTTGGACACTTTTTTCAACTACCCCTGAACTCATTCAATGTTATCCTATGTGTCCATGTACACAGTCTTGTTTTTTAAGCAGTTGCGTTTAACCTCGCTTTTCTAGAAGCAAAAAATGGGTTCAGATGCAAAAGTTTCCACGTTTCAGACGTAAAACGCCGCTACCACGTTTTGCCGCATTTTCGTTTATAAGCGTTTTTAAAGGTGACCAATTTTTTTGACATTAAAAATATCAAAAATGATTGCAAATGATGAAAAACCATTAAAAAAATATTTTAAGCAATTGCAAGTGGACAATCCACAACTTGTGGCAAGTGACATGGCAGGTGAAGTGGCAAATGACGTGGCAAGTGAACAAGCCACAACTTGTGGCAAGTGGACAATCCACAACTTGTGGCAAGTGACCTGGCAGGTGACGTGGCAAGTAGGGCTGCAACTAACGATTATTTTCATAATCGATTAATCAGCCGATTATTTTTTCGATTAATCGGATAAAATCATAAAAAAAAATGTAATGTTCAATTTTTTCGTTTATTTAAAAGTAATAATGAAAAAACTGGGACACCAATGATGGGGCACTATTCCCCCCAGGGACACTAATGCCGGGGCACTATTCCCCCCAGGGACACTAATGACGGGGCACTATTCCTCCCACTGACACCAATGACGGGGGCGCTATTCCTACCATGGACACCATGGATGGGGCGCTGTATTCCTACCACGGACATCAATGACGGGGCACTATTCCTCCCACTGACACCAATGACGGGGCACTATTCCTCCCACTGACACCAATGACGGGGCGCTATTCCTCCCACTGACACCAATGACGGGGCGCTATTCCTCCCACGGACACCAATGACGGGGCGCTATTCCTCCCACGGACACCAATGACGGGGCGCTATTCCTCCCACGGACACCAATGACGGGGCGCTATTCCTCCCACGGACACCAATGACGGGGCGCTATTCCTCCCACGGACACCAATGACGGGGCGCTATTCCTCCCACTGACACCAATGACGGGGCGCTATTCCTCCCACTGACACCAATGACGGGGCGCTATTCCTCCCACTGACACCAATGATGGGGCACTATTCCTCCCACTGACACCAATGACGAGGCGCTATTCCTCCCAATGACAGGGCGCTATTCCTCCCAATGACAGGGCGCTATTCCCCCCCCACTGACACCAATGACGAGGCGCTATTCCCCCCCCCACTGACACCAATGACGGGGCGCTATTCCCCCCCCCACTGACACCAATGACGGGGGGGTTCCCCCCACTGACACCAATGATGGGGTGCTATTCCCCCCCCCCACTGACACCAATGACGGGGTGCTATTCCCCCCCCACTGACACCAATGACGGGGTGCTATCCCCCCCCCCACTGACACCAATGACGGGGCGCTATCCCCCCCCACTGACACCAATGACGGGGCGCTATCCCCCCCCACTGACACCAATGACGGGGCGCTATCCCCCCCCCACTGACACCAATGACGGGGCGCTATCCCCCCCACTGACACCAATGACGGGGCGCTATCCCCCCCCCCCCCCCACTGACACCAATGACGGGGCGCTATTCCCCCCCCCACTGACACCAATGACGGGGCGCTATTCCCCCCCCCCCACTGACACCAATGACGGGGCGCTATTACACCCCCCCCCCCACTGACACCAATGACGGGGCGCTATTCCACCCCCCCCAGTGACACCAATGACGGGGCGCCATTCCCCCCCACTGACGGGGCGCTATTCCCCCCCCCCACTGACACCAATGACAGGGCGCTATTCCCCCCCCCCCCCACTGACACCAATGACGGGGCGCTATTCCCCCCCCCCACTGACACCAATGACGGGGCGCTATTCCCCCCCCCACTGACACCAATGACGGGGCGCTATTCCCCCCCCCCCACTGACACCAATGACGGGGCGCTATTCCCCCCCCCCACTGACACCAATGACGGGGCGCTATTCCCCCCACCCCCCCCCCCGCTGACACCAATGACGGGGCGCTATTCCCCCCCACTGACACCAATGACGGGGCGCTATTCCCCCCCCACTGACACCAATAACGGGGCGCTATTCCCCCCCCCACTGACACCAATGACGGGGCGCTATTCCCCCCCCACTGACACCAATAACTGGGCGCTATTCCCCCCACCCCCCCCGCTGACACCAATGACGGGGCGCTATTCCCCCCCACTGACACCAATGACGGGGCGCTATTCCCCCCCACTGACACCAATGACGGGGCGCTATTCCCCCCCACTGACACCAATGACGGGGCGCTATTCCCCCCCACTGACACCAATAACGGGGCGCTATTCCCCCCCCCACTGACACCAATGACGGGGCGCTATTCCCCCCCCACTGACACCAATAACGGGGCGCTATTCCCCCCCCCCACTGACACCAATGACGGGGCGCTATCCCCCCCCCCCCGCTGACACCAATGACGGGGCGCTATTCCCCCCCCCCACTGACGGGGCGCTATTCCCCCCCCACTGACACCAATGACGGGGCGCTATTCCCCCCCCCCACTGACACCAATGACGGGGCGCTATTCCCCCCCCCCCACTGACACCAATGACGGGGCGCTATTCCCCCACCCCCACTGACACCAATGACGGGGCGCTATTCCCCCACCCCCACTGACACCAATGACGGGGTGCTATTCCCCCCACCCCCCTGCTGACACCAATGACGGGGCGCTATTCCCCCCCCACTGACGGGGCGCTATTCCCCCCCCACTGACACCAATGACGGGGCGCTATTCCCCCAGCTGACACCACTGACGGGGCGCTATTCCCCCCCCACTGACGGGGCGCTATTTCCCCCCCCACTGACACCAATGACGGGGCACTATTTCCCCCCCCCCTACTGACACCAATGATGGGGCGCTATTCCCCCCCCACTGACACCAATGACGGGGCGCTATTCCCCCCCCACTGACACCAATGACGGGGCGCTATTCCCCCCCCCCACTGACACCAATGACGGGGCGCTATTCCCCCCCCACTGACACCAATGACGGGGCGCTATTCCCCCCCCACTGACACCAATGACGGGGCGCTATTCCCCCCCCACTGACACCAATGACGGGGCGCTATTCCCCCCCCCACTGACACCAATGACGGGGCGCTATTCCCCCCCCCCACTGACACCAATAACGGGGCGCTATTCCCCCCCCACTGACACCAATGACGTGGGCGCTATTCCCCCCCCCACTGACGGGGCGCTATTCCCCCCCCCACTGACACCAATAACGGGGCGCTATTCCCCCCCACTGACACCAATGACGTGGGCGCTATTCCCCCCCCACTGACACCAATGACGTGGGCGCTATTCCCCCCCCCCACTGACACCAATGACGTGGGCGCTATTCCCCCCCCCCCCACTGACACCAATGACGTGGGCGCTATTTCCCCCCCCCCTACTGACACCAATGATGGGGCGCTATTTCCCCTTCCCCACTGACACCAATGACGGGGCGCTATTTCCCCTTCCCCACTGACACCAATGACGGGGCGCTATTTCCCCCCCCCCCCACTGACACCAATGACGGGGCGCTATTTCCCCCCCCCCCCCCACTGACACCAATGACGGGGCGCTATTTCCCCCCCCCACTGACACCAATGACGGGGCGCTATTTCCCCCCCCACTGACACCAATGACGGGGCGCTATTTCCCCCCCCCACTGACACCAATGACGGGGCGCTATTTCCCCCCCCCCCCACTGACACCAATGACGGGGCGCTATTCCCCCCCCCACTGACACCAATGACGGGGCGCTATTCCCCCCCCCCACTGACACCAATGACGGGGCGCTATTCCCCCCCCCCACTGACACCAATGACGGGGCGCTATTCCCCCCCCACTGACACCAATGACGGGGCGCTATTCCCCCCCCACTGACACCAATGACGGGGCGCTATTCCCCCCCCTGACACCAATGACGGGGCGCTATTCCCCCCCCTGACACCAATGATGGGGCGCTATTCCCCCCCCCCACTGACACCAATGACGGGGCGCTATTCCTCCCCCCCAATGACACCAATGACGGGGCGCTACCCCCCCCCCCCCCAGTGACACCAATGACGGGGCGCTATTCCCCCCCCCACTGACACCAATGACGGGGCGCTATTCCCCCCCCCCCACTGACACCAATGACGGGGCGCTATTCCCCCCCCACTGACACCAATAACGGGGCGCTATTCCCCCCACCCCCCCCGCTGACACCAATGACGGGGCGCTATTCCCCCCCACTGACACCAATGACGGGGCGCTATTCCCCCCCCCCACTGACACCAATGACGGGGCGCTATTCCCCCCCCCACTGACACCAATAACGGGGCGCTATTCCCCCCCCCGCTGACACCAATGACGGGGAGCTATTCCCCCCCCACTGACACCAATAACGGGGCGCTATTCCCCCCCCACTGACACCAATGACGGGGCGCTATCCCCCCCCCCGCTGACACCAATGACGGGGCGCTATTCCCCCCCCACTGACGGGGCGCTATTTCCCCCCCACTGACACCAATGACGGGGCGCTATTCCCCCCCCACTGACACCAATGACGGGGCGCTATTCCCCCCCCCACTGACACCAATGACGGGGCGCTATTCCCCCACCCCCACTGACACCAATGACGGGGCGCTATTCCCCCCACCCCCCTGCTGGCACCAATGACGGGGCGCTATTCCCCCCCCACTGACGGGGCGCTATTCCCCCCCCACTGACACCAATGACGGGGCGCTATTCCCCCAGCTGACACCACTGACGGGGCGCTATTCCCCCCCCCACTGACGGGGCGCTATTTCCCCCCCCACTGACACCAATGACGGGGCACTATTCCCCCCCCCCTACTGACACCAATGATGGGGTGCTATTCCCCCCCCCACTGACACCAATGACGGGGCGCTATTCCCCCCCCCACTGACACCAATGACGGGCGCTATTCCCCCCCCCCCACTGACACCAATGACGGGGCGCTATTCCCCCCCCACTGACACCAATGACGGGGCGCTATTCCCCCCCCCACTGACACCAATGACGGGGCGCTATTCCCCCCCCACTGACACCAATGACGGGGCGCTATTCCCCCCCCACTGACACCAATAACGGGGCGCTATTCCCCCCCCACTGACACCAATGACGTGGGCGCTATTCCCCCCCCCCACTGACACCAATGACGTGGGCGCTATTCCCCCCCCCCACTGACACCAATGACGTGGGCGCTATTTCCCCCCCCCCACTGACACCAATGACGGGGCGCTATTTCCCCTTCCCCACTGACACCAATGACGGGGCGCTATTTCCCCTTCCCCACTGACACCAATGACGGGGCGCTATTTCCCCCCCCCCCCCCCCCACTGACACCAATGACGGGGTGCTATTCCCCCCCACTGACACCAATGACGGGGCGCTATCCCCCCCCCCACTGACACCAATGACGGGGCGCTATCCCCCCCCCCACTGACACCAATGACGGGGCGCTATTCCCCCCCCCCCACTGACACCAATGACGGGGCGCTATTCCCCCCCACTGACACCAATGACGGGGCGCTATTCCACCCCCCCCCCCACTGACACCAATGACGGGGCGCTATTCCACCCCCCCCCCCAGTGACACCAATGACGGGGCGCTATTCCCCCCCCCCACTGACACCAATGACGGGGCGCTATTCCCCCCCCCACTGACACCAATGACGGGGCGCTATTCCCCCCCCACTGACACCAATAACGGGGCGCTATTCCCCCCACCCCCCCCCCCGCTGACACCAATGACGGGGCGCTATTCCCCCCCCCCCACTGACACCAATGACGGGGCGCTATTCCCCCCCCACTGACACCAATGACGGGGCGCTATTCCCCCCCCCACTGACACCAATGACGGGGCGCTATTCCCCCCCACTGACACCAATGACGGGGCGCTATTCCACCCCCCCCCCCACTGACACCAATGACGGGGCGCTATTCCACCCCCCCCCCCAGTGACACCAATGACGGGGCGCTATTCCCCCCCCCCCACTGACACCAATGACGGGGCGCTATTCCCCCCCCCACTGACACCAATGACGGGGCGCTATTCCCCCCCCACTGACACCAATAACGGGGCGCTATTCCCCCCCCCGCTGACACCAATGACGGGGAGCTATTCCCCCCCCACTGACACCAATAACGGGGCGCTATTCCCCCCCCACTGACACCAATGACGGGGCGCTATCCCCCCCCCCCCCCGCTGACACCAATGACGGGGCGCTATTCCCCCCCACTGACGGGGCGCTATTTCCCCCCCACTGACACCAATGACGGGGCGCTATTCCCCCCCCACTGACACCAATGACGGGGCGCTATTCCCCCCCCCCACTGACACCAATGACGGGGCGCTATTCCCCCCACCCCCCTGCTGGCACCAATGACGGGGCGCTATTCCCCCCCCACTGACGGGGCGCTATTCCCCCCCCACTGACACCAATGACGGGGCGCTATTCCCCCAGCTGACACCACTGACGGGGCGCTATTCCCCCCCCCCACTGACGGGGCACTATTTCCCCCCCCACTGACACCAATGACGGGGCACTATTCCCCCCCCCCCTACTGACACCAATGATGGGGTGCTATTCCCCCCCCCCACTGACACCAATGACGGGGCGCTATTCCCCCCCCCACTGACACCAATGACGGGCGCTATTCCCCCCCCCCACTGACACCAATGACGGGGCGCTATTCCCCCCCCACTGACACCAATGACGGGGCGCTATTCCCCCCCCCACTGACACCAATGACGGGGCGCTATTCCCCCCCCACTGACACCAATGACGGGGCGCTATTCCCCCCCCACTGACACCAATAACGGGGCGCTATTCCCCCCCACTGACACCAATGACGTGGGCGCTATTCCCCCCCCCCCCACTGACACCAATGACGTGGGCGCTATTCCCCCCCCCACTGACACCAATGACGTGGGCGCTATTTCCCCCCCCCCACTGACACCAATGACGGGGCGCTATTTCCCCTTCCCCACTGACACCAATGACGGGGCGCTATTTCCCCTTCCCCACTGACACCAATGACGGGGCGCTATTTCCCCTTTCCCCACTGACACCAATGACGGGGCGCTATTTCCCCCCCCCCCCCACTGACACCAATGACGGGGCGCTATTCCCCCCCCACTGACACCAATGACGGGGCGCTATTCCCCCCCCACTGACACCAATGACGGGGCGCTATTCCCCCCCCCCACTGACACCAATGAAGTGGCGCTATTCCCCCCCCACTGACACCAATGACGGGGCGCTATTCCCCCCCCCCACTGACACCAATGACGGGGCGCTATTCCCCCCCCACTGACACCAATGACGGGGCGCTATTCCCCCCCCCCCCACTGACACCAATGACGGGGCGCTATTCCCCCCCCCCACTGACACCAATGACGGGGCGCTATTCCCCCCCCCCACTGACACCAATGATGGGGCGCTATTCCCCCCCCCCCCTGACACCAATGACGGGGCGCTATTCCCCCCCCTGACACCAATGATGGGGCGCTATTCCCCCCCCCCACTGACACCAATGACGGGGCGCTATTCCCCCCCCCCACTGACACCAATGACGGGGCGCTATTCCCCCCCCCCCACTGACACCAATGACGGGGCGCTATTCCCCCCCCACTGACACCAATGACGGGGCGCTATTCCCCCCCCACTGACACCAATGACGGGGCGCTATTCCCCCCCCCACTGACACCAATGACGGGGCGCTATTCCCCCCCCCACTGACACCAATGACGGGGCGCTATTCCCCCCCCCACTGACACCAATGACGGGGCGCTATTCCCCCCCCCACTGACACCAATGACGGGGCGCTATTCCCCCCCCCACTGACACCAATGACGGGGCGCTATTCCCCCCCCCACTGACACCAATGACGGGGCGCTATTCCCCCCACGGACACCAATGACGGGGCGCTATTCCCCCCACGGACACCAATGACGGGGCGCTATTCCTCCCGCGGACACCAATGACGGGGCGCTATTCCTCCCGCGGACACCAATGACGGGGCGCTATTCCTCCCACGGACACCAATGACGGGGCGCTATTCCTCCCACGGACACCAATGACGGGGCGCTATTCCTCCCACGGACACCAATGACGGGGCGCTATTCCTCCCACGGACACCAATGACGGGGCGCTATTCCTCCCACGGACACCAATGACGGGGCGCTATTCCTCCCACGGACACCAATGACGGGGCGCTATTCCTCCCACGGACACCAATGACGGGGCGCTATTCCTCCCACGGACACCAATGACGGGGCGCTATTCCTCCCACGGACACCAATGACGGGGCGCTATTCCTCCCACGGACACCAATGACGGGGCGCTATTCCTCCCACGGACACCAATGACGGGGCGCTATTCCTCCCACGGACACCAATGACGGGGCGCTATTCCTCCCACGGACACCAATGACGGGGCGCTATTCCTCCCACGGACACCAATGACGGGGCGCTATTCCTCCCACGGACACCAATGACGGGGCGCTATTCCTCCCACGGACACCAATGACGGGGCGCTATTCCTCCCACGGACACCAATGACGGGGCGCTATTCCTCCCACGGACACCAATGACGGGGCGCTATTCCTCCCACGGACACCAATGATGGGGCGCTATTCCTCCCACGGACACCAATGACGGGGCGCTATTCCTCCCACTGACACCAATGACGGGGCACTATTCCTCCCACTGACACCAATGGCGGGGCGCTATTCCTCCCAATGACAGGGCGCTATTCCCCCCCCCCACTGACACCAATGACGGGGTGCTATTCCCCCCCACTGACACCAATGACGGGGTGCTATTCCCCCCCACTGACACCAATGACGGGGCGCTATCCCCCCCCCCACTGACACCAATGACGGGGCGCTATCCCCCCCCCACTGACACCAATGACGGGGCGCTATTCCCCCCCCCCACTGACACCAATGACGGGGCGCTATTCCCCCCCACTGACACCAATGACGGGGCGCTATTCCACCCCCCCCCCACTGACACCAATGACGGGGCGCTATTCCACCCCCCCCCCAGTGACACCAATGACGGGGCGCTATTCCCCCCCACTGACAGGGCGCTATTCCCCCCCCCCACTGACACCAATGACGGGGCGCTATTCCCCCCCCCCCCCACTGACACCAATGACGGGGCGCTATTCCCCCCCCCCCCACTGACACCAATGACGGGGCGCTATTCCCCCCCCCCCACTGACACCAATGACGGGGCGCTATTCCCCCCACCCCCCCCCCGCTGACACCAATGACGGGGCGCTATTCCCCCCCCACTGACACCAATGACGGGGCGCTATTCCCCCCCCACTGACACCAATAACGGGGCGCTATTCCCCCCCCCCCACTGACACCAATGACGGGGCGTTATTCCCCCCCCCGCTGACACCAATGACGGGGCGCTATTCCCCCCCCACTGACACCAATGATGGGGCGCTATTCCCCCACCCCCACTGACACCAATGACGGGGTGCTATTCCCCCCACCCCCCCGCTGACACCACTGACGGGGCGCTATTCCCCCCCCCACTGACGGGGCGCTATTTCCCCCCCCACTGACACCAATGACGGGGCACTATTTCTCCCCCCCCACTGACACCAATGATGGGGCGCTATTTCCCCCCCCACTGACACCAATGATGGGGCGCTATTTCCCCCCCCACTGACACCAATGATGGGGCGCTATTCCCCCCCCCACTGACACCAATGACGGGGCGCTATTCCCCCCCACTGACACCAATGACGGGGCGCTATTCCCCCCCACTGACACCAATGACGGGGCGCTATTCCCCCCCCCACTGACACCAATGACGTGGGCGCTATTCCCCCCCCCACTGACACCAATGACGTGGGCGCTATTCCCCCCCACTGACACCAATGACGGGGCGCTATTCCCACCCCCCACTGACACCAATGACGTGGGCGCTATTCCCCCCCCACTGACACCAATGACGTGGGCGCTATTCCCCCCCCCCCCCACTGACACCAATGACGTGGGCGCTATTCCCCCCCCCCCACTGACACCAATGACGTGGGCGCTATTCCCCCCCCCCCCACTGACACCAATGACGTGGGCGCTATTCCCCCCCCCACTGACACCAATGACGGGGCGCTATTTCCCCTTCCCCACTGACACCAATGACGGGGCGCTATTTCCCCTTCCCCACTGACACCAATGATGGGGCGCTATTTCCCCTTCCCCACTGACACCAATGACGGGGCGCTATTTCCCCCCCCCCCCACTGACACCAATGACGGGGCGCTATTTCCCCCCCCCCCCACTGACACCAATGACGGGGCGCTATTTCCCCCCCCCACTGACACCAATGACGGGGCGCTATTTCCCCCCCCCCCACTGACACCAATGACGGGGCGCTATTTCCCCCCCCCACTGACACCAATGACGGGGCGCTATTTCCCCCCCCCCCCCACTGACACCAATGACGGGGCGCTATTCCCCCCCCACTGACACCAATGACGGGGCACTATTCCCCCCCCCACTGACACCAATGAAGTGGCGCTATCCCCCCCCCCCACTGACACCAATGATGGGGCGCTATTCCCCCCCCCCGCTGACACCAATGACGGGGCGCTATTCCCCCCCCGCTGACACCAATGACGGGGCGCTATTCCCCCCCCACTGACGGGGCGCTATTTCCCCCCCCACTGACACCAATGACGGGGCGCTATTCCCCCCCCCGCTGACACCAATGACGGGGCGCTATTACCCCCCCCCCCACTGACGGGGCGCTATTCCCCCCCCCCCACTGACACCAATGACGTGGGCGCTATTTCCCCCCCCCCCACTGACACCAATGACGGGGCGCTATTCCCCCCCCCACTGACACCAATGAAGTGGCGCTATCCCCCCCCCCACTGACACCAATGATGGGGCGCTATTCCCCCCCCCCCGCTGACACCAATGACGGGGCGCTATTCCCCCCCCGCTGACACCAATGACGGGGCGCTATTCCCCCCCCACTGACGGGGCGCTATTTCCCCCCCCACTGACACCAATGACGGGGCGCTATTCCCCCCCCCCGCTGACACCAATGACGGGGCGCTATTACCCCCCCCCCCCACTGACGGGGCGCTATTCCCCCCCCCCCACTGACACCAATGACGTGGGCGCTATTTCCCCCCCCCCCCACTGACACCAATGACGGGGCGCTATCCCCCCCCACTGACACCAATGACGGGGCGCTATTTCCCCCCCCCACTGACACCAATGACGGGGCGCTATTTCCCCCCCCACTGACACCTATGACGGGGCGCTATTTCCCCCCCCCACTGACACCAATGACGGGGCGCTATTTTCCCCCCCCCACTGACACCAATGACGGGGCGCTATTCCCCCCCCCCCCACTGACACCAATGAAGTGGCGCTATTCCCCCCCCCCCACTGACACCAATGACGGGGCGCTATTTCCCCCCCCCCACTGACACCAATGACGGGGCGCTATTTCCCCCCCCCCACTGACACCAATGACGGGGCGCTATTCCCCCCCACTGACACCATTGACGGGGCGCTATTCCCCCCCACTGACACCATTGACGGGGCGCTATTCCCCCCCACTGACACCAATGACGGGGCGCTATTTCCCCCCCCCACTGGCACCAATGACGGGGCGCTATTCCCCCCCACTGACACCAATGTCGTGGGCGCTATTCCCCCCCCCCCCCACTGACACCAATGACGTGGGCGCTATTTCCCCCCCCACTGACACCAATGACGGGGCGCTATTTCCCCCCCCCACTGACACCAATGACGGGGCGCTATTTCCCCCCCCCCACTGACACCAATGATGGGGCTCTATTCCCCCCCCCACTGACACCAATGAAGTGGCGCTATTCCCCCCCCCCACTGACACCAATGAAGTGGCGCTATTCCCCCCCCCCACTGACACCAATGAAGTGGCGCTATTCCCCCCCCCACTGACACCAATGATTGGGCACTATTCCCCCCCCCACTGACGGGGCGCTATTCCCCCCCCCACTGACACCAATGACGGGGCGCTATTCCACCCCCCGCTGACACCACTGACGGGGCGCTATTCCCCCCCCCACTGACGGGGCGCTATTTCCCCCCCCCACTGACACCAATGATGGGGCGCTATTTCCCCCCCCCCCCACTGACACCAAAGACGGGGCGCTATTTCCCCCCCCACTGACACCAATGACGGGGCGCTATTCCCCCCCACTGACACCAATGACGGGCGCTATTCCCCCCCCCACTGACACCAATGACGGGCGCTATTCCCCCCCCCACTGACACCAATGACGGGCGCTATTCCCCCCCCACTGACACCAATGACGGGGCGCTATTCCCCCCCCCACTGACACCAATGACGGGGCGCTATTCCCCCCCCCCACTGACACCAATGACGGGGCGCTATTCCCCCCCCACTGACACCAATGACGTGGGCGCTATTCCCCCCCCCCCCACTGACACCAATGACGTGGGCGCTATTCCCCCCCCCCCAAT
This sequence comes from Lithobates pipiens, assembly GCF_037356315.1. Lineage (NCBI taxonomy): Eukaryota > Metazoa > Chordata > Amphibia > Anura > Ranidae > Lithobates > Lithobates pipiens. The sequence continues at coordinate 139,103,529 of NW_027507791.1, forward strand.
GACGGGGCGCTATTTCCCCCCCCACTGACACCAATGACGTGAGCGCTATTCCCCCCCCCCACTGACGCCAATGACGTGGGCACTATTCCCCCCCACTGACCCCAATGACGTGGGCGCTATTCCCCCCCCCCAATGACGGGGCGCTATTTCCCCCCCCCCACTGACACCAATGACGGGGCGCTATTTCCCCCCCCCACTGACACCAATGACGGGGCGCTATTTCCCCCCCCACTGACACCAATGACGGGGCGCTATTTCCCCCCCCCCACTGACACCAATGACGGGGCGCTATTCCCCCCCACTGACACCAATGCTGGGGCGCTATTCCCCCCCCCCCCCACTGACACCAATGACGGGGCGCTATTCCCCCCCCCACTGACACCAATGACGGGGCGCTATCCCCCCCCACTGACACCAATGACGGGGCGCTATCCCCCCCACTGACACCAATGACGGGGCGCTATTCCCCCCCCATTGACACCAATGACGGGGCGCTATTCTCCCCCCCCACTGACACCAATGACGGGGCGCTATTCCCCCCCCACTGACACCAATGACGGGGCGCTATTCCCCCCCCCTGACACCAATGACGGGGCGCTATTCCCCCCCCCTGACACCAATGACGGGGCGCTATTCCCCCCCCCCTGACACCAATGACGAGGCGCTATTCCCCCCCCCTGACACCAATGACGGGGCTCTATTCCCCCCCTGACACCAATGACGGGGCGCTATTCCCCCCACTGACACCAATGACGGGGCGCTATTCCCCCCCCCCCCCCACTGACACCAATGACGGGGCGCTATTCCCCCCCCACTGACACCAATGACGGGGCGCTATTTCCCCCCCCACTGACACCAATGACGGGGCGCTATTCCCCCCCCACTGACACCAATGACGGGGCGCTATTCCCCCCCCCCACTGACACCAATGACGGGGCGCTATTCCCCCCCCCCCCCACTGACACCAATGACGGGGCGCTATTCCCCCCCCCCGACACCAATGACGGGGCGCTATTCCCCCCCCCCCCGCTGACACCAATGACGGGGCGCTATTCCCCCCCCACTGACACCAATGAAGGGGCGCTATTCCCCCCCCCCCCCACTGACACCAATGAAGTGGCGCTATTCCCCCCCCCCCACTGACACCAATGACGGGGCGCTATTCCCCCCCCCCCCCCCACTGACACCAATGATGGGGCACTATCCCCCCCCACTGACACCAATGATGGGGTACTATTCCCCCCACTGACACCAATGATGGGGCGTTATTCCTTCCTATATTGGTGTTTCTGGGGGGGAATAATAGAGCCACATTGGTGTTTCAGTCAGGGGGGGATAATAGTGCCACATTGGTGTTTCAGCCGGGGGGGGATAGTGCCCCATCATTGGTGTCCCCGGGAGGCGCTACTCCTCCCAGGGACACCAATGATGGAGCACCATTCCCCCCCACAGAAACACCAATGGGGCACTATTATTCCCCCCCCTGCAGAAGCACCAATGTGGCTCTATTTTCCCCCCCTCTCCCTCCCAGGAAAGCAAATGATGATGGGGCACTGAATGTGGTGTGTGTGTGTGTGTGTGTGTGTTGGGTACAACTTTTAGCTGATACCTTTTTACACACTCTGTGTGCAGCTCGCACTCGCCTCTCTGTTCCCTCGAGGCAGCAGCGGGCGGGGCTGAGATCTGTGACATTAGCGAGGAGGAGAGGCGCGCCGCGGACATGCAATGGCGAGTGCGTGCCTGGTCACAGACAGCGCCGCCGAGGACGATTGACATAGGAGGAGAGGATTTATTTCGTTTTTTTTCAACGAACAGACAGGCGGAAGGTGCGGACCAACTAATCGATAATGAAAATCGTTGACAACGATTTTCATTATCGATTATTATCGATAATATCGATTAATCGTTGCAGCCCTATTGGCAAGTGGACAATCCACAACTTGTGGCAGGTGACGTGGCAAGTGGACAATCCACAACTTGTGGCAGGTGATGTGGCAAGTGGATAATCCACAACTTGTGGCAGGTGACGTGGCAAGTGGACAATCCACAACTTGTGGCAGGTGACGTGGCAAGCGGACAATCCACAACTTGTGGCAGGTGACGTGGCAAGTGGACAATCCACAACGTGTGGCAGGTGACGTGGCAAATGGACAATCCACAACTTGTGGCAGGTGATGTGGCAAGTGACCTGGCAGGTGACGAGGCAAGTGGACAAGCCACAACTTGTGGCAGGTGACGTGGCAAGTGGACAATCCACAACTTGTGGCAGGTGACGGGGCAAGTGGACAATCCACAACTTGTGGCAGGTGACGTGACAAGTGGACAATCCACAACTTGTGGCAGGTGACGTGGCAAGTGGACAATCCACAACTTGTGGCAGGTGACGTGACAAGTGGACAATCCACAACTTGTGGCAGGTGACGTGGCAAGTGGACAATCCACAACGTGTGGCAGGTGACGTGGCAAATGGACAATCCACAACTTGTGGCAGGTGACGTGGCAAGTGACCTGGCAGGTGACGTGGCAAGTGACCTGGCAGGTGACGTGACAAGTGGACAATCCACAACTTGTGGCAGGTGACGTGGCAAGTGGACAATCCACAACTTGTGGCAGGTGACCAGGTAAGTGACATGGCAGGTGACGTGGCAAGTGGACAATCCACAACATGTGGCAAGTGACGTGGCAAGTGACGTGGCAAGTGGACAATCCACAACTTGTGGCAGATGATGTGGCAAGTGGACAATCCACAACTTGTGGCAGATGATGTGGCAAGTCACGTGGCAAGTGGACAATCCACAACTTGTGGTAGGTGCCATGGCAAGTGACATGATAAATACAAGTACACTGCTGCTCACAGCTGCTGCTACTCATTCTGGTCTCACAAAATTGCTGAAATGGTTAATAATACTGTTTTTTGAGCTGGGGAGGGTCTATGATGTTAGCCTAACTAAACGCTTCTAGACACAAACGCGGTAAACCGCCGCTAAATTGCGGTGAAAAATGCGACAAAGCTGGCATTTCTAAACGCCGGTTTCAGCTTTTAAAAACGTGTCCAGCAGAGTTTGCATCTGCGTCTCGTGTGCATGAAGCCTAAAAGTGGCCAAGGTGAGAAATTCCCTTTCACAGGCGATGGTCTCAGCGAGGGGCATTGATAGATTCAAGAAACTATTAGATAAGCACCTGAACGACCATAACATACAGGGATATACAATGTAATACTGACACACATAGATAGGACTTGATGGATTTGTGTCGTTTTTCAACCTCACCTACTATGTAACTATGAACAATGTTTCTGCTATGATCACCAATATACCACCCGATTTTATATCTGACAGGTGAAATGGATGGGAGATGTTTTAGTTGTGCATCCAAGTTCACCATTTTCAAAAAAGAGGTGAGTTTACCTGCATGCTGTTTTTATGGCAATATGTGTTTTCCATAAACAGGAATGTACACGTTCACATTGGTTATAAAACCTTGGGGGGTCCTTCTTGCACTAGACTAGTGGTTATCAGCTTGTATAATAATACCTATATTCATAAACAGGGCTTTTTTTTTCTTAGAGAATAGGTGCAGGAAGTTGCCCTCTCTGACCAACTCTCCGCCCCAATTATGCGCAAACTCTGCCCCAACCACACCCAAACCCCATCCCAGCCACACCTATAGCAGAGCCAACATTTTATTTATAAGTTTAAGGCTTAGAACTGTGTATCACATAAGGTAAATTCCCCCCCCCCCCAGCTCTTCCCTCATTACAACCCCCCCCAGCCCTTCCCTCATTATAACGCCCCCCCAGCTCTCCTCTCTGTGCAACCCCCCCAGCTCTCATCTCTGTGCAAATTCCCCCCCAGCTCTCCTCATCACATATTCAGCCTCCCCCCTCCAGCTCTCCTGTCATCACAAATCCCCCCCCCCCCCAGCTTCCCTCTCATCACAAATACCCCCCCCCCCCTCAGCTCTCCTCATCCCAAATCCCCCCAGCTCTCCTCTCGTCACAACAACCCCCCCCCCTCCTCCACACACATATACTTTCCTAGGTTTTCTTTATGCACGAATTCCCCCAAGCTCTCCTCTGTGTACAATGATCTCCCCTCTGCTAAACATACAAACGCACTTTCTCTCTCTGCACATATTCCCCCACACACTTTCACAGTGCACTCCTCTCTGAACGAACTCATAGCTCAATTAAGTAGTTTGCTATTTAAAAAACATATAATTTCGTTTATTCAGCATGACATTGAGCTTAGTTATGTAGCACGAAGCTGTATATTCTGCAATAATAAAAATTTTTGGTAAAATCATTCAATGAATGCAAGCTGAGATAACATGCACTGAATTGATGCATCCACACAATTTCACAGTAACCATGAGATAAAAAAAAGTTCAGGAATAGTCCTTTATCCCCTTGTTTTGCAAATCTATGTACACTACAAACTGTGATTAAAGTGGTTGTATAGTCTTTTTTTTTTTTTACTTTTACCTATAATAAGGCTTACCTGTAGGTAAAAAAAAAATATCTCCTAAACCTGTATGGTTTAGGAGATATTCCCCTCGCAATGAGCCACTGACTGCGCATGCACACAGGGGATTCTCGGTCCCAGTTTTTTTACAGACTCTAACAGGTTTTCTTCTAAGATTGCCCTGTATTTGGCTCCATCCATCTTCCCATCAACTCTCACCAGCTTCACTGTTCCTGCTTTTAGGCCAAAAAGTTACATTCTGACCAGAGTACCTTCTTCCACATATTTGCTGTGTCCCCCACATGGCTTCTCACAAACTGCAAATGGGACTTCTTATGGATTTCTTTCAACAATGGCTTTCTTCTTGCCACATAAATGCCATATTTTAGGAGTGCACGACTAATGCCGCATACACACGACCGGACTTTCCGGCAGACTAGGTCCAACAGTCTTTCCGATGGACTTCCAGCAGAGGTCCGACGGACTTTCCGAACTAACGGACAGGGTCACACACAATCACGCCAAAGTCTGACGGATTCGAACGTGATGACGTATGACCGGACTAGAATAAGGAAGTTCATAGCCAGTAGCCAATAGCTGCCCTAGCGTCGGTTTTCATCCGTCAGACTAGTATACAGACGAACTGATTTTTCGACCGGACTTGAGTCCGTCGGAAAAATGTGAAACCTGTTTTAAATCTAAAGTCTGTCTGACTTTTAGCCAGCAAAGGTCCGATGAAGCCCACACACTATCAAACTGTCCGGCGGATTTGTTCCGTCGGACCTTTGCTGTCAAAAAGTCCAGTCTTGTGTACGCGGCATAATACTTGTCTTGTGGACAGATTCTGCCACATGAGCTGCAGAGCTCTGCAGCTCCTCCAGAGCTACCATGCTCCTCTTGGCTGCTTCTCTGAATAATGCTCTCCTTGCCTGGCCTGTCAGTTTAGGTGGACGGCCATGTCTTGGTAGGTTTACAGTTGTGCAGTTCTCTTTCCGTTTTCGGATGATGGATTCAACAATGCTCCGTGAGATGTTCAAAGCTTGGGATATTTTTTTAGAACCTAACCCTGCTTTAACCACTTGAGGACCGCCGTATTGCCATTGTACGTCAGCACAATGGCACAGGCAGGCATAATCACGTACATCTACGTGATTGCCTTCCAGCGGGTGGGGGGTCCGATCGGACCCCCTCCCGCTGGATACGGCGGTCCGGTTCGCTCCAGGAGCGCTCCGTGATGAGGGGATGGCCGTTGGTTTTCGGCCACCCCCTCTGGATCGCTCCTGGCCAATGAGAAGCTTCCTCCCCTGTGTATTGTTTACACAGGAAGGAGGAAGTGATGTCATTCTCCTCGGGGCGGTCTTTTTGACCGGACTACGAGGAGAACAGTAAAAGTAAGTGTGCACCAACACTACACTGACATGTAGGTACACACAGGCACACAAACCCCCCCCCGATCCCCCCCCCCGATCGCCCCCCGATCACCCCCCTCCCCCCCCAGTCACAGTGTCACTGATTGCATTGATCATTTCTTTACTGATCAATGCATTCAGTGTCAGTTGTGACAGTAAAAACTGTCAGGACAGTTAGTGTTAGGTCCAGGGTAGCCCCCTATCACCCCCCAATAAAGATTTAACCCCCTGATTGCCCCTAGAGTTAACCCTTTCACCCCCTTTTGCCAGTGTCACTAAGCGATCATTTTTCTGATCGCTGCATGTGTCGCTAGTGTCGCTAGGTAGCTAGTTATTTTTTTAGGTTCACCGCCAGGTTTTTATATCGCTAGGTACCCCGATATACTACCCAATAATGTTTTTAACCCCCTGATTGCCGCTAGTTAACCCTTTCACCCCCTTTTGCCAGTGTCACTAAGCGATCGTTTTTCTGATCGCTGCATTAGTGTCGCTACAGTCGCTAGGTAGCTAGTTATTTTTTTAGGATCACCGCCAGGTTTTTATAGCGCTAGGTACCCCGATATACTACCCAATAATGTTTTTAACCCCCTGATTGCCGCTAGTTAACCCTTTCACCCCCTTTTGCCAGTGTCACTAAGCGATCATTTTTCTGATCGCTGCATGTGTCGCTAGGTAGCTAGTTATTTTTTTAGGTTCACCGCCAGGTTTTTATATCGCTAGGTACCCCGATATACTACCCAATAATGTTTTTAACCCCCTGATTGCCGCTAGTTAACCCTTTCACCCCCTTTTGCCAGTGTCACTAAGCGATCGTTTTTCTGATCGCTGCATTAGTGTCGCTACAGTCGCTAGGTAGCTAGTTATTTTTTTAGGTTCACCGCCAGGTTTTTATAGCGCTAGGTACCCCGATATACTACCCAATAATGGTTTTAACCCCCTGATTTCCGCTAGTTAACCCTTTCACCCCCTTTTGCCAGTGTCACTAAGCGATAATTTTTCTGAACGCTGCATCAGTGTCGCTAGTGTCGCTAGGTAGCTAGTTATTTTTTTAGGTTCACCGCCAGGTTTTTATAGCGCTAGGTACCCCGATATACTACCCAATAATGGTTTTAACCCCCTGATTGCTGCTAGTTAACCCTTTCACCCCCTTTCACCAGCGATCACAGTATAAGTGTCACTGGTGACGCTGGTTAGCCAGTTAGTTATTTAGGTTCCCCGTCAGGTTTTTATATAGCGCCAGGGACCCCCATATACTACCTAATAAAAATTTGAACCACCTGATTGCCCCTAGTTAACCCTTTCACCACTGATCACCGTATAAGTGTTACGGGTGACTCTGGTTAGTTTGTTTTTTATAGCATTTTATATTCAAATCCGGAAGGCAGTGCTTGGTTTTCGGGGTCCCGTACGTGGCTAGGCTCCCAAAAAGTCCCCCACATGTGGTATCCCCGTACTCGGGAGAAGCAGCAGAATTTATTTTGGGGTGTAATTTGACTTCTGCCCATAGCATGTGTGAGCAATATATCATTTAGTGACAACTTTGTGCAAAAAAAAAAAAGTTTGTAATATTCCCGCAACTTTTGGCAAAATATAAAATATTCCATGGACTCAACATGCCTCTCAGTAAATAGCTTGGGGTGTCTACTTTCCAAAATGGGGTCATTTGGGGGGGTTTTGTGCTATTTTGGCATTTTATGGCCTTCGAAACTGTGATAGGTAGTGAGGAGTTAAATCAAAAATTTGCACCCTTAGAAATCCTGAAGGTGGTGATTGGTTTTCGGGGTGCCGTGCGCGACTAGACTCCCAAAAAGTCCCACACATGTGGTATCCCCGTACTCGGGAGAAGCAGCAGAATGTATTTTGGGGTGCAATTCCACATATAACCATGGCATGTGTGAGCAATATCATTTAGTGACAACTTTTTGTAAAAAAAATTTTTTTTTTTTTTTTTTTGTCATTATTCAATCCCTTAGGACAAAAAAAATAAATATTCAATGGGCTCAACATACCCATCAGCAATTTCCTTGGGGTGTCTACTTTCCAAAATGGGGTCATTTGGGGGGGATTTGTACTGCCCTGCCATTTTAGCACCTCAAGAAATGAGATCGGCAGTCATAAATTAAAAGCTGTGTAAATTCCAGAAAATGTACTCTAGTTTGTAGACGCTATAACTTTTGCGCAAACCAAAAAATATTCGCTTATTGACATTTTTTTTACTAAAGACATGTGGCTGAATAAATTTTGCCCTCAATGTATGACTAAAATTTAGTTTATTCGATTTTTCTTATAACAAAAAGAAGAAAATATCTTTTTTTTTCAAAATTTTCGCTCTTTTTCCATTTATATCGCAAAAAAAAAAAATCGCAGAGGCAATCAAATACCATCAAAAGAAAGCTCTATTTGTGGGAAGAAAAGGACGCAAATTTCGTTTGGGTGCAATATTGCATGACCGCGCAATTACCAGTTAAAGCAGCGCAGTGCGAAATTGCAAAAAGACCTCTGGTCCTTAAGGTATTTATTGGTCCGAGGCTGAAGTGGTTAAACTTCACAACTTCTATCCCTAACCTGTCTGGTGTGTTCCTTGGCCTTCATGATGCTGTTTGTTTGCTGAGGTTTTTTAGAGAACCTTTTAGGGTTTCACAGATCAGCTGTATTTATATCAGAGTATAGGGGGCTGAATACAAATGCACGCCACACTTTTCAGATTTTTTTTTTTTTATATATATTTTGAAAACCATTTATCATTTTCCTTCCACTTCACAATTATGTGCCACTTTGTGTTGGTCACATAAAATGCCAATAAAATACATTTACGTTTTTAGTTGTAACATGGCGGAATGTGGAAAACTTCAAGGGGTATGAATACTTTTTCAAGGCACTGTAACGTGAGCCTTTTTACTAATGATTTAAATCAAAGCCATCCTGCAGAAAAACTGTTTTGGATTTTGGGAGGAAATCCAAATACCTGCATAGTGTAAACTTAGGATCTCTTTTTTGTAATCTGAATGCAGGATCCCAGCTCTGCAAGGCCAGAGTGCCAACCGCTTAGCTGGCATCCTGCAGAGTTGACAGGTTTTCCTCAGACTTCTTTTGATTATGTATGTTTACTGTACATGTCTCTTTTCCAGTGTGGCTGTAAATCCTGCGGACGTGCCTTCTGTGCAGGATGTCTAGGATACACTGCTGTTCTCCCTGCATATGGCAACGCAAAGCAAAAGATCTGCAAGAAATGTCATGAATCCATCACCAGGTGAGCGTGTGTACAGTCTGACCCTGAGCCTGCTTTCATGGGTCCAATTACAGGCACATCTTGCATGCTTTCACACGGAAGAAAATAACGATCTTATGTAAGCAGTATGAAACTAAAAGAAGTCAGAAAAGAGTTGTGCAAACACTGCAATACTGTAGGTATATTAATATCAAAATTATTAATAAATATTCGAAAAATGCACTCTTTAACAATTTTCCCCACTCCATGTCTCTTCATCTGACCTCAACTTCAAGATCAACAACACAGCTATCAGTCCCTCCCCTCATGTCAGGGTGTTTTGTATAATTTGGGGCTATGACTGATCCTTTGAGCCCACGACTAATCATTGGCCAAATCATTGGCCAAATCTTGTCTCCTTCACCTACATAACTTTTCCAAAATTCACTCCTTGACCATTAACAACACAAAGGGGTCCACTTTGCACTACAAGTGCACTTGAAAATGCACTTAGAAGTGTAGTTGCTGTAGATCCGAGGGGTACATGCAAGGTAAGTAAAAAACAGCAGTTTAGCTTGCACATGATTGGATGATAAAATCAGCAGAGCTTCCCCTCATTTCAGGTCTACCCCTCGGATTTAGAGCGACTGCACTTTCAGTGCAATTTCAAGTGCACTTGTAGGGCAAATTGGATTTGCCTTTCGTGAATAGCCCCCAAAGTCTATTAATTGGCTATCTCACCTCAACTACTGCAACCTTTTTGGCCTAATTTTACACAGGCTATCCACCCTTCACGCTATCATGAATGCTGCTGCAAGACTCACCCACTATAATGACAGCTCGACACACAGTGATTACTGGGCGGATCTGCTGCCCAACAGCTTTATACAGTGCGTTTATGAACAACACTGGGTAAATATAGGACCTCTGATCTGCTGTTTTAAAGACATAACCTGGTAGAAATGAGACTAGCAACTAAAAATGCCAGGGCCATTTACATATATAAATGGCAGAACTTGCAATTTGTGAGAAATGGTAGAACTTGCAAAAGATTCATATACACGTTGGTGAGGTGTAGGTGAATCTGTCACAACATGGACAGCAAGGGATCTGTTTCTAGCATCTCTCCAGCCAAGTGGTGGAGTTTTAGGCTCTGTTCACATCTCCGTGTTCTGAATCGCTGCAATTCACAATAGCGGCAAATCGCAGGACGCCTGTGCCTTGCCCCCTTGATTTCAATAGCCCCCCCCCCCAAACGCGGCATGATTTTCCCGTGATTTGACGGGCGACAATCGTGGTAAAGATACGTGAACAGAATCATGGGTCACCCAAAAGAAATACAGTAGCTTCTTTTGGGCAACAGGTGTCCGATTCTATTTGCGCGCTTTTACCATGATTGTCGCCCCCCCCCCCCCATTGGCGATTTATTGTTTGCCTCAGTATAAACAATGAAAATGTCACGTGGTTTTGGCTAAGGGTGCCCGACTACAACCACACCGCCAGAAAAACATTGCAAATGCCTTAGTGGACCCCCCCCCCCATTGTGTTGTCAGCCCAAAATGAAAAATTAGGAGCAGAGTGCATTTCAAACTGTATTTTTTATTTTCATTTTTTTGTACTTGCACAGTCTTTAATAGGATAAAATATGGGAAAATGTGTATATACAGTATATGACAGAGATATGCTTCATATGTGTGTGGGTTTTTTTTTTTTTTTGCCTTTTATATATGCTTTAAGGCATATACTTATTCATTTTTCAGCTTCTCTTATTCTTCCCTTATTTCAGTGGAAAGGATCAAAGAAGCAGTTGCTCAAAATGGTCGCCACCAGAGAATTATAAGAAGTAAGTATTATTTCATTTGACTTTAACGCTGACAACTATAATTCAATTTACAACTTTATGTAAACACCCTTAATTTTTGAGTAATTGTATGGCCCATTTGGCACAGTTTCTTTTACATTATCATGTATATTCATGTTGACAAAATATTATTTACCAAGCACAGTATACACCCCTATAATAAGTTTTAAAAAGGTGTTGCACTTTCTGTGTGAGCTGCCATTATAAAGGATAGGTAAACATTACAGGAAATATTCAGTGATCAGTCATAACATTATGATGACCCACTAAATCTAGATTGGATCCCTCTTTTGCCACCAAAACAGCCCTGACCCATTGAGGCATGTATGCTACTAGACCTCTGAAGGAATGCTGTGGTATCTGTCAACAGGCAGATCATTTAAGTCCTGTAGGTTGCGAGGTGGGGGCCTCCATAAATCTGACTTGTTTTTTCAGCACATCCCACAGATGCTCAATTGGATTGAGATTTAGAGGACTTGAAGGCCCTGAAACAATTCTTGAACAATTTTTGCATTGTGGCAGGGTGCATTGTCCTGCTGAAAGAGACCATTGCTATCAGAGGATATAGTTTCCATGAAGGGGTGTACTTGGTCAGCAACATTGTTTAGGTATGTGATACATGTCAAGTTACATCCAGCAGAACTTCGCTCAAAGCATCACATTACCTCAGCCCAGCTTGCCTTTTTCCTATAATGCATCCTGGTGCCATCTCTTCCCTGGTAAGTGATGCACACGCACCTGACATGATAAGAAGTATAAGAAAACATGATTCATCTGACCAGGCCACCTTCTTCCATTGCTCTGTGGTCCAGTTCTAATGCTCACTTGTCCATTGTAAGCCACATTATAGAAAATCATTATATTTGGCAAAAATCTGTGAAACTAATTAAGCTATATTTCAGGAGAGTGGCCGCCTTAGAATCCAGACAGAATCGACAAAAAGTGATGCAGGTGGGGCCCGGAATGCCACCTGGAGGAACGAATCTGAAGTATGAGGGGTTGTCTGCAGAAGACAGAGCTATTGCTGAACGCCTTGAGAAACTCAAGCAAGAAACTAAACCTAGTGAGTCGAAATGTCTGACCTAAATAAAAAGCTGCTTGGATGTAACCTACAGCTATATTTGCCATTAGAGTTTAGTTTACAGAACCAAATACAAATATATCACCCTTTGTTCATATTTTCAGAGTAATTAGGAGCTGTGAACCTAAGACTGATCTCCATGTTTTATTGAAGATTAAATAGTTTGTTTGGACCAAGCTGGTCCAAAGAAACCCTTTACTTTGCTAATGCATGCAATGGCTGTCAGCACTGTATGTAGCCTTAACTACATACAGTATACAGTGCTGTGTTTTCCGGCTGTGGGACAGGAACCTCCCGCCCAGCTCCAGGAACTAAATCAAGTCGGGCCGAGAGCTGCTCAGCCATTTAGCTTTGTATTTTATAAATAGATACAAAGTCTCCTCTGACAGAGGCGCCACGATCTTCAATTCTGCAGATCAGAGGAAGCTTTGACGCTGTATACTTTATGTAGCTGATACTACAGTTCATAAATCGCACACAGCACCTGCATCTGTTCGTAAATTAAATAGTTCCACACAAACTATTTCAATTTCACTAAAACCTAGAGATCTGTCTGCGCTTACTGCTTCAAATTCTGCCATGCACACAGAATATATAGTAGAGTATTCTTCATAAGCTGATCCTTCACATGCAGAATATTTTAACACTAAGCCATAAAGAAGATCCTTAATATTCAAAGCCTGCATGCTGAAAATTCTATGTCCCCAACTACAATTGCACACTGCTCAGCGCTTCAGGATGGGATATAACTTAAGTGAATAAGCACTACTTAAATGCTAGACCAACCATTATAGTCCAAATTAAAAAGGAAAATAATCATAATCCAAATTAAGAATTAATAATAGCTGCTGCTTATTTAAAAAATGAAAACATATAGAAATATATAAAAAGCTCAAATCTTAAAAACAAGAGTCCACTAATTATATATAGCAGCGCTTAGACATGCAGAGTCTTGTTCAGATGTCATTCGTTTTTGTGCTCATGAAAAAGTGGTGATACAGTCCAGTATGTGAAAAGAAGAGAGATAAAACCCAGCTTCCACCTCACGTTCCACCTATTCGTGCTCCAAAATAAGGGCCCCCCTTGGGGGTGCACTCACCAAACAAACAAGAGAATCTGAGCCTTCAGTTTATCAAAAAATATACTCCTTGGCAGCTAGATGTCTAGAAAGATGGGCGGTCCGATATTTTTCATAGAAAAGACAAGATTATACCGACAAAGTGTGATATTGTTTAAACGTCTTTATTCAAACCCCCCATATAGACAAATATGCGTACCAAAATGAAATAAAAACAATCGCATTAAGAGTGTACTGTGCCTTATTCCTTGTAATGAACCACCTCAGGACACCGCGGACGTCCGCTCTGTAGACTGATTTACTTCCTGGTACCCTGGTTGTTCAAAACTTAGTACGTGGAACGCACACGTCACTTCCGGCGTGTGTTACGCTCTGGCGCGTTTCGTCACTTCCGACTTCTTCCGAGGGCGTAACACACAACACCGTAAGCATGTTTATATATACCACGAGGTCCAATGACAGCAGGCCGCAGATAGAGTGACGGGGGCGGGATCCAATCCGAACGCATCCCTATATCTGCCCATTCCGATCGGAATCACGTCCCCATCTCTACCACCGCGGCCGCAAACATCAAGGACTCTGTGTATCAGTGTACATAACTTTCCATAAGCCTATTATTATCATACAGATATACATATAAACCTTCATATGATCACTGTATAAGATCCTGGATCAAGCCAAAGACATTTCCCATATACATCTACATTGATATAACTCGCATATTTCCCCAAGAAAAAACGGAATGTCCTGATTACCAATAGTGATATGGGAATAATCAATTAAAAAACATTATATATTATATACATTATCACAACTTATAAAATCAAGGCGATAATAAATTAAAATTAGAATAATTATATATCTAAAAAATATATCTATAGATTATATTTCTTATATCTAACTAATGAGACAATCTCATCGGTCAATCTGAATCTCATTGTGTATAGGGCCCAATCAACTATCTAATTTAGTTATATCTGAATGTGACTATATATCATCAACTACCATAGGTCCTTTCTTTATATTTTCTATCATGTCAATACAAGTGCCTATGCTTTTAGAGGAAAGCTAATATTATTAGTCCAAAAATGTACCTACTAAAAACGTGAATACGTGAAAGACAGGGAACCGTCTCTTCAACAAATATATATATATATATATATATATATATATATATATATATATATATATATATATATTATAACAATAATCAGAAAATAAAAATAAAATTTAAAAATTAAAAATAAAAAATAAAAATGTAAAATATAAAATAAATAATAAAAAAATAAACAAAAATAAAACTAAAAATGATAAAAATAAAATAAAATAAAGAAAAATAACAGAGAAAATAAAATGAATGAATAATTAAAAGAGAGAAATAGAAAAGAAACGAAAAGAAAACAAAGGCAGAAAAAAGAAGAAGCGATAAACCCTTCAACACCTAAACACGAAATATAAATATAAATGTTAAAAAATTGTTAAAAAATGTACTCAATGGCAAACAGGGTTAGGTGTCACTAATAAAACAATTTATATCAAGTTCAATATTCAAACCCTTCGGATTTAAAACGTCTGTTAAGTATATCCACTGGGTTTCTCGTTTCGAGAGTTCTCGAACAAGATTGATGCCCCTCCAGTGGGGCCTAACTTGCTCGATCCTCCAAAAACGCAATCCCGATGGGTCTTTATCATGTTGAAGTTTAAAATGAAGCGATACGTTATGATCTTTATACCCTATTTTAATATTATGTATATGCTCAGCTATCCTAACCCTTAATTTTCTCTTTGTTCTTCCAATGTACATTAAGCCACAGGGGCACATAAGGGCATACACAACATGGGTACTGTTACACGTAATAAATTGCTTAAGGGTAAATTCTCTTTTATTCGAAGGTGAAATACATTTCTTAAGGTTTCTGACAGGATTCTTAATTTCCCGGCAAGCTTTGCATTTACGACAAGCGAAGAAACCATTCCTATCCCAAAATGTGAGAGGCAGAGAAGGAGGATCTAAAACCTTTTTTATAATAGGTGAAAACTTAAGGGATTTAGAGGCAAAAATATTCAGGGTCAGTACGGTAATCCCCCACGTGTATCATCTTACACTAATCAGAGTAATCAGGGCTATACTTTGAATACACCACGAGGTGGTCCCTACAATGTGACTACTTATAATATATATCAACCCTTATATCAACCTAACGAAGGTTATGGTTACCCCTCCCAACGTCCTTTTTTAGGGAGAGGCAGGGGGAATTACTGGAGGGGTCAAGGGTCTTATCCACACAGAGGGAAACCCCCTTATCCCCCACAGAGGTACACTCAACACAGAGATATGGAAAATATGAGAGGAGGTGTGAATCAAATGCAAAAAGATTATCCACCCACAAACATCAAGCCGTTACCAATGCGAAAAGAAACAAACCAAGGGGTCGGAGAGCAGGCAGGAGGGTCCAACAAAAGAAGACGCGAATCGGGGTAGAAGGGATATTCAATCTTGCACAAGTGACGTTAACCCCTAAAGAACAGAACATTCTGAATTTAGGCCTAAAATGTGGGATAAAAAAAACAGTTAATAAATTTAATGTCTATATAGACGTACATAAATATATACGTAAATTGAACATAAAGAAATATTTTTTGGGCAGTAATCCTCGGGTGGATCCCCCCATGACATACAGCAACAAAGCAATAAATAGTGGATTAAAAAATAAATCTCTTTTTAATCCCAAAATCATCCAAACCATCAAATTGAGGTCTTTAAAGGTCTAGTTTTGAAAGACTTAGAAATATTAAAGCCTGAAAAATTATCACATCACAGACATATTAATGATGGAATTAAGTTGCTGGAGAAACGTAAATTATCAGATGATCAAACTTACGTTAAATTAAAAGCAGACCCCACGGGTCTATACCAGAATCAATTAGAGAAATTAGTGGAATTAGGGATATGAAGAAATGTTCTTACGAATAAGGAGGCAAAATACCTTCTCCCTTCAAGTAACCATATTCCCACACTTTACACCTTACCTAAGGTACATAAGGATTCAGAGAATCCTCCTGCTAGGCCCATCGTGAACAGCATAGGATCAGTTTCATCCAGATTGGGCCAATATCTTGATACTTTTCTTCAGAGGAGTGTGCTCAATACTAAGGCATATTTAAGGGACCAGAAAAGTTTCTTGAATCTTATAGGTGAAGTAGATCTAAAAGACAAAAAGGACATTCTCTTGGTGACAGCTGATGTAGCATCTTTGTACTCAATTATTCAGCATGATGACGCTTTACTGGCACTAAATTGGGCACTTAGCCAAAGGGACGATCTCCCCCATTCTCAGAAGGTATTCCTTAGAGATGCATTAGATTTTTGTCTCAGTCAATTTTTGGTACAATTGAGGTTTTTATTTACAAAAAAGGGGTGTGGCTATGGGGGCTAAGTTCGCACCCAGCATAGCCAACCTTTTTATGTCTGAGTGGGAGGATAAAGTCATTTATAGGAATCGACCAGTGGAATTACTTTTTTATAAACGAAACATCGATGATTTATTGCTTATTTGGAATGGTAATGTGGTTCAACTGGATAGTTTCCTTAATGGTTTGAATAGTAATAGCCAAAACATCTGTCTTTCCTCGGAATTGAGTAATAATGAAATTAACTTCTTGATGTAACGGTATACCGTAAAGGGGACAAACTTGAGACAAAAGTTTTCTTTAAGAAAACTGATCGGAATAGTTATTTGCCCATATCCAGTGGTCATCACCCAAATTGGTTGCAAAACATTCCCAAAGGTCAAATAATGAGGGTCCGTAGGAACTGTACATCGTTTGATAATTACATATCCCAAGCTACGGTTCTTAGTGACAAATTTATTGCCAGAGGGTACAACCCCCAGGATCTACAAAAAGTGATCGAAGACGTGGGTAATGTCTCTAGAACAGAATGTCTACAAGAACATAATTCAAAGTTACTATTGGCAGCAGATAATCCAAAAAGTAATAATAAAGGTAATAAATGCCCTATGAATAATAAAGAATGGGGCTTTATTTCCGATTTCCACATGCAATATAAAGAAGTGGAAAATATTTTCAAACGACATTGGCCCATTTTGTTGTTAGATAAGAAATTCAATTCAGTGTTACCGACTCGACCACAATTTATTTACAGGAAGGCGCCTGTTTGGTGATAAAATTATAAAAAAGGTTTTAGATCCTCCTTCTCTGCCTCTCACATTTTGGGATAGGAATGGTTTCTTCGCTTGTCGTAAATGCAAAGCTTGCCGGGAAATTAAGAATCCCGTCAGAAACCTTGAGAAATTTATTTCACCTTCGAATAAAAGAGAATTGACCCTTAAGCAATTTATTACGTGTAACAGTACCCATGTTGTGTATGCCTCTATGTGCCCATGTGGCTTAATGTACATTGGAAGAACAAAGAGAAAATTAAGGGTTAGGATAGCTGAGCATATACATAATATTAAAATAGGGTATAAAGATCATAACGTATCGCTTCATTTTAAACTTCAACATGATTAAGACCCATCGGGATTGCGTTTTTGGGGGATCGAGCAAGTTAGGCCCCACTGGAGGGGCATCAATCTTGTTCGAGAACTCTCGAAACGAGAAACCCAGTGGATATACTTAACAGACGTTTTAAATCCGAAGGGTTTGAATATTGAACTTGATATAAATTGTTTTATTAGTGACACCTAACCCTGTTTGCCATTGAGTACATTTTTTAACAATTCTTTAACATTTATATTTATATTACGTGTTTAGGTGTTGAAGGGTTTATCGCTTCTTCTTTTTTCTTTCTTTCTTTTCTTCTCTTTCTTCTCCCTCTTTTCTTTCTTTCTTCTTTTTTCGTTTCTTTTCTATTTCTTTCTTTTTAATTATTCATTAATTTTATTTTCTCTGTTATTTTTCTTTATTTTATTTTTATCATTTTTATCATTTTCTGATTGTTATATATATATATATATTTTTTTTTTTTGAAGAGACGGTTCCCTGTCTTTCACGTATTCACAAAATATTATACTTATATAATTTTTATTAGTTTTTAGTAGGTAAATTTTTGGACTAATAATATTAGTTTCCTCTAAAAGCATGGGCACTTGTATTGACATGATAGAAAATATAAAGAAAGGACCTATGGTAGTTGATGATATACAGTCACATTCAGATATAACTAAATTAGATAGTTGATTGGGCCCTATACACAATGAGATTCAGATTGACCGATGAGATTGTCTCATTAGTTAGATATAAAAAATATAATCTATAGATATATTTTTTAGATATATAATTATTCTAATTTCAATGTATTATCGCCTTGATTTTATAAGTTGTGATAATGTATATAATATATACTCGAGTATAGGTCGATCCGAATATAAGCCGAGGCCCCTAATTTACCACAAAAAACTGGGAAAACTTATTGACTCGAGTATAAGCCGGGGGTGGGAAATGCAGCAGCTACTGTAAGTGGCAAAGAGGGTCAACAATGCCCATCTGCAGCTGCATGTCTCACTGTGTCTATTGCATGCCTCCCTGTGTCCTGTGCAGATCTGCCTACCTCACTGTGTCCTGTGTATACCTCCCTGTGTCCATTGCAGCCTACCTGTGCTAATCTTCATCCTTTGTGTCCTGTGCATGCCTCCGTGTGCCCATCTGCAGCCACCGATCAGCGTGTCATAAAAACATACGGCGGCCATTCCAGTATTCAATAGCCGCGCCTCCTCTTCGTCTGTGATAGGCAGAACACTCAATTTCCCAGAAGTCCGTTTTCAGCCTATCACGGACATCTGCTCATCCTCGTCTGAGGTATGAGGATGAGGGGATGTCCGTGAAAACTGACTGCTGGGAAATTGAGTGTTCTGCCTATCAGACAAGGAGGAGGCGCGGCTTTTAAATACTGGAATGGCCGCTGTATGTTTTTATGACACGCTGGCCACCGTCTGTCTACATGACATGCCTGATCAGGTAAGCAGACGGCGGTGACTCGAGTATAAGCCGAGGGGGGCACTTTCAGCCTAAAAAAATCTCGGCTTATACTCAAGTATATACGGTAATGTTTTTTAATTGATTATTCCCATATCAATATTGGTAATCAGGACATTCCGTTTTTTCTTGAGGAAATATGCGAGTTATATCAATGTGGATGTATATGGGAAATGTCTTTGGCTTGATCCAGGATCTTATACAGTGATCATATGAAGGTTTATATGTATATCTATATGATAATAATAGGCTTATGGAAAGTTATGTACACTGATACACGGAGTCCTTGATGTTTGCGGCCGCGGTGGTAGAGATGGGGACGTGATTCCGATCGGAATGGGCAGATATAGGGATGCGTTCAGATTGGATCCCGCCCCGTCACTCTATCTGCGGCCTGCTGTCATCGGACCTCGTGGTATATATAAACATGCTTACGGTGTTGTGTGTTACGCCTCGGAAGAAGTCGGAAGTGACGAAACGCGTCACACACCGGAAGTGACGTGTGCATTCCACGTACTAAGTTTTGAACAACCAGGGTACCAGGAAGTAAATCAGTCTACAGAGCGGACGTCCGCGGTGTCATGAGGTGGTTCATTACAAGGAATAAGGCACAGTACACTCTTAATGCGATTGTTTTTATTTCATTTTGGTACGCATATTTGTCTATATGGGGGGTTTGAATAAAGACGTTTAAACAATATCACACTATGTCGGTATAATCTTGTCTTTTCTATGAAAAATATCGGACCTCCCATCTTTGGAGACATCTAGCGGCCAAGGAGTATATTTTTTGATAAACTGAAGGCTCAGATTCTCTTGTTTGTTTGGTGAGTGCACCCCCAAGGGGGGCCCTTATTTTGGAGCACGAATAAGTGGAACGTGAGGTGGAAGCTGGGTTTTATCTCTCTTCTTTTCACATACTGGACTGTATCACCACTTTTTCATGAGCACAAAAACGAATGACATCTGAACAAGACTCTGCATGTCTAAGCGCTGCTATATATAATTAGTGGACTCTTGTTTTTAAGATTTGAGCTTTTTATATATTTCTATATAAAGAAGATCCTTACCCAAAGTAATTTTTCTCTGTCTGGAAGAGAAATATGAGTATGGGTGTGCCTCATGTGAGATGGGAT
Source organism: Lithobates pipiens (assembly GCF_037356315.1). Classification (NCBI taxonomy): domain Eukaryota; kingdom Metazoa; phylum Chordata; class Amphibia; order Anura; family Ranidae; genus Lithobates; species Lithobates pipiens. The sequence continues at coordinate 139,123,762 of NW_027507791.1, forward strand.
GACCACACCAGGCACAATGTTTAGAGGAGATATGACTTATTGCAATGCCACTTTTGATTCTTGGCTGAATATTGAAATCACTGTCCTGAAACAAGCATGCAACCTGTAAAATGTGAACTTACAACCTAAAGCCCTGGAACTCCACCTTCGATATCTGTACTCCAGGTATAATCTGTATTACATACTTACCCGCTTGGGCCAATGTAAGTATGCATATCGAAAACCTCATGGACCTCTGGGCAAACTGCTAATCACTGTAACAGTTTTTGGTACTAAAGTGATCACTGCAGTCGCCCAAGCCATGTGCCTTCTCTTGCATGCTTGGCCAGGTGAACATTGTGAGGTCCCTGCCCCTCTTATCTACTTGATTCTATCAAAGAAAGCCTTGTATTCATTAAAAAAAAAAAAAAAAATACAAGATGTTCTGTGCTTGGTGCAGTGCAAAGTGAGCAACTGTTAGAAGTTCGTCGTGTGCAGTGGAATCAGAGTAAGTCATTTCAGTAAAGGAGGGGAGCCTGTACAACTGTGAAAATAAAGTTCAGCTTTCAAAGAAGTCACCAATGGCAGCTCCCATATTTCGTCTCCTACAGGTTACCATTAAGCGTTTATTATACATTGGAGAGTACTAAGGTTTTCCTGTGTTCTTTAAAGCCTCTGCAAGCTGGTATATTATTGAATAAATTTTGCTATGTGCAGTATGTGCTGCATTCACCCATCTGAGTTTGAGGCTGGATCTAGTAGCACACATATTCTGTGAAGGATAGGCAGGTATCTTACTGCCCATTGTGCTTGGAGAGACAACTGGCGATTTATAATTGGCTGCAGGATGGCCATAGCTAAGCTTATACAATTGGGAACAAAGTGTGTGGGCAATATCTGCCCATCCTCATACTCATGCTATAACAAGCACTTCCAATCACATGAAGCGTACGTTAATGCCTCATTATAAAGTAAATTACACCCTGATAATGGCAATATAAGTTCAAAATCTATGCACTGCTTGCTTTTATTGAACCGTCTGTGACCACCTTTATACTACACATACAGTATACATCTCTATAGGAGCTCATGCACATGGAATTTTGTTTGCGTCTATGGTATTTTTTTTAAGAAACGATGTGTATACTAAAACAGGTCAGGAGCAGCATTGTGTAACTCCAACTTGCTGCAGCTCATTAGCACCTTGAAGCAAATTAAAGCATATTAAGCAACTGTGTGTGTGACCCCATTGCTTGATGTAGGTCTCATTCTTTTATGTAGAAACTGTTGCCTCGATGGCAGAAATAGAATCCAGGGTACAAGCTCTACAAAAAGACACACAAGGCCGTGTTCCATCTTTACAGGAAATGGAAGACCGACTTGCAATATTGCAGGGGAGGACTCCTACTTCCAAAACGACCAAGCCGGTATTTATTGTAATGTTTCCTTTTAATGCTATCAATTAAAACAGGCCAATCTTGAAAATTTTAAAACCCTGCAGGTAATACTGTGAGCAGGTAAAGCTGATTGACATCTGTTTTTTCTTAACTATGTAACGATGTGTAGTTCTGCAAGCTAGGTGACTAAATTGCATCGTGTAGCTTATTTTACAGTACCTTTGATGGGAAATGCCATCTGTAATATTCTACTGTCCTTTGTCTGCCTTATTTCTATATGTAAAATGCATTGTATTATGTGTCCAGATTCAAATCATTGCTCATGTAAAAAGGGTGATTTACTATATACAGTGGGTATAGAGACATATCACAACCCTGTAAAATAATCACATTTTGTTGCTTTGCAGCCTGGAATGAAGACAGGCACCGTTTTTGTTTTTGCTTTCACGTGGATGTCATAAGTTGCATTAACACCATGTCACTTGGAAAAAGGATCACACCCTTATGTCAGTATTTTGTTGGACCACATTTTGCTTTAATTAAAGCCTTTAGTCTGTTGGGATATGCCTCTACTAACTTTGCACATCTACACTTTGCAATATTTGCCCACTCTTATTTGCAGAACTGCACAAGTTCACTTAGATTTGACGGTGACTGTGTGTGGACTGTAGTCTTAACCACTTGAGATCCGCGCTATAGCCAAATGACGGCTACAGCGCGGATCTCCTTTTCCGGGACTACGTCTATTGACGTAGTCCTGTGCACGAGCGGCCTGCGCGCCCCCTGAGGGGCGCGCGCGGCGCGCTCTGTGATCGGCGAGTCCATGAGACTCACCTGATCACCGATCCGTGCAAGGGGTCGATCCTGACCCCTTATCACGTGATCAGCTGTCAGCCAATGACCGCTGATCATGGGATATAACGGAGCTGACAGCGCGAGGAGAAAAAAAAAAAGGCGATCACCGGCGGCCGTGATCGGGACATCAGTCCCGATCACGGCCAGCCCTGCTAGTGCCCACCTGCCCCCTGCCAGTGCCCACCTGCCCCCTGCAGTGCCACATGTATTAAAAGTAAGTGCCCCCCGTCAGTGCCACCCAGCAGTGCCCATAGTGCCACCCAGCAGTGCCCACAATCTGCCTCAAAGGTGCTGCACCCCAGTGCCACATATCCGTGCCCATCAGTGTCATCTACCAGTGCCCAGCAGTGCCGCCTATCAGTGCCCATCAGTGCCGCCTATCAGTGCCCATCAGTGCCACCTATCAGAGCCACCTATCAGTGCCCATCAGTCCCATCTATCAGTGGTACCTATCAGTGCCCGTCCGTGCCATCTTATCTGTGCCCATCAGTGCCGCGTTATCTGTGCCTATTAGTGCCACCTTAACTATGCCTATCAATGCCCACCAATGCAGCCCATCAGTGCCCACCAGTGCAGCCTATCAGTGCCGCCTAATCAGCGCACTTCAATGAAGGAGAAAAATGACCCGTTTGCAAAATTTTATAACAAACTATTAAACATGATTTTTTTTTTTTTTTGCATCTTTTTTTGTTTGTTTAGCAAAAAATAAAACTCCGAGCTGTAACTAAATACCACCAAAAGGAAAGCTCTATTTGTGGGAAAAAAATGATAAAAATGTCATTTGGGTACAGTGTTGTATGCCCGCGCAATTGTCATTCAAAGTGCATCAGCGCTGAAATCTGAAAATTGGTCTGGGACTGAGGGGGGTTTAAGTGCCCAGTAAGCAAGTGGTTAAAGTCATTCCACAGATTTTCAATAAGGTTTAAATCTGGGCGCTGATTAAGCCATGCAAGTACATTATTCATCTTTTAGGTACTAATTTAGCCATGTTTAACGGAAAATTAAATTCTGTAGGTCTAGGATCTGATTGGAAACTCTAAACCCTGGTTCACACCTGTTCGATTTGTCAGTTCAAAATCGCATGACAAGTCGCACCCCATTACCAGCATCGGAACCATTCAAATCATTGAGACTCAAGATGTTGTGTCCTTGAAAAAGGTTCCTGCACTACTTTGGATGTCATTGCGACTTGCATTAACTGAAGTCGCAAGCCATGATTAAATTACACATCAGAATCGCACTGATCACCAGCTCTGAAATCGGGCTGAAGTAACGCAATTTCAAATCTGCACTTTTGTAAACCAGGGCTAAAGGCCAATTCACCCTGCCCACACACTAAAGGTTCAGTTTTGGCTTGCAGGCAGATGTTTGTTTCAGCTGCAGTGAAGGGGGAAGTTTGATGCGTGTTTCAGCACATCTCACCGTGGTTTTTTTTTTCTTTCTTTTTTTTTTTTTCTTTATTCTTTTGTTAATATTTTATGAATTACACAAAACGACACTCAATTCGTTTCTCTGCACAGCAACATGCTGCATTGTGCTGCTGTGCGTTGACTTGCGGTGCCTACCTATGCACTGCGGTAAAATGCAGTATGCCTGCATATTTCCACCACTTACTGCACCGGACCTCCAAGCTGTGTTGCAGTGTAAATGGGGCACATAGAAAACAATTGCTTTCTAAAGCCCCATACACACGATCGGACTTTGTACAAACTTTCCCGTGGACTTTTGTACAAAGGGCGTGGTCCACAAGTTTGTATTGCATACACACGGTCGGACTTTTTGACAACAAACACGAACGTAGTGACGTCACAACGTACTGACGCCACTTCAAAAGAGGACGTTCAATGACTCCAGCGCCACCTTTGGTCAACTTCTGTATTGTAGTCCAATCGTTTGCATTGGTTCTGAGCATGCGTGTTTGTACCTTGTACAAAAGTCCGGTGCTTTTGCATACACACGGTCGGACTTTGCTCCATCGGACTTTTGTTGCCAGAAAGTTTGTCCGTTCGCAGAGCCAACAAAAGTCCGATGAAAACAGAAAAAGTTTGTCCGATGGAGCGTACACACAGTCGGATGTTGCTCCAAAACAGCTAATTTGCATGTTTGTTGTCAAAAAGTCAGACCGTGTGTACGGGCCTTAAGTGTCCTAGTGATAAGTGGTGTTTTGTCCAGTGCAGAAAAATGCTGGCACTGTGTGAAAAAGGTCCTAAACACAGCTAAATGCATGCAAAAATGCAGCTAAACCTGCTTTTAAAGTAGGAAAAGGTACTTTTGGAAGCATAAAAGGTTTTTTTTTTCTTTTTTTTTTTTTTTTTTTTCTTTTACTCTTCCCAGATCACTTCTCCTGCATTTAGAAAAGTTAAGCTCGGAAGTGTAATGCCACGTACACGCAATCGGATAATTCGCCCGTGTGTGGGCTCCGGTGTACTTTTTCTTTCCAAAAGTCCGGCGGACTTAGAATTTTTGACTCAAAATTGTCCGCCGGACTCGGCAGTCCGGCTGACAATCCGCCCGTCTGTGTGCTAGTCCACCGGACTTTTGAAATGAACGGACTTGCCCACACAGAGAAAATCAGTGAGATTGACACCTCGTTAGCTCCGTCACCTGGTATGGGTTTAAAGGGGAAGCCCTACGCCAAAAAAAAAAACGGCGTGGGGGGCCCCCCAAAGTCCATAGCAGACCCTTATCCAAGCACACAGCCTGGCCGATCGGGGAAAGGGGGGCCCCCACCCCAAAGCACCTTGTCCCCATGTTGATGAGGACAAGGGCCTCTTCCCGACAACCCTGGGAGTTGGTTGTCTGTCTGCGGGCGGGGGGCTTATCGGAGTCCAGGAGCCCCCTTTAATATGGTACGATGTACCCCCTACCCATTCACCTGGTGAAAAAAGTGTAAATGTAAAAACACAACACAAGTTTTTTAAATAATTTATTAGACGGCTCCGGTGGTCTTCTCTTCCGTCTTGATGGGGTCTTCTTGCCAGACTCCTCCACTATCTTCTGCTCTTTTGTTAGCTCTTTTACTAGTGGAAGAGCCAGGCTTTCTTCGTCGTCATTGCTGCCGCCGCCATCCAGGAGTCTTCTCCCGACTTCGGGGTCTTGTCCTGGTCTTCGGGGGTCTTGTCCCGCTCTTCTGTTCTTCTCGCCGGCCCTCCGTTATCTTCTTATAGCTCTTTTACTAGCGTTGGTCCGGTCTTCGGGAGCGGAACAAGACCCCGAAGTCGGAAGAAGACCCCTGGACGGCAGCGGCAATGTACCCCATATTCACATAGGGTGGGGGGCTGGTATCTGGGGGCCCCTTATTAAAGGGAGCTCCTGGATTCCGATAAGCCCCCCGCCCACAGACCCCGACAACCAACGGCCAGGATTGTCGGGAAGAAGCCCTTGTCCTCATCAACATGAGGACAAGGTGCTTCGGGGTGGGGGGGCCGCAGGGCATGAGGCCTGGTACAGCTCGGGGGGGGGGCTCGCTTGTCCCCACCCCCTTTCCTGGCCGGCTGGGCCTGCGTGCTCGGATAAGGGTCTGCTATGGACTTTGGGGGGGGGACCCCCATGCCATTTTTTCGGTGTAGGGGGTTCCTCTTTAAATCCATACCAGGCGACGGGGCTAGCGAGGTGTCAATCTCGCCGATGGAGGTGGCGACATTCACTTCCTTTGCTAGTCCCGGCTACCTGGAGCCACGTTCAAAATGAATGGACTTTTCTCCGTGTGGGGGCAAGTCCGTTCATTTCAAAAGCCCGGCGGACTCCCGCCATAGTCCGGCAGCTTGTCCGCCTGACCTAGCCTGCCGGAAAAGTCCAGTCGTGTATGGGTAGGTCTGCTCGTTCGGAAAGTCCGGCGGACCTCAGCTGCAAAGTCCGATCATGTTAACGCGGCATCAGTGTGAGTGTGGTCTAAGTTCCCTGATTAGATAATTGTAATGAAATAATCTCATGGGTCAGATGGTAGACTCACTAACTTAAACAAAGCGTTACTAGGCCTACTGATTACCAACAATACAGATCTGATCACAGATGTGGAAATAAGGGGCAATTTAGGAAACGACGATCACAGGTCAGTTAGCTTCAGTATAAATCACACAAATAGGAAACATAAGGGGAATACAAAGACACTGACTTTCAAAAGAGCAAACTTCCCATGACTACGAACCTTGCAAGAAGATATAAATTGGGATAAAATCTTGAACAAAGAACACGGAGGAGAGATGGATTTGCTTTAAGGGCATTAGCCAGTGCATCCCATTGGGAAATACATTTAAAAGCGCAAACAAAAGTCCTGGATGGCTTACCTCCAATGTAAAAATGCATAAAAAAGTAAAGGAGAAGGCCTTCAAGAAATACAATGGTATTATTAATGTTAGCGCAAAGAACAATGTAACTGAGTTTAAAATTAATAGTAAAAGTAGTGATTAATACACATAGAGAATCACTTGTGTTCAGTCTATAAGTAGTTCCTAAATGAATCATCAATTCATGGCAAAAAGAATAGTGGGGTGGTAGAGGCGGCTGCTGCCTCAGAGAGCCAACTCTGTTTACAGAAAGATGGGAAGGGAGAACTCAGGAAGCACTACCTAAGTGCAGTATTAAAATAAGTGTTTTTAATGACCAGGTACATGAAAACACTCACAAGAGATAAGAAAGATATAGGCTCATCTGTCGTCCAGTAGTCCTGAGGGATCCTTGTATCCAGAAAGGGCACCAATATGTGACTGTGCTGTGGGACAGCAGGTCCCAGCGCGGACACTAGTTTTGTTTTGCCACACAGGGGGATCAGTAATAACTGGGGTTTAGAAGAGTGGATGACATCATTGATGCATACATACATCCATCAAATGCATTTTAGGAGTCAAATATCCATATGTTTTAATAAATTGTCCAAGCGGTGTTACACTATGAGGGCTTCCTCTTCTTTTTTGAGCCATTGATAGTGGTATCTGGGATTGCTGATCATGGGAAATATTTGTGTGACGCTGCTACACACTGGGGTTAGCTGATCCATGAGCGTCTGATATAAAGAGAAGGACACAGATGATTCATTTATAAGGCTTTTTCTGAGTTTCCATCTGGTAAGCGCATCCACTTCTCGGTGACAGGCACTTGTTTGCTGTTCTGTGTGGATTCACCGCGGTGTCCTGAAAATAACTTTTATAGAGGACTTTATTCTATAAGCCTTGTTTTTTCTTTTAGGTTGATGAACTGTGACTTATGATTTTTTTCCTTATTTATTTATGTGTGATCAATGTGACCTATATTAATTTATTCATTCACATATCAAACATTTATTTATTTACCCATTATTGATATTGGTCAGGGTAGTTAATAAGGGTTGTGGCGCAGCTTTTGAAACCCTTTCCAGTCTATTTGAGTGTGTGTATCCCACTTATAGCTGCGGCCTTTATATTAGTTTATGATTATTTGTGTTTGTTTATACCCGATCGCAGTTTATTTTTAATTTCAAAATATGACATATAATCACACATGGACTTGTCTTTTTTCAACCTCACCAACTGTGTAACTATGTAATATTGGCATGAATTAAAAAGGGGACTAACTCAAGAGATAAAGCGATAATTCTCCCAGTCTACTAGATTCTGGTCTGGCCTCACCTGGAGTATGCTGTCCAGTTCTGGGCACCAGTCCTCTGGAAGGATATACACGAAATGGAGCGAGTACAGAGAAGGGCAATAAAGCTAATAAAGGGGCTGGAGGCAGGGTCGTCTTCATGAGTGGCTGCATTGGGGGCACATCAGCTACACATTTTTTGTTTATATCTGTATGACTTTGTTTGTTTGAGTGTTAGCTGCTACAGAAAGTTATTTTCTTTTCTATATCACCCCCTTGTTTCAGGTCTAGCGCAGTGTTATCCCCCCCCCCCCCCCTTTTCCTTTGCCCCTGCACATTCCTTGGCCCCTTGCAGCTTTGTAAACGTATTGCTTTCAAGCCGATCGGGTCAGCAGGAGCATCAGTGGTGCGAGGGAGGCTGCCCCTGCCTGTAATACTGCCCTTTCATTTAATCACAATAGACTTTCCCTTGGGGATCTTCAGTAGATTCCTGAGGCAGCCCGAGAGGTGGATGGAGCTGGGGTTGTGGCTGCCTCCTCCACTCCTCCCAAACACTTCTTCACACAGGCTGAGGAGGAGAGACTACAGCAGCCTGGGTGTCTGTATCCAGGAATGCAGTAAGTGAGCACATGTCACTGCATACAGAACTAAGCTGTCACTATTTCAGTGAACAGGGGTTGATCGGGGGTCTAAAAAGTAGTTTAAAGTGGTCTGACCAGTAATCTGAAGAGGGGCTAAATGGGGGGGTCTGAAAAAAAAGTTTAAAAGTGTCCAATCTAAGATCTCAAGAGGGGCTTATCTGAGGTCTAATAAGGGTCTGATCTGAGGTCCGAAGAGGGGCTGATCAGGGATCTGACAATTGAGGGCACGGGGAGCGCCGCCCCCTCTCTCCTGCCATCCCTCTAGCACCAAAATATAGATTCATGCAATGCACCGCTGCCACCCCCTACTCTGGTGCCCAGCCCCAGCAATGGGGGGGGGGGAGGGGGTGGTTTTGAAGCAACTGATTAGAGCCATATGCTCTAATAGGTGTCAAAAAAGGTGACCTGCGAGTGCCATGCTGGGCGCTTGCAGGTCACTCAGCTGTGTTAGAAAAGCAAATGAATATTCATATTCCTAACACTAAACCAGGGGTTGACAAATTTGCTTGGAATCTAGGAGCCAGCTAAAAAAGTTAGGAGCCGGGTCCGTGATGGCGATCCGGACCTGTCCCTGGCCTGACATGGAGACAAGTGAGGGGAAGATAGCCCCAAGCCCCCCACCTGTCTCCAAGTCATTGCCCCCCATAGCTCTTAGAGGGACATTTTATTTATTTTTTTCAAATGACAATTTTTTTTTTTAAATTGCATTTTAGTGTAAATATGAGATGTGAGGTCTCTCTGACCCCAGATCTCATATACAAGAGGACCTGTCATGCTTTTTTCTATTACAAGGGATTTTTACATTCCTTGTAATAGGAACAAAAGTGACACACATTTTTTTTTTTTTTTTTTAAAGAACAGTGAAAAAAATAAAAATAAAAGTTAAAATAAAAAAAAAATATTTTAAACGCGCCCTGTCCCGCCAAGCTTGCGTGCAGAAGCGAACGCATATATGAAAGCGGTGTTCAAACCACACATGTGAGGTATCGCTGCGATCGGTAGAGTGAGAGCAATAATTCTAGCCCCAGACCTCCTCTGTAACTTAAAAAGTGCAACCTGTAGAATTTTTTAAATGTCGCCTATGGAGATTTTAAAGGGTAAAAGTTTGTCGCCATTCGATGAGCGGGCGCAATTTTGAAGCATGACATGTTTGGTATCGATTTACTCGATGCAACATTATCTTTCACAATATTAAAAAAAATTGGGCTAACTTTACTGTCTTATTTTTTTTTTTTTTTATTAAATATATTTTCCCCAAAAAAGTGCGCTTGTAAGTCCGCTGTGCAAATACGGTGTGACAAACAGTATTGCAACGACCACCATTTTATTCTCTAGGGTGTTAGAATAAAATATATATATAATTTTTAGGGGTTCTGAGTAAAGGGAAGAAAGATAGGCTGGCAGACAGGGAAAATTAGCATTACATCCATTAGCATTGCTGGTTGTAATTCCAACGGCCACCACAAGAGGGCGCCAGATTACAGAAGGAACCATAGGATCGTAGAAGGCCTCAAAGCCGGGGGCTAAATTACCGGCCGGCGGCGGCGCGGCCCGACGCGATCGCGCCGGGGGGGGCCACGGAGACAGCATACCCCCAGCTGTGCTGCCCCAGGCGCCAGGTCTGGAATTCTAGTCGCAAATGCGACCGGGCGCCCGGGTTTTGTCGAGCCCTGCACTAAACCACCTCTCCGCCAATCAGGTGCTCGGATCTGTTGCCCGTCACCTGATTTTCTGAAACGACAGGTGCTATGATTGGATGCCTAGCAGGCATCCAATTATAGCAGAGAAAAACAAGATATTTGAGGGGTACACTCTAGAAGATGCATTAAAGATTGTGCAGCCATAAGACCATACAACAGATCAAAATATTACAGCACACACATGCAAAAAAGACATTTACCTTCAGCAAGGCTTATTTAAAACGCCTAGACTTTTTCAAAAAAACATTATCAAAAAATATGGGGATTTGGTCACACCATATTGCTATATGGTGCTTAAGCCTACTTTCTGCTACAAAGTACCTCATGATTAGTGGGTCCTACACTATCCATAGACTGGGAGATCCTGCTTCTCTGAACCATGGGAGCCATACGCTCCTCTATATGGGAGAACTTGAGGTCTCCACCCATGACACAGGTGGACACTAATGAGAGGTACTTAATGAGGGAGTGGGGTGCTCCTCACCCAAAAGGATTTGGTCAGAATCCATACATATAGACAAACAAGATATTTGGGGGGCACCCTAAAAGATGCATCAAAGATGGTGCAGCCATACGACCATACAACAGAACAATGGTTTTTGATAATGTTTTTTTTGGAAATGTCTAGGTGTTTTAAATAAGCCTTGCTGGAGGTAAATGTCTTTTCTGCATGTATGCGCTGTAATATTTTTTCAATCATAGCAGAGGACGGGAGAAGACATGGAGGAGCTGTCCCACCGAGACAGGTGAGTGCAGATGGCTGGGGGCAAACATTTTTCAGTTTGTTTGAGCACCAGCCGCAACTGTATTTCACTCTATACCATCCAATCCTGTCACTATAGCTCCCCATACCATCCAATCCTGTCACTATCGCTCCCCATACCATCCAATCCTGTCACTATCGCTCCCCATACCATCCAATCCTGTCACTATAGCTCCCCCATACCATCCAATCCTGTCACTATAGCTCCCCCATACCATCCAATCCTGTCACTATAGCTCCCCCATACCATCCAATCCTGTCACTATAGCTCCCCATACCACCCAATCCTGTCACTATGCCTCCCAATACTACCCAAACTTGACACCATACATACACCTGATACTGTACACTTCTGACCTACACTTCTGACCTCCCCTCTACTGTGTCCTCCAACCCCCCTGTACTGTGCCCTCCTGCCCTCACCCCCATACTGTGTATAGTCATACATAGATACAGTCTGCTGATAGGCTGGGAGTGGCATTTATGACGGGGCAGTGTGTACAGGGAGCTGGATAGTTTCAAAAAGAAGTGGGAGCAGTGTGTACAAGGAAAAAGAGTCAGTGTATATGGGGGGGGGGGGGGGGGAGACAATGTGTATAGGGGCTACATTTAATTTGAGATAATTCCCTATTTGTCTGTATTTGTTTCTAATCAGACTAAAATGCCACACCAAATATGAAGCATTATTTAGCCACCGCGCACATAGCATGCTGTAGATCACCATCTCCCTGGTAGGGGCCCTAGTGCATTACTTTGCCCAGGGGCCCATCATAATATTATGATGGCCTTGACCTTAGTTATGAAGGCAGGTTGCGAGCACTGAACTTATTCTCTATGGAGAAGAGACTCTTCAGATGGGCTATGATTTCAATTTACAAATACAATACTGGTGACCCCACAACAAATAGGGATAAAACTTTTCCACGGAAGGGAGTTTTATAAGACACGTGGCCACTCATAAAAATTTAGAAGAAAGGAGGTTTAACCTTAAACTGCATAGAGGATTCTTTACTGTAAGTGCGTCAAGGATGTGGAATTCCCTTCCACGGGTGGTGGTTTTAGCGGGGAGCATCGATAGTTAAAAAAAATGAATTAGATAATCACCTGAAGGATCGCAACATGCAGGGATATACAATGTATTACTGACATATAATCACATACATAGGTTGGACTTGATGGATATTTGTCTTATTTATTTATTTTTTATGTAACTATACAATACATTTTGTAGCTTCATCAACCACCGGACAGGAGAACTCAGACTGAAAAAGTGGATGATCTAATAATTCAGCTGAGAGACGAGGCCGCTATTGATCAGCAGTGGAATCCAGATGCTCAGTCTCGAGGTAAAATAATTATTTGCCTTTTATATCAATGCTTTGATATGTCTGTAGTAGGAAAATGTAATGCTCTATACATCAGAATTTGCAGTACTGCATTTGAATAAGCAGCAATCTTTTCTGCTCCCTTTTTTTTTTTTTTGTGACATAAAAACGTGTACAAATTAATTGACACAAATAGTGGGCTGTGAAGGTAACAGGCTAATTTAAAATAGAAGTATGGGCGTTTAAAAAAAAAAGTAATTCTGACCTAGATGGCTGTAGACTTGATCCCAGCTGCAGCTATCTGCCGCCGCCTCTAAAACAGTGAGTGATCAAAAAATGCTGATCGCTCAGTTGTCGGTCTTCAGCTTGCAGGGAGCTGGTGACTGACGCCACCGCCTTGCTCTCCCCACCAGCACTCACTGGAGTTCTGGGCTGTGGATGGGGCGAGAGTGGCTGGATCAGACTCTCAGCGCCTCACTGAAAGCCTGAGCCAACTGCCAGTCAAGGCATTTGGGTGGATCGCAACCATACAGTCAGGAAATTTTCAGATCCTTGTCTATACTTTGCCTTTAGGTCCCTTTCACACTTGTGCGACTTGTCCTGTGACTTGAGAGTGCAAAGTCACATGTCAAGTCGTACCCCATGATTTCCAATGATAACCATTCATATCTGTGCGACTTCAAGTCGCACCAACATCAAAGTAGTCTATGCATTACTTTAGTCCAACTTTGATCCGAGTAGAGGTCCATAGACCTCAAGTTTACACAGGCATTCCCTGAAATCGCGACAAAATTGTGTGACTTTTAAGTCTCAGCAGTGTGAAAGGGGCCAATGCAGTGCACAGTGAAGTAAGCATAAGAACACACTGGTACTCGTCTTGTATTCTTTAGACTGAACTAATCTGCTAAAATCTGATCTGTTATTACCCCTTTTAAATTACCATTGCCATGTGTCGCCACTTCATAAAAGCCTCTGAAAGCTCAGGCGCTCTGTTCTATTCATTTAAAAAAAAAAAAGTTGTGCTTTTCTGAAATGCAGCATCCCTAGCACGCTTTTTTTTTTATTTAAAGGAATTGTGTACATACAGAAATGACAATAGATTTAAAATCATTATTTATATATATATATATAATGTATGTATATGTGTGTGTGTCAATACATTGATCAGATAGATATTTTTGTTATTTTGATGACTTTCATAACCGGTAACAACTATTATGAAACAAGAAACGGGAATAAAAACGAAAGAAATGGCTGTGTAACGACATGTTATGTGAATAAAAAAGTCATAATTAAGTAAACCGTTCTATTGCGTACTTTTCTGCCCCCCCCCCCCCCTTCTGAAATAATTTAGTAATAATTATGCAATCCACTGTCTTTCATAATACTAAGTCATATGTCTTATTAAAAAGATGCTATTCTATACCTGATTTCCTAGCGCTGCTTGGCGCTCATGTGACTGGCCCGCTCTCTCCTTTCCTCCTCTCCTTCTCCTGAATGTCAGTGGAGGATTCTTGGCCCCTCTCGCTCTAGCTGTCATGTCGGGAGAGGGGATAGACAGCCAGTCACATGAGCGCTATAAAATCAGGTATAGAACAGCATCTTTTTAAAGAGGAAGTAAACGCTCCCACTCTGATGCTTCTTTTCATTTAGTCCATTATAATAAGTAATTATCAAACTATAGCCACTGTAATCCAGCCCAAATCGCATATTACTTACTGTTTAAAGAAAATAAAAAAAAACTTGTTTCCAGGGGTTAGGCAGCACCATCTTAAGTATTGTTTTCTGAGTCCACAGTGGAGTGTATTTCCACCCTTACATTGAGCTCTTCCTGTACTGTTAACCAAGCCTCCTTCTCAATCCAACGTTTCTATGGCAACCCTACTAACCTGTTCATAGCTGACTTGTTTTATTTCATAGTATTTACTTGTGCCGATTGTCTAATGTTTGACTTTGTAAGTTTTATCAGCTTCAACTGCTAAGACTGCAGTGATGGCCAGGTTTACACTGCATGTGTTGTCACATGGTATGTAGGAGGAAGCTCTGAATGATTCTGCAGCCTCCTGGGATATCAGTGGTGTGTCGTAGGAAGTCCTGATAACAGATAGACAAGCACATAGAGTGTGCCGTAAATCAGGGGAGATCTGTGCATGCTCAGTGACGTTATTCTAAATAACAAAAAGGATTACAACAATACTAAGCAAGTAAAGAGATATCTACAAGCAGTTACATTAGGGTTTTTATGCTGATTTACACGGGACAAAGTTGTGGAGGAGGGTTTACAACCACTTTAATAAGGCACATATACAGGGCAGCTAGTATTCTGAAAGACAGGGGATTGTGTGATAGATACTAAGTGGGTTTACAACCACTTTAAGGCTGAGGAGGTTAGTCTATATCCACTGGAGAACCACTGTTTGTTCTTGTTCTTTCTCTTTTTTTTTTATGCATTTGAAATAATCAAAGTGGTGTGTAATAGATTTTGTGGAAACATCATAATTGGATGAGTAGTGGTATTGAAGAAGTCAATGTCGATAGATATAGATAGATATATATCTATCTCTATTATAATATATATTTTTTCAAAGATATCTGGATTATTCTTATGCCATTGCTCTATATGCTTAAGGATTCTAGGGGACTTGTTTCCTAAGAGAGCGGGAAATCTTTAACCTAAATTTGGCCCTGACATTAAACCTGAACTCCAGACAAAAGCTTAATACACAGATAAAATACATACAAGGCGCATTTAAATCTAACAAAATAGTTGTAATTCTGTCCATCCAGTCTTGAGATTTACACAGCTCTGTTACACAACAGTCCTTCCTGGCGGGGAGGGGACGTTATCTACCTCTTTTGTGTTTTGAATTTCACTTACTAAAACAAATGACACAGGATGTTTTTTTTGTTTTTTTCTGCTACTTAAAATCTATTAATATAGCTTGTCTGTTCTAGGGTTGTAACGATACCAGTTTAGTGGGTTGCACCGATACCACATACCAATACTTTTTTTCCAAGTACTCACTGGTATCAATTACCAATACTTTTTTTTTATTAACCCTAGTGTGTGTGGGGGGGGGGGGGGGGGGAAGGGTATTCGGTGAGATATCAGGGGTCTAAACAGATCCCTGACGTCTCCCCTTTGAGACATGGAAAGGGACTGAGGACACAGATTACCCAGTTTCTTTGCAGCCAGCTCCTGTCCATTCTTAAACTGAAGCATCATAAACACAGGTTACGATGCTCAGTTATGAATGGACAGAGTCAGTGATCACTGACTGTCCATTCGGAAAAGGAAGGAGCCAGTAAATGACACATTTACCAGCTCCTTCCTCCGCTCTCCATCCTGACAGATCTGGGACATGGGAGAGTGGAAGAGCACAGGGGGGAACCGGAGGAGCAAAGGGAGGAGTGCACAGAGGACATTGAGGGGCACCAGGGGAGCAAAGGGAGGAGTGCACGGAGGAGAACACGGGGAGCAAAGGGAGAAGTGCACAGAGAAGGACATTGTGGGAACAAGAGGAGCACAGGGAGGAGGACACTGGGGAAACAATAACCAGACAGTAACAATCCAGAAATGTCTGCTATTAAAACATTGTGCGCTCCCATCATTTTACGGTACATCTCACCCTCACCCTGTGACTGGACAGTGAAAGGAAAAGCAGCACAGTGGTGAGATCCTCTCTCGGACAGTCTGCTTTCTCATCCAATTTGCATGGCTTTTGTCTTCTGATTGTGTCCTTATCTGCTTCTTCCTCCCACTTTCTGAGCTGTGCTGTCCAGTGATACAAGAAGCTGATGCTACATTAAATGCAGTTAAATGCAACTTGCTATTGCTTGCTTTAGAAAAATAAATTTAATGATTACAGGGTAGCATTACTTTGTGTCTGTTTGGAGTTCAGCATTAACTTTTATATCCACTGCCTATTTTACAGTTCAGACAACTCAAGTTCAATATGAGCAGATTTTAACAAGTGTGTTTTGTCTAAAAAGGAGACTAATAATCTCCCCATTATCCATTGTAGCTACTCTCACTGTAGAAGTTCACTGAGCTTGCGGGCCCTCATATAGATAGGATGGTACCATCACCCAATCTGTAGTTTGTTGGCAAGTAGTAACAGACCTCTTCCTTTTAGTTTTCTTACTTAAGTGGGTTTCCCAAATTTAGAAAATCAGCTACTACTGTACTTAACAAATCTAGTTTTGTTAATTTCTCTGCTCCTGGGAAAGAAGGATTTATCAGGAAATATGAATACATTTACTCTCCTTTGGGCATTTTCCCTAATTCTATGCATATGTCCATATCGTGCTTGTCCTCAGGGGAATTCTGCTTCTGATTCAACAGAAGTTCTCTGCTTGATGTAACCACAAAAAATTAGAACTCATCTGCTCCATAAATTTAACATCCTCCAAGTCTGTCACTAAAGTGCTTACCCAATGGTACATGGTGCCAACCAGATTAGCACACCACTATCCACACTCTGCACTGCTTCAGGGATTGTAATAGCAATGGCGATGTCATGCTCACCTGGTGGACCTGCCCTATGCTAAACTGATTCTGGATCAAAGTGTTCAAAGTCTCATACTAATTTTAGAATGCAAGATGCACATAATCATAACCCAATTATTTGCTATTGTCCATGGTACATTGTTATTATGACAACAGGTTAACTACTATACTTATGTTAACAATTCAGTGAAAATGTATTGGAAATCAGAGAAAAGTTTATGTAGCTGTATTCACATAATGGAAGGAAGTCAGAAATGCACCATCCTTTATAGTTCTGATAGTTATGTATAGTCTGAAAAGCAAGTCCACCAGCCAGAATTTGAAGAATGGTCAATTGCTATGTTGAAGCAGCACACATATCAGGGTTAAATTTCCATTCAAGCAAATCTGTGATAAACTCAAGTAAAACAGTATATATGCTTCAGTTGAAACTTAGCTTAGCCCCCTACTGAACCTCCTTGTTGGTTTAAAGTTGCTTACCTTCACATTAAAGGACAAGTAGGTAGGCTCAGAAGGTAGAAAAGGGAGGGACCAAGTTCAGCTGATGAGCTCTAATTTTGTTTGTTTAATGTTTATTACAGGAATTTATATAGTGCTGACAATTTAAAGCGGAGGTCCACCCTAAAATGGACCTCCGCTCATCGGAATCCCCCCCCCCTCCGGCGCCACAATCGGCACCTTTCAGGTGGGAGGGGGGTGCAGTTACCTGGATAATCCAGGTAACTGCACCCACTTCCGGGCTAGCTCTCCGCGGAAAGGGGCGTACGTTACGCCCCTTTCCGCAAGCGCCCGCCCCCTTCAGCAAGTGCCCCGCTGCCTGCTGGGAAACACACAGCTCCCAGAGGCAGCGGGGACCGTCCGGATTGCGCCGCGCGGCTCGCGCATGCGCAGTAGGGAACCGGGAAATGAAGCCGAAAGGCTCCATTTCCTGATTCCCATACCCAAGATGGCAGCGGCACGAGCGAGCGATCGGCTTCGGGTGCCGACATCGCGGGCGCGCTGGACAGGTAAGTGTCACTATTTAAAAGTCAGCAGCTGCAGTATTTGTAGCTGCTGGCTTTTAAAAAAAAAAAAAAAACGCGGAGTCCCGGTGGACTCCCGCTTTAAGCTGCTTTTTTACATGTTGTATATTTATAAAATTGCCTGCCTTCAAGGAGCTCCTAGGCTAAGGTCCTATCTCGCATGCATGCATACATACATACACATACTAGACATACTAGAGCCTATACATACTAGAGCCGGTTGAGATAGGAACCAGTTAACCTACTAGGAGTGTGGGAGAAAACCAGAGTACCCAGATGAAACCCATACAACACAGGGAGAACATGCAAACTCCATGCAGATAGTGTTCTGGCTGGGATGATTGAACCAAGGACCTCAGAGCTGCAAAGTGCCATTGCACTTTTTTTTATCATTTGTTCAGTCTCTATTGCCTGAAATTGTTATAGATTGACTTTGCTAACCTTGTGTTTGCACACTTTAATAAAGTATGCCGTGTGTGTGTGTGTATATGTATGTAATATATATATATATAATATAATATATAATATATAATATATATTACAGTATCTCACAAAAGTGAGTACACCCCTGACATTTTTGTATATAGAGTATTTTCATGTGACAACACTGAAGAAATGACACTTTACATTGTAGCAAAGTAGTGAGTGTATAGCAGTGTAAATTTGCTGTCCCCTCAAAATAACTCAATACACAGACATTAATATCTAAACGGCTAGCAACAAAAGTGAGTACACCCCTAAGTGAAAATGTCCAAATTGGGCCCAAAGTGTCAATATTTTGTGTGGCCACCATTATTTTCCAGCACTGCCTTAATCCTCTTGGGCATGTAGTTCACCAGAGCTTCACAGGTTGCCACTGGAGTCCTCTTCCACTTCTCCATGATGACATCACGGAGCTGGTGGATGTTAGAGACCTTGTGCTCCTCCACTTTCTGTTTGAGGGTGTCCCACAGTTGCTCAATAGGGTTTAGGTCTGGAAACATGCTTGGCTAGTCCATCATCTTTACCCTCAGCTTCTTTAGCAAGGCAATGGTCATCTTGGAGGTGTGTTTGGGGTTATCCTGTTGGAACACTGCCCTGCGGCCCAGTCTCCGAAGGGAGGGGATCATTCTCTGCTTCAGTATGTCACAGTACATGTTGGAATTCATGGTTCTCTCAATGAACTGTAGGCAAGACACACTTGTCTTTGTACTCCTCACCTAGTTGCTGCCACCAACACTTTACACCATCTGAACCAAATAAGTTTATCTTGGTCTCATCAGACCACAGGACATGGTTCCAGTAATCCATGTCCTTAGTCTGCTTGTCTTGAGCAAACTCTTTGTGGGCTTTCTTGTGCATCACCTTTAGAAGAGGCATGCTTCTGGGATGATAGCCATGCAGACAAATTTGATGCAGTGTGTGGAGTATGGTCTGAGCACTGACAGGCTGACCCCCCCACCCCTTCAACCTCTGCACCAATGCTGGCAATAACTAATATGTTTATTTCCCAAACAACCTCTGGATATGCTGCTGAGCACGTTCACTCAGCTTCTTTGGCCAACCATGGTGAGGCCTGTTCTGAGTGGAACCTGTCCTGTTAAAACATTGTATGGTCTTGGCCACCATGCTGCAGCTCAGTTTCAGGGTCTTGGCAATCTTCTTATAGCCTATGCCATCTTTATGTAGAGCAACAATTCTTCTTTTTTTTTTTTTTTTCTTTTTTTTTTCAGATCCTCAGAGAGTTCTTTGCCATGAGGTGCCATGTTGAACTTCCAGTGACCATGCAGTACTTTAAGAAAAACACACCCTCTGAGTCGTGCGACGTGGCTCCCAAACAAAATTGACGCCCTTTTTTTCCCACAAATAGAGCTTTCTTTTGGTGGTATTTGATCACCCCTGCGGTTTTTATTTTTTGCGCTATAAACAAAAATAGAGCGACAATTTTGAAAAAAACACATTATTTTTTACTTTTTGTTATAAAAAATATCCCCCAAAAATATATAAAAAAACATTTTTTTCCCTCAGTTTAGGCCGATACGTATTCTTCTACATATTTTTGGTAAAAAAAATCGCAATAAGCGATTATTGATTGGTTTGCGCAAAAGTTATAGCGTTTACAAATTAGGGATAGTTTTATAGCATTTTTATTAATAATTTTTTATTATTTTTTTTTTACTAGTAATGGCGGCGATCAGCGATTTTTATTGTGACTGCGACATTGTGGGGGACCCATCAGACATTTTTGACACATTTTTGGGACCATTGTCATTTATACAGTAATCACTGCTATATAAATGCAGTGATTCCTGTGTAAATGACACTGGCAGTGAAGGGGTTAACCAGTGGGTGGCAGTGTAGGGGTTAAGTGTTCCTAGGGGTGTGTTACTAACTGTGGGGGGGTTGGGCTTTCATTTAGTGAACACTGATCTCTGCTCCAATCACATGGAGCAGAGATCAGCGTCACTAGTTGCTAGGCAGAATGGAGAAATGCTGTTTACTCTGCATTTCCTCCATTCGGCCACTCCGTGAGACGATCGCGGGGATGCCCGCGGCGATCGAGTCCACGGGTCCCGTGACCGGACTCACGGGGGTCCCGACCAGCGCGGGAGCGCGCCGCCGGCCGCATGCTCCCGATGGCAGGGCGGCATTGAATATTGGACGTACCTGTACACCAATATGCCTGCCCGTGCCATTCTGTCGACGTACATCGTCGTGCGCTGGTCGGGAAGTGGTTAAAAGCCAAACAAACTAAATATTTTATTCCTAAAATAAAACTCCCTAATAGCGATCTCGTACACGAGACCCCACACTTAGCCAAAGCCTTCTGGGAATATTATGCAGACCTGTATAAAGTGCTGTGTGACTCGTCCTCCCTGTCCCCACCGGAGAGACGCACCCGCATGCGTGCTTACTTAAGGGAAGCAAACCTGCCTAAATTATTGGAATCTGCCCTTCACAAACTAGAATCCGAATTCTCTGTTGAAGAATTCGAAACGGCCCTGGGAGCCTCCCCTTCAGGGAAGGCTCCCGGACCGGACGAGTATACTATCCTCTATTATAAAATGTTCAGTTCCATCCTACTCCCTCATTTTACAGCATATGCTAACTCAATCTCCCACACCTCAGGGCTTCACCCAGAATCCCTTACTGCCCACATTATGGTCATTCCTAAGCCAGGAAAGGATCCCGCCCACTGCAGCAGCTACAGACCAATCTCCCTGCTGAATGTGGATGTGAAAAAATTTCTCCAAGGTTATGGCTAACCGCCTACTCTCCCTGATACCTAAATGGATCTCACCTGATCAGACAGGCTTTATACCTCTCAGAGAGGCTAAGAACAACTCCCTACGAGTGATATCCCTACTCCAATATGTACGAAGATGGTCCCAGCCCACCCTACTATTATCTACTGATGCTGAGAAAACGTTTGATAGGGTGGAGTGGGACTTTCTCAAACTCACTTTGCGACAATTCGGCCTGGGCCCTCGAATATTTTCCCGCATCTCTTCCTTATACTCCAACCCCATGGCACAACTCTGCATAAATGGCACTCTCAGTGATTCATTCATGCTTTTCAGTGGGACTAGACAGGGCTGCCCCCTGTCCCCTCTCCTATTTGCACTCACTCTGGAACCTTTCTTGGCTACCATTAGACAGAACATTAACATCCATGGCATCCAAGTTGGTACTAAGACCCACAAGTATGTGGCATACGCGGATTACATTCTTTTCTTTATCCAACAACCACACATTTCACTTCCTAACCTGATATCCGCATTCTCTGCTTACCAATCGCTGTCCAACTTTAAAATCAACTTCTCTAAGTCTGAAATTCTGAATGTCAACTTCTCTAGGCGGGAGGAGGCATTAATCCGACCCCTCCTCCCCTTTAGATGGGTGCCACACTTCATGAAATACCTGGGCATATATCTCACTCCTAACATCCCCTCCCTTTTTAAGTATAATTATATCCCCTTACTAAACAGTATTAGCGAAGACTTGAGGAAATGGAACAATCTGTCGCATTCGTGGCTAGGTAAAGTGAACATTATCAAAATGAACATCTTACCTCGGGTCTTGTTTTTGTTCCAAATGATACTATTGGGTGTGCCTGTTGGGTTCTTCACTATATTACAAACCATGATCTCCCGCTTTGTCTGGAGGAACAGTCGCCCCAGAGTGTCTATGGATATTTTATTTCGCTCCAAGGACTCTGGGGGCCTGGCCCTTCCCAACTTTAAAACGTATTATCATGCTGTTGTACTGACTAGAATAGTAGAATGGAAATATGCTGCCAACTCCAAGTTATGGGTGCACCTGGAACGCTCATGCTCAGCAGACCTTACGGTTGTCCGCTGGCTTCCCCGCTCCAATAGGCATCTCTCTGGCTTAGCCTCAGCACTCACCATCTCAACATTGGATATATGGGATGCCCTACATAGAAAGTTCTCTTGGTCCTACAACTCTCCTCTGATGCCACTTCTCCAACATGCATATTTCCTACCTGGCTTACTTGATCCAGGCTTTCGGACCTGGTCGGTGGAAGGCCCCCTTCTATTGCACCACATCCTCCGCTCTAATACCCTTAAATCACTGCCTGAAATCCATGTTCCTCAACCTATCACATTCATGGACAAATGGAGGTACCTCCAACTTCAACATTTCCTCCGATCTCTGCCTCAGCCGCTGAGAGGGTTACAGGACTTAAACTGCATTGAGGAAGTTTTCAGCCCTCAAGACTATCCCCTCCATTGCATCTCAACCTGTTGCAGAGCCCTTATTGCACTCCAATCGGACGTGCCCCCGACATTCCTGGCTAAATGGGAATCAGACCTTGACACCTCTCCCAAAACACCAGAAAGACAAAGTTCTACGATTGACGCACGTGACGTCGCTTGCTTCTAAAATGGCAGAGGCCAAACTACAAACTGCTTACCAGATGGCATTATACTCCATCAAAACTACATCGGATGTTTCCCACTAATTCCCCGTTGTGCTGGACGAATTGTGCTAACACAGCCACCCACGCGCACATCTAGTGGTCTTGCCAAATTATTCATCCCTTCTGGTCTTCAGAGCTCCAGCTCATACAGCGAATCACAGGCGTTAGCCTACCCAATGATCCTTGGACTGTCCTGTTTCACGCTACCAAAGAACCCATTGGCATGTATAAGCGTTCACTCGTACCTCATCTGCTCAACACTGCTAAGGCTCTCATACCCGCACTCTGGGGACAACCCAAGATTCCCTCCTTAAAAACCTGGGTGGAAAGAATAGCTGAAGTGCACCTCATGGAAGACATCACCCACCGTAACAGGAACACCTCCCAGCGACACACTCTAACCTGGACCCCATGGGTAGCATTCATATCATCCACCCCCTGCTACAAAGAACTCATAATTCAAACACACGGAAATGGTGCCCACCTCCTCTGAGAGACTCGCCTGACAACCCATTACTGTAAGATTAGTTTCCTTAGGATTCATAGTTAGTCAGGTTGAAAAAAGACACAAGTCCATCCAGTTCAACCTTAATAGTGATTCAAAGTTGCTTCTGTTTTTGTGAGATCTCTCTATGATTTACTCAAACGTTTTCACTGTGTTTTAGCCACGCATGCCAACGTCCCCCCACCCCTCCCTGCTAGATCCTTACTCTTTCTTGCTCTTCTCTCTTTCTCTGGTTCTCACATGCGTCTCTACAGTCTTGATTCCCTGTTAGAGTACGTACCCTGACTTTTCTAATGTCTCTTGCGCAGGTGAAGGACTTCTCCTGTGCATAGCATATTTGATGTTTGAAGGTAGTGCGCTGCTGAGACAGGCTATTATACTTCTTCTGTAGCACCGCATGCTATTCATCCTTTGTCTGTTACTTTCATTTTACTTCAATAAAAATGTATTAACCACTTGACCACTGGGCACTTAAACACCCTTAATAACCAGACCAATTTTCAGCTTTCGGTGCTCTCACATTTTGAATGACAATTACTCAGTCATGCAACACTGGGCCTATATGAAATTTTTGTCCTTTTTTTCACACAAATGGAGCTTTCTTTTGGTGGTATTTAATCACCGCTCGGTTTTTTATTTTTTGTGCTATAAAAGAAAAAATACAGAAAATTCTGTAAAAAAAAGAATTTTTCTTTGTTTCTTTTATAAAATTTAGCAGATTAGTAATTTTTTCTTCATAAATTTTGGCCAAAATGTATACTACTACATATCTTTGGTAAAAATAAGTACAAATTGGTGGATATTTGGTCTTTGTGAAAGTTATAGAGTCCACAAGCTATGGTGCCAATATCTGAAAATTGGTCACACCTGAAGTACTGACGGCCTATCTCATTTCTTGAGACCCTAACATGCCAAAAAAGTACAAATACCCCCCAAATGACCCCTTTTTGGAAAGAAGACATTCCAAGGTATTTAGTAAGAGGCATGGTGAGTTTTTTGAAGTTGTCATTTTTTACCACAATTCTTTGCAAAATCAAGATTTTTTTTACTTTTTTTTTTTCCACAAAATTGTCATATTATCAGTTTATTTTTCACACACAGCATATGCATACCACAAATTACACCCCAAAACACATTCTGCTATTACTCCCGAGTACGGCGATACCACATGTGTGAGACTTTTATACAGCGTGGCCACATACAAAGGCCCAAGATGCAGGGAGCGCCATCAGGCGTTCTGGAGCACCCAGGACAATTCTGACATTTCTCTCCTACATGTAAAAATCATCATTTATTTGTTAAAAAATTACATAGAATCCCAAAACATTATATATGTTTTTTTAGCAAACACCCTGGAGAATACAATGGTGGTCGTTGCAACTTTTTATCTTCCACGGTATTTGCGCAGCAATTTTTCGAATGCTTTTTTTTGGAAAAAAAACAGTTTTGTGCTTAAAAAAAAAAAACACAGTAAAGTTAGCCCAATTTTTGCATAATGTGAAAGATGAAGTTATGCTGAGTAAATAGATACCTAACAACATGTCACTCTTCAAAATTGCACACGCTCGTGGAATGGCGCCAAACGTCGCTACTTAAAAATCCCCATAGGCGACGATTACATTTTTTTTTACTGGTTATATGTTTTGAGTTACAGAGGAGGTCTAGGGCTAGAATTATTGCTCTCACTCTAACGTTCGCAGCGATACCTCACATGTGTGGTTTGCACACCGTTTTCATATGTGGGCGGGACTTACGTATGCGTTCGCTTCTGCATGCGAGCACATGGGGACAGGGGCGCTTTAAAAAAAAAATTTTTTTTTATTGTTCATTTTACTTTATTTATTTTAGTTTGACATTTTTTTCCCCAAAAATAAATTTTTTGATCACTTTTAGTCCTATTACAAGGAATGTAAACATCCCTTGTAATAGGAATATGGCATGACAGGTCCTCTTAACAGTGAGATATGGGGTCAATAAGACCCCGCATCTCACCTCTAAGCTGGGAAGCCTGAAAAAATAAATAAAAATAAAATAAAAAAAAGATTCTGGCTTTGATCGTATTGGCGAGTCGGTAGAAGCACCGGAGGGCGGCGGGAGGGGGCTGGGGATGTCTATGGCTGGGTATTGCAGGGTATCACCGACTATGGCTGGGTATCTCAGAGTATGGCGTTGCAGAGTATTGGCGGGTGTTGCAGAGCATTGCAGAGTGTTGCAGGGTATTGGCGGGTGTTGCAGAGCATTGCAGAGTGTTGCAGGGTATTGGCGGGTGTTGCAGAGCATTGCAGAGTGTTGCAGGGTATTGGCGAGGTGTTGCAGAGCATTGCAGAGTGTTGCAAGGTATTGGCGGGTGTTGCAGAGTGTTGCAGGGTATTGGCAGGTGTTGCAGAGCGTTGCAGAGTGTTGCAGAGTGTTGCACAGTAATGCAGAGTGTTGCACAGTAATGCAGAGTGTTGCACAGTAATGCAGAGTATTGCACAGTATTTTAGAGTAATGCAGAGTAATGGCAGGGAATTGAGGGGTTAATTTTCGGTGAGCAGCGATGTGGGCACTGCAGATGCAGCCCACATCGCTGCTGACACCGATCTCTTCCCCCTCTGCTGTACCGATCGGTACAGAGAGGGGGAGGGAGGAACCGGCGTCATAAGATGACGCCGGTTTGTTTACAAGTGATCACTCCGTCATTTGACGGAGCGATCACGTGGTAAACGGCGGCGATGAGCGGCCGTTTACCGTGATGCGCCGGGTCCTGTGGACCCGGCGGTCACGGATGCTCTCGAGTGCGCGCCCCAGGGGGCGCGCGAGAGCGGAATTCTGGGATGACGTCCTCCCAGAGTTAAACAACCGCCCCCTAGCCGTCATTCGGCTATGGGCCGGTTGTTAAGTGGTTAAACAAAAAACACTTCCAGTGACCAGTGTGAGAGTGACGCCAAATTTAACACACCTGATCCCCATTCACACCTGAGACCTTGTAACGCCAATGAGTCACATGACACTAGGGAGAGAAACTGGCTTATTGGACCCAATTTTGACATTTTCACTTAGGGGTGTACTCACTTTTGTTGCCAGCGGTTTAGCCATTAATGGCTGTGTGTTGAGTTATTTTGAGGGAAAAGCAAATTTACACTGTTATACAAGCTGTACACTCACTACTTTACATTGTAGCATAGTGTAATTTCTTCAGTGTTGTCACATGAAAATATAGAATAAAATATTTACAAAAATGTGAGGGGTGTACTCACTTTTGTGAGATACTGTGTGTGTGTGTGATATAGATATATATACACTGGCACACCCTAAACAGGAAGTTCAATTCCCCATATAACCCCTCCCCTTACCGTTTTTTTTTGCCAGTGTCTTAGGTGTTGGTCACGACTAAAGATGTGCTGTGCTGAGCTCTGCTGGAATATTCCTTACTGGGGCAAGCCATGCAACTGGATCCATTGAATTGTCTTTTCCAGACCGAATTGAATGGTACCCAGGCCTTGTGTCCGAAGAAACAAGGTTTTACCTGTAACGCTTCTCTTTTTAGAAAGCTGGGCCCCAGGATCCAGTATTTAGTTTTTTTTAGCCATATTCCTGGCAGTTGCTTTTTACAGGCCCAGGGCTGTGGATCCCCCAATAAAAAGGGGGCCCCAGTCCCTGAAGGTTTTTTAATGGAGCCCACCATGAGAGGTGAAGATTGGGTCTGTTGCCACAGAATCCTTCAACTGGATAAGGTAAGGGAGATTCCTAGGATTTTTTCAAATTCTTGTGGGTTGTCTCCTTTAAGTAAATGTTATCATGCCTATAGTCACTACTGGGGGCTGTCAAGAGTACATACCTGTTCCATTCTTGTTAGTCTCACTCCATGTACAAGCTGCACGCTTCCCCAGGCCCAAGCTCCAGGTAAAGTCGTGGGAAAGGGTTTTTTTTTTCTCCTAGAAATGTACCCCCCCCCCCCCCCACCTGGATATCTTTTTCCTCCAGGCAGAGGGAGCATGTCACCAGGCAGCAGTATGCCGGACTGCTCCTGCCACCATTACTCGCGCGGGAAAATTATCTATTTTAAAATAGATGAGGGGGGGGCGCGGTGGGTGGTCGGAGTAAGGGGGCGGGGCTTAGCAGCGTTGGCGTGCTTCAGTGTCCACAACGCGGGCTGTATAGCTATGAAGTGCACCTTTTTCAGGTGCATACAGCTAAAGGAGGGACACAGAGCAGACGGGTGGCATGTGAGTGGGTGATACAGACATTCCCAGGCACATTTACTTAAGCATCAGGCTGAGCTTAATAGCAGCGGCAGTTGCTGGACTATTGCCCAGCAGTGGGTGCATTTTTTTTTTTTTTTTTGTGGTACCTCTGCATTTGTGCTCAGCACTATGACCAGAGGAGGTGGTTTAAATGCCACAAAAACCAAGGACACAAAGGGGTCTCCCTCAGGTCCTAAAGATCCTCCCTCTGCAACACAATCCCAATCTAAGGAGGCTGGTCAGAGTGAACCATCGTGGTCATCCTATATAACTGAGAAAGTTTTCTCCTCGGCTATGAGGGGTTTAGAGGAAAGATTAGTGGCTTTAATCACATCTTCACAGAGTGGAAGAAAACACATTAGGTCCCCTTCTACCACCCAGGATCCTCAAATGGAGAAACTGTGGGAGGGGGAAGATGAATCCCCCTCAGGGGACCATGAACAGGCTGATGATTCCTCTTCCGAGAAATCAAGTGAGGAAGGACCACCTTCAGCTTCACATGCTGAGAAGTTGCTGGCGCATTCTCTTTCAGAACTGGTCCGCTCCACATTTTAAGCTACCCTTAACGGATTCGGTTGAAGAGCCCACCTCCTGTTTGGGTTCACTAAAGCCTCCACAAGCCTTGCCTGCCTTTCCTGTCCATACATTACTAGAAAAGCTTATGTATTCTGAGATCACCCATATAAGCACTTTTTCCCTCCTAAACAGTTTAACACTTTATTCTATGGAGGGAAAAATTGTGGCGTATACCAGCAATTGACGCTGCTATATCCTTTGTGAATAAAAGTTTGAATTGTCCGGTTGACAATGCACAAATGCTTAGGGATCCAACTGATAAAAAATTGGAAGTCCTGTTAAACATTTGGCAGGTTCAGTGGCTTAACCTGCAGTGGTGGCAATTGGGGTATGTCAGTTCTTGAGAGACCATTTGAAACAGGTACTCAAGGTGTTCCCTGAACAGCAGGTCCAGGAATTACCTGAGCTGCCAGCAGCTTTGTGCTTTGCAATTGATGCAATCATAGATTCTATTCTTCGAACCTCTCGCCTTATGCATGGGTTGGTACAAATGCGTAGAATCTTAGGGTTGAAATGTTGGTCAGCTGAAGCGCTATGCAAAAAGTTCCTGGGTGGTTTTCCTTTCCACAGTGAAAAGCTGTTTGGGGAGGATTTGGACAAATATATCCAAAAATATCAAGTGGGAAAAGTCTAGAGGCGATTCAGTTCGCATTGTGCGCTATACAAGTATTTCATTCATTCATTCATTCAAAAGTACCCTTTTTGCCAGTTAAGAAAAAAGAGTAAATGTTCCTCATTTAAACTGGCTCTTTCTCCAGTGCCAGGGGCATCAGCCTCCAGGCAGTCACGACAGCTTCCACCATCAGGTTCAAGAGGTAAACCTCAGGGTCAACCCCAGGGACAAAAAGTCCTGGGGGAGGAAACCCGCAAGACAGAATGTTAAAGCCTCTTTATGAAGGGGCGCCCCCGCACGCTTGAGTGGGGGGGAAGACTTCCGCAGTTATCAAAGGCTTGGCAGGAGGAATTTCGGGACAGATGGGTGGTCTCCACAATAGCTTTAGGTTACAAACTAGAGTTCAGAGAATTCCCATCCCATCGTTTTCTCAGGTCAAATGTCCCCAAAGATCCAGAGAAAAAGAAGTCTCTCTTTCGAGTGTTACACTGACTTTTGTCGCAAAAAGTGATCATGGTGGTTCCCGTGGAAGAGTAGGGGTTGGGGTTTTAGTCAAACCTTTTCACAGTACCAAAGCCAAATGGGGATGTCAGACCCATTCTAGATCTCAAAGATCTAAACCGGTTCCTAAAGATTCACTCTTTTCGTATAGAATCAATCCAATCCGTAGTCTCCATCCTACAAGGGGGAGAGCTTCTGGCATCAATTGACATCAAGGATGCATACCTGCATGTCCCTATTTTCCCTGCTCACAAGAAGTATCTGTGTTTTGAAGTAGAAAAACGTCATTTTCAGTTTGTAGCCTTACCTTTCGGTGTAGCTACTGCGCGGGTGTTTACAAAACTTCTGGCCCTTCCTCTGGCCAGATTAAGGACTCAAGGTATAATGACAATAGCACACCTGGATGACCTGCTCTTGATAGACCAGTAGGTAGTCCGCTTTGACCAAAGCATGGTCACCACAGTCAACTACCTGGAATACCTAGGTTGGGTCCTCAACCTAGAGAAATCTTCGTTAAAGCCAGTAAGAAGATTAGAGTACCTGGGTCTGGTCATAGATACAGCCCAGAAAAAGGTGTCTTTACCCCAGGCAAAGATCAGCACCATAAAGGAGCTGGTTCAGGGGGTCAGGGCAAAAAAGGGTCCCTCCATTCTCCTTTGTATGAGGTTGTTGGGGAAGATGGTGGCTTTATTTGAAGTGGTTTCCTATGCTCAGTTCCATTCGAGACTGCTGCAAAACAGTATCCTATCGGCCTGGAACAAGAAGATTTCAGGCAATAGATTTTCCAATGCATTTGTTGCCAAAACTGCGCCAGAGCCTCAGTTGGTGGAGGATATCCGAGAATCTGCAGAAGGGGAAATCCTTCCTACCAGTTACCTGGAAGGTGGTAACAACAGATGCCAACCTTTTAGGTTGGGGAGCAGTCCTGGAAGAAGTGTCTGTCGAAGGGAAATGGTCCAGAAACGAGAGGGCCTTGCCATTCTAGAGATCCGGGCAGCACATCTAGCCCTAAGGGCCTGGACATTCAGGTTGCAGAATTCTCTTGTCAGGATTCAATCCGACAATGCCACAGCAGTGGCTTATATAAATCACCAAGGGGGCACCAGAAGTCAGGCAGCCCAGGGAGAGGTAAACCATATCCTAACCTGGGCATAAAAACATGCCGAGCATTTCGTCAATCTTCAGGAGTAGAGAACTGGCAGGCAGACTAAAGTCGCCAGCAGTTGTTCCCGGAGGAATGGTCTCTTTAATCCGACATCTTCCTGGCTATATGCCAAAGATGGGAGATCCCGGATGTAGATCTGTTTGCATCCTGGTTCAACAACAAAGTCGACAACTTTGTGTCGAGAACAAGGGATCCACTCGCATGCGGGACAAATGCGTTGGTGACCCCGTGGGATCAGTTCTCACAGAGATTTTATGCATTCCCTCCTATTCTGCTGCTACCTCGACTTCTTCACAGGATCAAATGGGAAGGGAAGTTGTTAGTTATTGTGACCCCAGCGTGGCGACCTGCTATTGCAGGGACCAGTGTTCCATCCTACTTTACAAACGCTAAATTTAATGTTTTGGCTATTAAAACCCACATTCTAAAGAATCGTGGTCTTTCAGGCTCAGTGATGCCTACCTTGATTAATGCAAGGAAGCCAGCTTCCAGAGTCATTTATTATAGTCTGGAAGGCATATGTTTCTTGGTGTGAATCCAGGGGTTGGCATCCCAGGAAGTATGTCATAGGTAGAATTCTTGCCTTTCTGCAAATGGGGCTAGAGATGAAACTGGCCTTGAGTACTATCAAGGGCCTGGTCTCTGCCTTATCAGTATTGTTTCAATGTCCGCTTGCTTCGCATTCTTTGGTCCAAAGCTTTATACACGGGGTAACTCCGCTTAATCCACCAGTTAGAGCACCCCTGAACCCTTGGGACTTGAATTTAGTTCTGTTGGCATTGCAGAAACAGCCTTTTGGGCCGATACGACATATTTTGACAAGGAAGCTAGATTTTCTGGTAGCCATTTCTTCTGCAAGAGTTGTAAAGGGCCATTTAATCGTTCACAAGGATCGAGTCCATCACCTGAAGGTGCCATATAACCCATACAGTTGTTATTACTGTGGCTCTGTCCCGTGATGTACTCCAAGAAAAGGATTTTACAGGTAAGCTGTTATAATAATCCTATTTTTTATTTTTTTTTACTAATATTTCTTAATCTACTTTTGTAATACAGACTTCAGTGTTCCACCTGTTAACAATCTGAATAAAGTCGATCAAGTAGACAGCCAAAATTACATTAATCATGAACTAGATGCAGAATATTTAGAACGGGAGAAGGACCGGATTTTAAGAGAAGCTGCCACAGAACTGCAAGATGAGAATACCAGACTAGAGAAAATGCTGGAAATTGCAAAGAGACTTTCAGCACTACAAGGCAAAGACCCTGACAAAGGTAACAAATCCTAAAAAGCCAATTGTTTGTCCTGTTGAAAATACATTTTTTGTGTAGTTGATTTTAGTTTATTTGCTTTTTAAAGCAGAACTTTACCCATAGCAACTTGATAAAAATAATGTTCCTTAGCAAAGAGCATACATTCCACATTAACAATTCTGCTACCAAAATTGGTGTGTGCTGTAAAAAAGCCTCCAGCGTTGTTCCCGTTTGTTCTTGCTGGAAGCTGCCATTTTGCTGAAGCGCAGAGCTTCTGAGCAGAAGTAAATCATAAAGCGGAACTAAACCCATCGATTTATTTGTTTCAAAAACAGTTAAATTCCTAGAATGCCGATTAACTTTCACATTTTGCTTGTGCTATCCAAACTGTCAAACCATCAAATGGCTGGTGCCATAACTGATCACATGTGCAGCACCACGGCAGATGCAGCTCAAACAGAAGCATCTACCTTGTCGTAAAGCGGGGGTCTCGAACTGGGAGCTCTCCAGCTGTTGCATAACTATGCAACTCTGCCTATGGGAGTTATGCTTGTAATTGTCAGCCTGGCAATGCCTCATGGAACTTGTAGTATCGCAACATCTGGAGGCCTGCCAGTTTAAGACACCTGGCATAAAGGAAAGGGGGGTTTAATTCTGCTTTAGGGCTATCATTAGATCGGCCTCTACACCGTAGTGCCTAAAAATGGAGAGCAACCGAGCATGTGCAGAACAGGGTGAGACCGTGTATTACTAGATTTTACTAGACAGTATAAACACTTATTTTTAATGTTTTACATAGCTATACCTGCAAAAGGGGCAGCCTAAAGTCATCTAGCAGGGCTTAATTTTCTGACTAAAGTTTTACTTTAAGCATTCATAAAAGTTGTTTGAAGATATATTCACTAGCCATTTATCTCTAGCGTGTAAAGCGGGCCTTCCCTTTTAAAAGTGTTGTCTTTTCCTGCTTCCCATCCCCACCCCTAACACGTTCAAATGTGTTTTGTTTTTTATTTTGTTTTTTATGGGTAGCTGGTAACTTTTTGACAGGTACCTACTCCCACGTATTAATTTCTCCCCTAGGCAAGAATTACATGACTCCACCCTGCTGGACATGTACCAGGAAGCTGGAGGACCAGTCTCTGCGCTGTATAATCTCACACGAGCACAGTGCGGAGCCGGCTGTGATTCCTTAGGAAGCCACAGCCAGCTCCCAAATCAAAGATTAAGGCGCCAAGGATCCTATTACTTCCTATTACTTGTTCCACTAGTCCTATGCAAGATTAAATATACTATTTTTAAATGAATACAAAACTGAATCAAATTGTGTTTTTACATCTGTTGAGAGTTTAGTTTTAGTTACACAATCTCTGAAAAATGTCACTAATTTGTCTGTTTGCTTTTTTTTTTTATCTTGCAGTAACTGTGGACAACATCAAACTGCCTGACAGTGATGAGGAAACAGAGGAAGAGGGTATTCAGAGGATTCTGAAGCAGGTGAGACTCTGTAAACTCTCTCAGCCCCTGGCTAATTCTTGGCAATACTGTCCTCCAGACAATATTAGGAAAAATCCTGAGACTATATTCTAAAGTATGTGTTAACCTAATGTTAAATGAGATAACTATATCAGTGTGCAGTTTTTCTGGTGTTCTTGAAGTTATTGCGTCTTTTCCTATCTGCTTGTGGGTATATACATACATACATACATACATACATATCTCAAGAATAGAATGTACTCCAGAGGTCTTGTTAGAGAGATGTTAGATGAACATTGCAGCTGCAGGCAGCCACTTGGATTCAAAGAGTGTAATTGTTCTTTCAATGTTGGGCTCATCAATGATGCCTACCAGTGCTGCCTATCAATGCTCATCAATGCCACCTATCAGTGCCCATTAGTGGCTTCTCATCAGTGCAGTCTATCAGTGCCCATTAGTGCCTCCCATCAGTGCAGCATATCGGTACCACCTATCAGTGGCCGCCAATGCTGCCTATCAGTGCTCAATGCCCATTAGGCTGCATTGATGAGCATGGATAACCGGCACTATCAGTGCTCATCAATCTCACCTATCAGTGCCCATTAGTGCAGCCTATTGGTGCCAACGATCAGTGCTCATCAATGCCACTTATCAGTGCCCACCACTGCAGCCTATGAGTGCTGCCTATCAGTGCTCATCAATGCCACCTATCAGCGCCACCAATCATTGCTCATCAATTCCGCCTACCAGTGCAGCTGATCAGTGCTGCCTATTGGTACCCGGGGCCATCAGTGCAGCCTATCAGTGCTCAATGCCCATCAGTGCCGCCTATCAGTGCTCATCAATGCTGCCTGTCGGTGCCCATTAATGCCTCCTATCAGTGCTCACCAATCCCACCTGTCAGTGTCCATTAGTGCCTCCTATCAGTGCTTGCCAATCCCACCTATCAGTGCCAATTAGTGTCTACTATCAGTGCTTGCCAATCCCACTTATCAGTGCCTATTAGTGCCTCCTATCAGTGATCATGAATGCTGTCTGCCTTCCAGCACGGCTCTGAGCTGAGAACGTCTCTCTCATGGAACAGCTCAGGGCCGAGAACCGGCATTGCTAGTTCTCTCTCCCCCCTCCTTCCTCTCTCGCAACGGATGGTAGAGGAGACAGCCGATCTGCTCCTTCTCCCCCCGATCCTCTTCTGTATGTGCACTGTGGGAAGTAAAGTGTGAAGCTAAAGAGCTCACACTTCCCGTGTTGCACACACAGGAGAGTCTGGGGTGGGTTGGGGTCAGGGTCAGAAAGAGCAGATCTGCTGTATCCTCTCTCATCCTGTGCAAGAGAGGAAGGAGGGGGAGGGAAAACTATCAATGCCTGCTCTGACGTCACTGGTTGCTAGATGCCAGGCAGCTCTAGCAACCAGTGGTCAGGAGTAGAGTCAGGTGGGGAGCCAATGCTATACGGCTCAGTCCAGCCGTCCCCTGGATTCCAAACTGCTCCCAGTCTCAGTGTGACCCCACTGTAAAGGACAAACTACTCAGGAAAAGCTGATCACAGAGGACCTTATTTATTCAAATGTCTTTAATATCTATTACAACATTACAGCCTGTATCACATTATGGTATTCGATCCGATTGTACCATTTTCTCTGGCTGTCATTTGGCTGTGCAATGTGTTGCAAAGATATGTGCTGCATTGTCCATAATTTCTCTGTGCAGTCTTTCACTGCTTGTGGAAATTTTCATAGCTGGCTGAAGAAACTGCTCTGGACGAGGCAAGTGGCTACAATATTCCCCCTGAACCTAGAATGGAAGATACCAAGGGAAACGTTCAAGTGTCAAATAAACTTCCTTCACCCTGCATGGTATGTTTTTAAATAGATTTAAAGGAGTACTAAAGTCATGATCACTATAATGGATATTATTAAAGAGCATTGATCATTGGCTTAAATCGTATTAGTATTGTTGAAATATTTCTTCTTCCTACTAAATGTGTTCAAATCCTCAGTGCATCCCTATAGATGTATGGAAAGAAGAAAGAAATGGCTGCACATCCAGAGCTTCTGATTGGTGTTATCTTTGTGAAACAAAATAAAAGGCAAAGACACCAAACTGTGGTCACATAGACGTGTTTCACACATACATCTTGTGCATAATCATTGTGAAGTACAAGATGTATGTGTGAAACGCGTCTACATGACCACAGTTTGGTGTTATCTTTGTGAAACAAAATAAAAAGCAATTGGCAGCTCTGGATGTGCAGCCATTTTTCTTTCTTTCTTTCTTTCTATTTCTTTCTTTCTCTCTTTCCTTCCTTCCTTCCTTCCTTCCTTCCTTCCCACGGAGGCGGGCCGGGGCTAGCACTCTGCAAGATACTCCAATCAGCCTTATCATTATACACCTGGAGCAGCGGTACTTTTTCTTCTCTATAGATGTTACTGGTGCTTTTTAATATTTCCAGCACTTCGTAACAGCCAGTGTGTGTGTGTGGGGATGGTTGAAAGGGTGATTGCAAACTAAACTTCCCATGGTACCTTTCAGTGTCCCCAGACACTGCACTTCTGTTCCATCTGAGCTAAAGTGAAATACCAGTTCCTGGAAACAGTTGTTAGGCAACTGATCACGACAGCAAAGCTAAAGTCTGCACATCCAGAGGCCAGCAGGTAGGAACTTGTTCACCAGTTAGCTGTCATTATACTGGGCCACTCATCTGTGGCTGTGGCATTCTCTGCCCTACAGCCACACTATGCAAGGCCATCATTGCTCCTCAGCAACTGTTGTCAGGTTGTTCAATACTGTGTCTAATACAGATCCATGAAGTCACTGTTTTTTTGGAGTGCATCCAAGGTTTATCTTGTGTTGAGCCCTGATGAAGGGAGAGTGGTGTTGCCTCCGTAATGCATCACCATTTATTCTGCAATAATAACCTGAAATAGCACCTATAGTTGTGTATTTCTAGAATCCCTAGGCTTAGAATTTGTTCTGTTTTCATTGAGTCTTGCATGAGGGAAATCCAGTATAAAGGCTGCCATTGCTCTATTTTTTGAAATGCTAGGTCCCTGGTTTCAGTGATTAAAAAAGTAATAAAGCAGGGGGAAGCCAGACAACTTATAAAAAGGTCAGTGATGGTATATTTCATTCAGTATAGATTTCCTTTAAAATAGTGCAATAGTACAATGGATTTTGGCCACTGGATGGCGATCAGTAACAGAAGCTGCTATAGAAAACCTCATATGCAGTGGTTTGCCATCATGTGTAGACGTTGTCTGGAATGTAGCCACCTGTGTTGTACATAGCCCACAATGTAACAAATATTTTCATATTTTTAATTTGTTATTGATGGTTTTCATTTTTTGCTTCATGTACAAGTGCTATTCGTCCGTGTGCCTTTTTTTTACATTTATTTATTTTACTTCCATTTCTGGAGCAAATAAAATCTTCTAAATTGTTTTACACCTCATAGCTCTGGGGAATAACGGGATCATGTGCATGACATATAGTAATTAAAGTTTTGGAGATTAGAATACCCATAAAGGAAGATTTCCTCCAAAACAAGTCACTTCCATAAACTGTGAAATGTATTCAAGATTAATCTGCAAGTCCATCTGTGTTTGTTTTACTAGTACTTGATGTGCTATGACCTAAATGATGGAAATATTTATAGACGCACTCTTAAATTCTTCACTTCCACTCTGTCTAGCCTCCCCACCACACATACACCTATTTCGTGTAAAACCTTTATCCCAAAAAAAAAAGAAAAGAAAATGTCACTGTAACTGCTTGCGTGAATGCAGTGTGAGCTGGAGTTTGGCTTAAATGTGTTAATTTATCTAAATCTGCTAATACATCTAACACTCTCCTCCGCCTCTATGGTTTGTGATTTACTTTATTGGTGTGTGGTCATGGGGAAACAGTTGTGGCTATTGCTACAGCCTGTTTCATTTTTCATCATTTTCAGGTCCTTTGCACCATTTTAGATCTGTGTCCTTTGGGTTATTCACGTTTCATCATAATTTTGCAGCATAAACTACCTGCACAGAATCCGCCTGGTAGATCCACAGCTGTAAAAGCACAAGTAGCAGATAGCGATGAGGAAGAGCTGCCCTGGTGCTGTATCTGTAATGAGGATGCCGTCCTGCGCTGCCACAGTTGTGATGACGATCTATATTGCAAGAGATGTTTCAGGTACTGTTCTATCCATTATCCCGATTTGAGTTTTGTTTACTGGAAGTGGATATTAAATGTCACATTCTGTTTTACGTTCTTGGCTACTGAAGTCATCACTGTTAGGGCTCATTAAAGCAGGTGCATTGATCAGTACAGCCTTGCAGATGGCCATGTTTATCCAGCCAGGACAGGTACTCTGTGCAGTTTCTTTCAACCAGCCTGTTATGACAGGCTGACACTTGCTCAGATCTTCACTGATCTTCCTGCACATTCCCGAGTGTACATCAGTGCAGGACCAATGCAAGGCTCTCAGCAAAATCTGCCTGTGTTCAGTGTCGTGCTTCCGTCCACCAAAGATGTAGCCTCAGTGATGTGCTTGAAGATCTGAGACGCTGTCAGCCTGTCATTGATTTTAACTGGCTTGCTGCACGGACCACCATGCTGATTTAAACATGTCCCTCTGCATGGTTTTATTGATCAGTATGTCCATGTGAATAAGCCCTTTAATAGTTTTTATTTTTTAATTCAAAATTAGTGTTGCAGTAGTGCTTCCAGTTTTTATCAGACAAGTAACTTGCATTATTCATTTTACTGCTATTTTAGGGAGGGACATGATAAATTTGACCAGAAGGATCATCAGACAACCATATATCGCCCACCTCAGAGGAAAAAAGGGAGATAATATTTACGGTTCCAGGACTTCATCTGTGCTTTCTAAGAGATGCATGTGGCTTCTGTTCCTTATACAGTATTGTTCTGCTGTGTCTGTAACCTGCAAAATGTTCACATATGTATTTCATGTTTCATTGTAACTTTTGCTTTCTTTTCTGACATTGAAGTAATTCTCATTTCAAAGAAACCCTGTTGCAAACTTGGTGTTTTTTTTTTTTTTTTTTTTTCCCTTTCCATATTATTATTATTATTATTATATTTTTATTTGCTCTCATTGTGCCTTTGAACTTGCTAGACAATTTGACTACTCTAGAAGGGTATGTTCCCTAGTACAGCCCCCTCTTTGCATGTGATAGCCAGTTTCTTTTCTGGTTACTCTCTATGCTGCCCAGCTATTTTGTTGCTCTTTTCACTTTTCTACATAAGGCCCCTTTCACACTAACGTCCCGTTCAGGCCCGCTTGTCAGTTTTTCAGGCGGACCTGAACGGGTGCTCCATAGAGCTCTATGGAGCGTCGGATGTCAGCGGTGACATGTCCGCTGACATCCGACCCGCTCCGATCCGAAAAAGTGTGACGGAGGAAAAAGCTATTTTTCCATCCGTCTGCGGATCGGATCGGATGACGACGGGCACTGCGGTCCGTCGTCATCCGATCTCCCATAGGGGAGAGCGGCGCTGTAACAGGTCCGTCCCTGCACAGTGTGCGGAGACAGACCTGTCATCTCCCTGCTCAGCGGGGATCGGCGGAGTGATCCCCGCTGAGCAAACGGACATCCACGGGGCGGATCAGAACTGATCCGCCCCGTGTGAAAGGACCCTAACCTTTTATTTAGCTTCCCGGGGAAGGATGAAGGGGCGTGCTATAGAGTGTCAATTGAGTGACAGCACTAAATCTGTGGTTGCTAACATCGCATCCAAAATTTTGGAACTAGTTTTGGGGCAATTATAAGGTCTACATAAGGGGGGCTTTTACAGGTAAGTAACATACATGAGATACTGAAAGTATCTGTATATACTGTACATATAGTCTTGTGTCAAGATTTTTGTTGAAATAGATGGACTGGCGACAGGGTCTCTTTAACCCCTTGGTGCTAGCTGTACGCCTGGACCTTAGTGGCAAGGGGCCGCATATTTGCACGAATTGCCCCAATAAACCTGTGCCAAGAGCATGTGTGCTGCACGGAGCGTTACCTAACCGGAAGCTCCCGCTTGTTCCTTGCAATCGGGAGTTTTCGGGCACTGTGACGGCCAATCACAATGGTCATGTGATCTTAAGCCGTGCCCTGCCTCTTGGCATCATAAACCTCTTAAAGGGCCGGGAGGCTGACACTCAGGTTTAAATTGTTGTGGCACAAAGAAGGGCATGACATGAAATGCAAAATCTGGAGATGTGAACACTTTAGTATGGGTCGATCTGGTTAAAATTGATAATGTGTATTGGCATTACTTACTCCAAGCGGTAGTAAACCGTAAAAAAAATATTTTAACAATGGTCCCCTGCAGGATAATGGCTGAATGTGCTAGTACAGGTGCATCTCATAAAAATTAGAATATCATCAAAAAGTTAATTTCAGTAATTCAATTCAAAAATCAAACACTTACCGTATATACTCGAGTATAAGCCGAGATTTTCAGCCTCTTTTTTGAGGCTGAAAGTGCCCCCCTCGGCTTATACTCGAGTCATCGCTGTCTGCCTGCTCGATCAGCGTGTCGAGCAGACAGACAGCGGCCATTCTATAATTCAAAAGCCGCGCCTCCGGCTCCGCCTTCGCCTGTGATAGGCGGAACACTGAATTTCCCAGCAGCCTGTGTTCCGCCTATCACGGACATCGTCTCATCCTCGTACTACGGACGAGGATGAGACGATGTCCGTGATAGGCGGAACACAGGCTGCTGGGAAATTGTGTTCCGTCTATCACAGACAGGGAGGCGCGGCATTTGAACAGGGGAATGGGCGCCGACGAAGAGCGGTGATCCTGGGACGGGACCGGACGGAGGCTCGGGACGGGACGGGACCGGACGGAGGCTCGGGACGGGACGGAGGCTCGGGACACAGGTAGGCTGGACACACAAGGCCACACACACACACACACGGATGGACACACACACACACAGGGATGGATGGACACACACACAGGGATGGATGGATGGATGGACACACACACACACAGGGATGGATGGATGGATGGACACACACACACACAGGGATGGATGGATGGATGGACACACACACACACACAGGGATGGATGGACACACACACACACAGGGATGGATGGATGGATGGACACACACACAGGGATGGACAGGCATATCTCACCCTCGGCTTATACACGAGTCAATAGGTTTCCCAGTTTTTTGGGGGTAAATTGGGGGCCTCGGCTTATACTCGGGTCGGCCTATACTCGAGTATATACGGTATATCTTTTATATAGATTCATTAAACACAGAGTGATTTATTTCAAGCATTTTGTTCTTTTAATTTGGATGATTATGGCTTACATCTAGTGAAAAAAATAAAATAAAATCACACACATAGGTTGGACTTGATTGACTTGTGTCTTTTTTTTCAACCTAGCCTACTATGTAACTATGAAAACCCAAAATTCAGTATCTCGGAAAATTAAAATATTACAGAAGACCATTTAAAAAGATTTTTATTACAGAAATGTCGGCTTACTGAAAAGTATGTCCATGTACAGTATAGTATGCACGCAATACTTTGGGCTTCTTTTGCATGAATTGCTGCATCAAAGTGGCGTGGCATGGAGGTGATCAGCCCGTGGCACTGCTAAGGTGTTATGGAAGCCCAGATTTTTTTGATGGCAGCTTTCAGTTCATCTGCATTGTTGGGTCTTGAGTCTCATCTTCCACTTAACAATACTACACAGATTCTCTTTGGAGTTTAGCTCAGGCGAGTTTGCTTCCCATAAAGCACAGTGATACCATAATCATTAAACCAGGTATTAGTACTTTTAGCTGTGAGGGCAGGTGCCAAGTCCTGCTGGAAAATTAAATCAGCATCTCCATAAAGTTGGTCAGCAGAGGGTTACTTAAAGTGCTCTATATTTTCTTTGTAGAGGGCTGCACTGACTTTGAACTTGATAAAACACAGTGGACCAACACCAGCAGATGACATGGCTCCCCAAATTATCACTGACGGTGGAATTCACACTGGACCTCATGCAACTTGGATTCTGTGCCTCTCCACGCTTCCTCCATACTCTGGGACCTTGATTTTCAAATAAAATGCAAAAATTTCCAGTCCCCGATTTGGGGATTTGTGCTTGGATTGCACACAAATTCTTGAGATTTCTGTTCTGTATGACATCTTTGAGGACAGAGCAGTAAATTGGAGCATACCAATAACTGCCAAGCTGCCTCAGGCCACACTCCAGAATTAGCTGACCAGAATTGGTCTGTAATTATGCTCTGCATACTTAAGTGGCTTACAATTTTTAAAATTTAGAGCAAAGTTTCATTAACATTTTGTAATCATTGGAAGATTTTCAGTGTTTTACTGTTTATCCCTGAGCATCAAAATTAAAATGTAGTCCTAGATTAAAATGTAGTCGTTTTTTATTTTGTTATAGAACGGGAGGGTTAGAATCTCTGACAAGTATCCCATTTTTTTTTTTATTAACTGACCTTGTGTGCTGGTGACCATTGCCACTGGGACAGAATGTAATGGAAAATATCAATTTGGATTTTAGCATTAAAGACCTGTTCTGGTGACAAATGTTTTAAGCGTAACTCCACTTTTGAGAAAAAAAAAAACATTCCCACCTGGGTGATCTATGTACATTGTGTCAGAAACCAGGAATCAGACTGAGACAGAAGTACAGTTAAATCTCACGTGTTTAATAATAAAAAAAAGGTAAACGTAGTCAAAACATAGCCAGAGTTCAGGAACGAATAGTCAGACAAGCCAAAATGTCAGGGAGCCAGAGATGAGCGTAGTAGTACAGCAAGCAGGATGTGGAGCCAGAAGGAATGTCAGCCAAGCAAGTCTTTAACAGGAACACAGGAGAGCACCTCTAGAGATGTGACCAAGACAGAGTTCATCTGGTCTGGATGACTTAAGTAGGCAGGACTGACGAGCAGGATATCATCAACAGGTGAGTCACTGTGTAGAGATAGGAGCTGGCAATTAGCTGACAGCTGAGTGGCCAGCTCAGTGAAGGAAGGGCTGAGCCCAGCCCTGACACATTCTTTGTTATCCTGAAGAAATCCCTGTGTGTTTGTCTGTGCCTCTGGGCCGAGTGGGTCTAATGGGAGTGGTTTCATAATTCTCAGTCAGCTGTGGCAGCTGCAGTGCACTAATTAGGAAATTTGCTGGGCCTGCATCTCTTTAGACCGGCTCCTATTGGAAAAATCCCACCAAAAATCACATTTTTGTTGCAGGGGGATGCCTGAAATCTGACTTGTATCTTAGGTAGGTTTCTGGGAAAATTGGTGAACCAATAAAACAAACAGGAAATTATGTTTCTGGCGAGTGATCAGTACACATTCTGTGTACAGAACAACTCCATGTAGCCATATTGCATTGCATTTATAGAAAGTTAGAGCAGCTGCAGATTGAAAAGGAAAGGTAATTTTTAATAACATTCAGTTACAATATGACTTGTATCACAATTGTACACGCTATATTATTTTTTATTTATTTGCTATCTTTTCCCCCACAAAAGGGGAGTTACCTTTGAACCTCTTGCCGACCAGCTGCTGTCATACTGCAGCAGGTCGGCTCTCCTGTGTAAACTGCCATAGGTGTATATCAGTCTGTGCTAGGAGTATAGCAGGCGTGTGCTGTGTGCGCATGCCCACGGGTGCCGTGGACTCTGCCTGCGATTGCTTGGTACAGAGGCAGAACAGGGGAACTGCCTATATAAACATAGCAAATTCCCTGTTCTGCCTAATGACATCTCAGATCTTCTATTCCTAGTGATCGGGAACAGTAATCTCTGTCATGTCCCAGTAAGCCCACCCCCCCCCCCTACAGTTATAACACACCCAGGGAACACACTTAACTCCTGGATCGCCCCCTAGTGTTAACCCCTTCTCTGCCAGTGTCATTTTTTACATTGAACAGTGCATTTTTATAGAACTGATCAATGTAATGTCATTGGTCCCCAAAAAGTGTCATTTGGGGTCTGCCGAAATGTCACAGTCCCGCTAAAAATTGCAGATCGCCGCCATAACCGGTAAAAACAACAATAAAGAAAATTTTAAAAATAAAAGGTCCCTAAATCTATCCCGTAAATTTTAGACGCAATAACTTTTGTGCAAACCAATCAAAGTACACATATTGCAATTTTTATTTTTTTAAATTTCCTTTTTTTGTTTAGAGTGAAAAAAATAAAAACCACAGAGGTGATCAAATACCACCAAAAGAAAGCTCTTTTTGTGGGTAAAAAAGGGTGTCACTTTTGTTTGGGTACAGCTTCGCATTACCACGCAATTGTCAGTTAAAGCAACAGTGCCGTATCGCAAGAAATGGACTGGTCATTAAGGGGGAAAATCCTTTCGGGCTGTGGTTAAGAGGGGAATTTCCTTTTTAGAAGAGATTTCCCTTTTGCGTCTCCAAAGTGGAGAAGAATCTCTTCAACGTGGCATGTTAGCTTTTTTTTATTATTATTTATGTATTTTACTCTATCAAATAATAAAAATGAAAGCTTTGGCTATACATACACTTTTAACCCGATCGTCACTGAGACTGAAAGTTGCAAAGAGATACACAGGCATGCTTTCTCATCACACAAGGAGAAAATATTATAAAGGAATGATTCAAACCTGCTCCCGCGCACATCTGAAAGCTATAGAAATCCTGGAACTTTTTGGAATGTGAAACCAAGACTTGAAAGTGTACCTCAAGCTAAAACTTTTTTTCTGAATAGAGCAGTGAGTGGGCAGAACCCCTGCCATGCCCTTCATTCTGTCTGTGCACCTGCCTGCGGGATTTACCCTTTCTTTGTGTTGCTGACTATTGTCAGCTGGGCTGAAAAGAGAGAAAATCGAATTTTCTGAGTTTTCACAACAGGAACAGGTGGAGTAGTCTTCTAATGAAGACACCTGTTTCAGCAAACAGTTAAGTAGGGCGTTACCTCATTTTGGAAAGCTTTTCTTTCACTTCACAGTGTTGTGCCCATAGGACAGGAAGTGAAGAAGGAAAATCTCTCTCAAATGGGCTACAGTTAACCACTTTCAGACCGTACCAATTTGCTGGTCAAAGACCAGACCACTTTTTGCGATTCGGCACTGCGTCGCTTTAACTGACAATTGCGCGGTCGTGCGACGTGGCTCCCAAACAAAATTGACGTCCTTTTTTTCCCACAAATAGAGCTTTCTTTTGGTGGTATTTGATCACCCCTGCAGTTTTTATTTTTTGCGCTAACAAAAATAGATCGACAATTTTGAAAAAAACCGCATTATTTTTTACT
This sequence comes from Lithobates pipiens, assembly GCF_037356315.1. Lineage (NCBI taxonomy): Eukaryota > Metazoa > Chordata > Amphibia > Anura > Ranidae > Lithobates > Lithobates pipiens. Next base: position 139,168,014 of record NW_027507791.1, read on the forward strand.
TTTTGTTATAATAAATATCCCCCAAAAATATATAAAAAAACATTTTTTTCCCTCAGTTTAGGCCGATACGTATTCTTCTACATATTTTTGGTAAAAAAAAAAAATCGCAATAAGTGATTATTGATTGGTTTGCGCAAAAGTTATAGCGTTTACAAAATAGGGATAGTTTTATAGCATTTTTATTAATAATTTTTTATTATTTTTTTTTTTACTAGTAATGGCGGCGATCTGCGATTTTTATTGTGAATGCGACATTGTGGGGGACCCATCGGACATTTTTGACACATTTTTGGGACCATTGTCATTTATACAGTAATCACTGCTATATAAATGCAGTGATTCCTGTGTAAATGACACTGGCAGTGAAAGGGTTAACCAGTGGGTGGCAGTGTAGGAGTTAAGTGTTCCTAGGGGAGTGTTACTAACTGTGGGGGGGTTGGGCTTTCATTTAGTGTACACTGATCTCTGCTCCAATCACATGGAGCAGAGATCAGCGTCACTAGTTGCTAGGCAGAATAGACAAATGTTGTTTACACAGCATTTGCTCTATTCGGCCGCTCCGTGAGACGATCGCGGGGATGCCCGCGGCGATCGAGTCCACGGGTCCCGCGACCGGACTCATGTGTACTCACCTGTACGCCAATATGCCTGCCCGTGCCATTCTGTCGACGTACATCGTCGTGCGCTGGTCAGGAAGTGGTTAATATTACATGCATTACCCATTTCCTACTCTGAAATCCTTTAGATTGCAAGCTCTGACAAGCAGGACAAACAGTACCTGTCTTGAATTGTATTGTAACTGTACTGTGTCTATTTTGTAAAGCATTACTCAAATTGTTGATTACTATATTAACCACTTCAGCCCCGAAAGATTTGGCTGCTCAATGACCAGGCCATTTTTTGTGATTCGCTTTAACTGAGCGACACTGTACCCAAACAAAATTGACATCCTTTTTTTTTCCCACAAATAGAGCTTTCTTTTGGTAGTATTTGATCGGCTGTTTTTTTTTTGCGCTATAAACAAAAGAAGAGTGACAATTTTGAAAAAAAACATTATCTTTTACTTTTTGCTATAATAAATATCCCACATTTTTTTGTTTTTTCTAATAAAATATTTTATTGGTGAAAAAAGTATGATGATACAAATTCATACATTGTGAATGAAAAATTACAGATAATCACAAATAAAAGAATATAGTAAATTAATCATTGTAAAACAAATAAAAAAAAATAATAATAAAATAAAACAAAAACATGGGAAAATATAATAAAGCAGGAATATCCTAACCACCGACAAAAAAATGAATATGAAATATAGTATTATGAGATAAGTAATCTTGAATAATCAGTAGAGGATTTAAACTGTTGCCAACAAGACCAAATATTTTGAAATTTATCAGGTGAATCCTTAGATTGATGAATAAGCTCTTCCATGGTAGCAATAGTATTAATGCATCTAAACCATTCTGGAATGGAAGGAGTAACAGTAGACTTCCAATATTTTGGGATACACATTTTAGCAGCATTTAATAAATGTAAAGTCAAGGATTTTTGATAAGTGGATTTGGGAATAGAAGAATGGTGTAAAAGCATTTGAGCAGGAGAAAAATCTAATGGGTATGATGTAATTAAAGATATCAAACAGTGAACTTCCTTCCAAAATGGTTGAAGTAAGGGGCAAGACCATAATAAATGTAATAGTGAACCATTGACATCAGTACATCTCCAACAGTTAGGAGGAAAAGAAGAAGATATCTTATGTAACCAAACAGGAGTATGATACCATCTGGAGAAAATTTTGAAGATATTTTCTTGAGCAGAAACATTTGTAGAGCCTTTGTGAATATAAGAACAAACATTTTCCCAATCTGCATCTGACAATTCAATATTAAGATAATTTTCCCAATGTTTGCATGCGAGATTGGATTTAGGGGAATGGGTGGAAAAAAATAGCGAATACATATTAGAAATTAAATGTTTTTGAGGTTCCAATTTAGTGCAAAAATGTTCAAAGGGAGTACGTTTTCTAGAATAAGTATTAAGAGTGTGAGGATCATTCAAAAAATGTCTAATTTGCATATATGACCAATATGGAAAAGAATGATCTGGAAAAAGTAAATTAAGATCATGGTAAGAAATAAAAGAATTGTCACGGAAAAATTTGTCAGCTCTGACAATATCATGAGGCCAAAATCTTTTGAGAAAAGACTCCGCCATACCCGGAGGAAAATCCGGATTTTTACAGACAGGCGTAAGAGGACCGGAAGTGGAAGATATATTACAGGTGTCACATAATTTATGAAAAATTTGTAAGGTGTTATCAATGAAAGGATGTTTTTTACATTCCAATTGTATATGAGTTTCAGAAATCCATGGTAAGTGACGAAGAGGTATATTAGAGAATGTATGTTCAATGACAACCCAAGCTTTAGTAGTTAAATGAACATTCCAATCAATAATCCTCGTCAAATGGCAAGCCCAGTAATATTTTGTGAAATTCGGAAGACCAATGCCTCCTTTAAGTTTGGGTAAAGTTAGTCTCTCAAAGCTAATTCTAGATTTAGATTTGCCCCAAATAAATTCAGAACAAGTATGACGAATGGAAGTAAAAAAAGCTTTGGGGAGTTTGATAGGTAATGTTTGTAAGATATATAATAATCTAGGTAGTATGTTCATTTTAATTATTGAGGCTCTACCAAACCAAGAAAAAAGTCCAGAGGACAAAGATTTTAAGTCTTTGAATATTTTGCAAAATAGGTAGGTAATTTTTAGAATACAAGTCAGAAAGGGATGAGGGTAATTGAATGCCTAAATAAGTAATTGAATTGAAGTTCCAGTTAAAGGGAAAATCAGATTGGTACATAGATAACGTTTTAGAATCTAAGGATACATTTAAAGCTTCCGACTTTAAGAAATTATCGAATCTTCAGATACATTTTTCAAACAACTCAAAATCTTTGAGAATATTTGGCAAGGTAATGTGAGGTTTGGTAAGAAATAAAAGAATATCATCAGCAAATGCTGCAATTTTATAGGTATTGTGAGCAATAGTGACACCTGTAATATCGGGGTTAGACCTAATGCGTTGTAAAAATGGTTCCAGAGTAAGAACAAATATTATAGGAGATAAGGGGCAACCCTGACGAGTACCATTAGAGATCGGGAAGGCCTTCGATAGGTGACCATTAATCCTAACTTGGGCAGTGGGAGTGGAATATAAAGTAAGAATGAAGTTCAACATATGTGGAATACCAAGTATTTTAAGACTTTCTGTCATAAAATCCCAGCTACCCTATCGAAAGCCTTTTCCGCATCTAGGGAGAGGAAAAAACCATTAGTATTTGTGGAGGTCATCCATTTATGTACATTTAGTGCTTTAACTGTATTATCCCTTGCTTCTCTGCCTGGTATGAATCCCACTTGATCTAAATGAATGAGATTAGGAAGCAAGAGTAAAAGTCTATTGGCTAGTATTTTAGCATAAATTTTAAGATCAACATTTAGTAGAGAAATTGGTCTATAATTAGTAATTAAAGTAAGATCTTTATGAGGTTTAGGAATCACAGAAATGTGTGCATTAAGAAGATCCCTACAGTGGTGTGAAAAAGTGTTTGCCCCCTTCCTCATTTCCTGTTCCTTTGCATGTTTGTCACACTTAAGTGTTTCGGAACATCAAACCAATTTAAACAATAGTCAAGGACAACACAAGTAAACACAAAATGCAATTTGTAAATGAAGGTGTTTATTATTAAAGGTGAAAAAAAATCCAAACCATCATGGCCCTGTGTGAAAAAGTGATTGCCCCCCTTGTTAAAACATACTATAACTGTGGTTGTCCACACCTGAGTTTAATTTCTCTAGCCACACCCAGGCCTGATTATTGCCACACCTGTTCACAATCAAGGCATCACTTAAATAGGAGCTGCTTGACACAGTAAGGTCCACCAGAAGATCCTTAAAAGCTACACATCATGCCGAGACCCAAAGAAATTCAGGAACAATTGAGAAAGAAAGTAATTGAGATCTATCAGTCTGGAAAGGGTTATAAAGCCATTTCCAAAGCTTTGGGAATCCAGCGAACCACAGTGAGAGCCATTATCCACAAATGGCGAAGACATGGAACAGTGGTGAACCTTCCCAGGAGTGGCCGGCCGCCCAAAATTACCCCAAGAGCGCAGCGACGACTCATCCAAGAGGTCACAAAAGACCCCACAACAACGTCCAAGGAACTGCAGGCCTCACTTGCCTCAGTTAAGGTCAGCGTTCATGCCTCCACCATCAGGAAAAGACTGGGCAAAAATGGCCTGCATGGCAGAGTTCCAAGGAGAAAACCACTGCTGAGCAAAAACAACATCAAAGCTCGTCTCAATTTCTCCACAACACATCTTGATGATCCCCAAGACTTTTTGGACAACATTCTGTGGACCGATGAGACAAAAGTGGAACTCTTTGGAAGGTGTGTGTCCAAGTATATCTGGCGTAGAAGGAACACTGCATTTCATAAAAAGAACATTATACCAACAGTAAAATATGGTGGTGGTAGTGTGATGGTCTGGGGCTGTTTTGCTGCTTCAGGACCTGGAAGACTTGCCGTGATAAAAGGAACTATGAATTCTGCTGTCTACCAAGAGATCCTGAAGGAGAATGTCCGACCATCTGTTCGTGTACTCAAGCTGAAACGAACTTGGGTTCTGCAGCAGGACAATGATCCTAAACACACCAGCAAGTCCACCACCGAATGGCTGAAGAAAAACAAAATGAAGACTTTGGAGTGGCCTAGCCAAAGTCCTGACCTGAATCCTATTGAGATGTTGTGGTATGACCTTAAAAAGGCCGTTCATGCTCGAAAACCCTCTAATGTAACTGAATTAGGACAATTCTGCAAAGATGAGTGGGCCAAAATTCCTCCAGGACGCTGTAAAAGCCTCATTGCACGTTATCGCAAATGCTTGGTTGCAGTTGTTGCTGCTAAGGGTGGCCCAACCAGTTATTAGGTTTAGGGGGCAATCACTTTTTCACACAGGGCCATGATGGTTTGGATTTTTTTTCACCTTTAATAATAAACACCTTCATTTACAAATTGCATTTTGTGTTTACTTGTGTTGTCCTTGACTATTGTTTAAATTGGTTTGATGTTCTGAAACACTTAAGTGTGACAAACATGCAAAGGAATAGGAAATGAGGAAGGGGGCAAACACTTTTTCACACCACTGTAGGTGGGGAATGATCGGATGCAAAAGAGTTGAATGCAGATAAAAAGTATGGTCGAAGTGTGTTACAAAAAATCTTACAAAAAATATCCAGTAGTAAGCCCATCAGGACCAGGACTCTTAGCTGGTTTAAATTGTTTAAGAGCCAAGTCAAATTCTTCAGAAAATATATTTTTGTCTAAAGCTTCAGTTTCATATTCAGGTAATTTATTAGGAGTATACATTTCAAGAAAGTCTGAGATCACTTGCTTGCGTGTAGAGTCAGGAGTTGTAGCAGATTTCAAGTTATAAAGGCGAGTATAATATTGAACAAATTCAGTAGCAATGTCTTTATTGGTCACTAATTTGCGTCCCATAGGAGTGGTAATAAAATGAATTAAAGTGGAGGATTTTTTACTACGAAGAGCATTAGCTAGTAATTTCCCAGATTACTAAATTCATAAAATATTTTATTTGCAAGAATAGTTTATTTTGGTTCGTTTGTGTAATTCAAGTAATAAATCTTCTCTTGCCTGAATCAACTCATTCAAAGAAGAAATTGCTTGCGTTTCATTGGCATATCAGGAAAGGTAATGGAAATAGAGATCGGATGATGATCTGATAAGAACATAGGATCTATGGTGGCAGAAGTTACTAGTGGTAAATCTTGTTGTGATATAAAAATATAATCTATTCTAGAATAACGATTATGTGGAGCTGAGTAGAAAGAATAATCCTTAACAGTAGGATAAAGGGTGCGCCATGAATCATGAAGTGTTAATTTTTGGAGTAGTATTTTAGTATTTTAATGGCACGCCATGCTACATAAGGCATTGAAGAAGTTCCAGTAGAGGTGTCAAGTAAGGGATTAAGAGGTACCGTATATACTCGAGTATAGGCCGACCCGAGTATAAGCCGAGGCCCCCAATTTACCCCCAAAAAACTGGGAAACCTATTGACTCGTGTATAAGCCGAGGGTGAGATATGCCTGTCCATCCCTGTGTGTGTCCGTCCATCCCTGTGTGTCCGTCCATCCCTGTGTGTCCGTCCATCCCTGTGTGTGTGTCCATCCATCCATCCCTGTGTGTGTGTGTGTGCGTCCATCCATCCATCCATCCCTGTGTGTGTGTGTGTGTGTGTCCATCCATCCATCCATCCCTGTGTGTGTGTGTGTCCATCCATCCATCCATCCCTGTGTGTGTGTGTGTGTGTCCATCCATCCATCCCTCCCTGTGTGTGTGTGTGTGTGTGTGTGTGTGTGTGTGTGTGTCCGTGCAGCCTTGTGTGTCCAGCCTACCTGTGTCCCAAGCCTCCGTCCGGTCCCGTCCCGAGCCTCCGTGTCGTCCCGTCCCGAGCCTCCGTGTCGTCCCGTCCCGAGCCTCCGTGTCGTCCCGTCCCGAGCCTCCGTGTCGTCCCATGCCAGGATCGCCGCTCTTCGTCGGCGCCCTGGCGGCCATTCCCCTGTTCAAAAGCCGCGCCTCCCGCCTCCGCCTGTGATAGGCGGAACACTCAATTTCCCAGCAGTCTGTGTTCCGCCTATCACAGACATCGTCTCATCCTCGTCCGTAGTACGAGGATGAGCCGATGTCCGTGATAGGCGGAACACTGACTGCTGGGAAATTGAGTGTTCCGCCTATCACAGGCGGAGGCGCGGCTTTTGAAAGGTAGAATGGCCGCTGTCTGTCTGCTCGACACGCTGTTCGGGCAGTCAGACAGCGGTGACTCGAGTATAAGCCGAGGGGGGCACTTTCAGCCTCAAAAAAGAGGCTGAAAATCTCGGCTTATACTCGAGTATATACGGTACATTAAAGTCTCCACCCAAGAGGAGTATACCTTCCTGAAAGTCAGTAAGTATTTTAAAAGTAGATTTGAAGAATAGGACTTTGTTGGAATAAAGCCCCACACTATCAGTTTTTCTTCTGACTTTTTCCTTCAGGTTTACCAAAACCATGTAGTGCAAGGGCCTGCCTGATTGCATACAATTTGAAACTCATTAGGTTTGACCTTATATTATATGGTTTTGGTAAATCTGAAGGAAAAACTCAGCAGAAAAACTGAGGCCGCGTACACACGGGCGGACTGTTCGCCCAACTTTGTCCGCTGAACAGTGTTTGGGCGGACAGTCCGCTCGTGTGTGGGCTTTCAGCGGACAGTTTGACGGACAAGGTTTTTCGGAATTTCCGAAAAACTGTCCGCTGAAACCTTGTTTCAGCGAACAGTCCGCTCGTGTGTAGGCTTGTTCGTCAAACAAAGTTGCGCGCATGCTCGGAAAGGATTTTCACGCCGAAAGTTATAATGCAGTGTATAGGACGTCGTATTTTTCGTCCCGTCGTACGTGCCGTTCACGTCATCGCGCACGGTTTCAGCAAACTGTTCGTCCGTCGTGTGTGGCCATGTCCGTCCATGCTAATTTTGAGCGGACTGTTTGCCGAAACTGTTTGACGGACAAAGTTGGGCGAACAGTCCCCGCGTGTGTACGCGGCCTCATAGTGTGTATGGGGCTTTAGGTGCATATATGTTTACCATATAATGTGCCTTTCAAAAAAATATAACGGCCATCAATATCAATGCATTTATCATTGATTTGGAAAGGGCAGTGTTTAGCAAATAAAATAGATACCCTTTTAGATTTGGAAAATCTATTTGTTGCATGAAAAAAAGTTGGAAAACGTGTATCATGAAGCTTAGGAATAGCATTTGTTTTAAAATTAGTTTCTCGGGGGGGCGTGGCCTGACGCATGGAGAGGTGAGACGTGCCTGCACTCAGCTCCCGGCTCCCTCGGCTCCACGGACCTCATATCGGCCTGTAAACTGGCCCAAACGCAGCTCCATGGGGAAAGACAAGTTCAAGGCACCTAAGGGCAGCAGTGGACATCGTCCAGGAGGGGATTTAGATGATTATTTTGGCCGTGGAAGATTGTCTTCACAGCGCCGGCCGGAATCCAAGATGGCGCCGGCCCCTCTATCCCCAGCGCGCTCTGAATCGGCCCTGCACTCTCAGGTGAGCTCACACAGCCTGCTCTCACACCCTGAGGACACTGACTTCTCCCCCAGGCTTACAAGAAGCCGATCTAATGTCTCTCTAGGATCAGGGGAAGGGTGGGACATGGAAGCACAGATCAGATCCCTGCATAGCTACATGAGGTCCCTGTCCACTAAAGCTGACTTTGAACACTGTGTGCACAGGATTGAGAAAACTTATAGGAAAGAGATCTCTGACTTGGAAAAAAAGATGTGGGGGTACGCTTTGAAGATGTGGAAAGCACAGTAGATGGCCTGCGGGACACTACAGTCACAGGATAAGATCCTCAATACCCACACGGTCATGCTCCAGCAACTCTCATATCAGCAGGACGACCTCGAAAATCGCAGTCGCCCCAACTTTACACAGCTGCTATCCTCGTTTTGGGTGCGATTCCTCACCTCAGCCCCGGGCAAGATCGATATCCCTGTCCTGTGTATCTCCTGGACAGATGTTTGGTATCACCTTTGGGCCGGACAGTAAGTTATAGCCCCCCCTTTTCTTGAGAGATGGTTCTCCGTTTAAAGGTTATCCCATATTTATAGATACTCTTGATCTAATTTCAGACCATTTGTACTCCTGATGATTGGCAAGAGCCATGAAACGTGCGTCGAGTATATATCCAACTGATGCCCAGATCATTTCGACTTACTATGAGCAATTGCTAATGTTTATTGGTTTTATGAATGGATGAGTATGTCTACACATCTGTATTGTTAATGATGTTGTACTGTACTTTGTAAAATGACTGTATATCTAAACAAATGTATTTAAAGAAATGTACCAAAGTAAATTGTGTCCTATATCTTAGTTTGACACTTTTTTGATATGGTTTGTACTTAATAAATAAATATTTTTCTATTCAGCAACACGCCTCATTTAAAGTCCCATTTCCCCTTTTACATCTTGAACATATATCAGGGATGGAGGCTTGCTGCTGCTACTAATAGGTTGTGTCAGGTCGCATCACTTTTAGGAGGAAAACATCCTTAAAAAAAAAAAAACACAATGTTACAATTTAGAACATATAAATAAGCAGAGGATAGTAAAATATATAGTCAATGTATCAAAGCAGTAAACAGAAGATAATAGCAGTCATGAGAATCCTCATAGTCACAACAGTGAAATCACAAACCAGAATGGATAATGGGTGCAATAAATGCTATTATTGATCCTGACGAGCTCTTCTGGATCTAGGTGCAATTTGATGGCTGGAATTCAGATGTATATCATTTTGGTGTACGTGAGTGAGATTCAGAAGGAGATCTTCTCCTGAAGCGAACATCCTGGGTATCCATAGGTTTACTACGAGATGATATTTGAATCAGTATTTGAAATTCAGCATACCATTCCGGTACATCAATAAGTGGAATATTAAGTGCATCACAAAAATGAGGAAGATCTTCAGGTACCTTAAGTAAAGCAGTGCGGCCTTGCGATGACGCAGATAAACAAAAGGGAAATTTCCATCGATAAGTAATACCATTTTTACGTAGGATTTCCAATAAAGGCTTTAGTTCTCTACGGCATTGAAGGGTAATAGTAGAAAGGTCCTGAAACAATTGTAGATTGTTACCATTATGAGAAAGTAACGATTTATTCCTTGCTTTCCGTAAGATATCTTCCTTGAGGATATAATCATTAATGTAACATATTACATCCCTCGGCGGATCCAATTCTTTGCCTTTGGGTCTAAGATCACGATGAATTCTCTCCATTGCAATCGGCATTGTAATTTCCCTTTCCAGAATTTTGTTAAAAATACCAACTACTACATCTTGTAATTGATCTTACGTAACATTTTCAGGGAGTCCTCTCAATTGTAAATTATGACGTCTGCCACGATTGTCAAGGTCTTCCAAATGTCTATTATAATCACGAAGTTGTAAAGAATGAGCATTAAGTATTTTTGAGATTTATCAATGTTGATGGAATGAGAAGCATCAATTTTCTCAATATCTTGGACTCTGCCCGCAATAGATTGAATATCAATACGCAATTCAGAGATGGCCGCCGTCATTTTTGCAGATAAAGAGTCCTTTATATCTGCCGCAATGGAACGGAGATCATTTAGACTTGGTGGTTGATCTGGTGAAAGTAAAATAGTATTTTTAATATCAGCATGAGGCAATTGTGAAAGGGATGAATCGTCCTGTATTTGTAAATGTCCCGGCCGTAAATGTCTATTTCGTGAAGAAGCCACGTCGGTCGATTGAGATTGGGACAAATCAGGCAGAAAACGAATCAATTCTGGAGATAAATCGTGGGTAGAATGTAAACATGAGATGGAGGAAGTTTCAGGGGATGTTCCCATAGAATTCCTTTAGGAAAATTATAAAGATTACCTCCGATAAGATTGAAAAATTGTCTCTGTATGCGGGAGCGGGAGACTTAAGCGACCATCTTCCTCAGCTGCCAAGCCACGCCACAATATCCCACATTTTTTATAAAAAAAAAAAAAAAATAATTTTTTTCATCAGTTTAGGGCGATATGTATTCTTCTACATATTTTTGGTAAAAAAAAAAAAAAAATCGCAATAAGTGTATATTGATTGGTTTGCGCAAAAGTTAGTGTCTACAAAATAGGGGATAGATTTATGGCATTTTTATTATATATAATTTTTTTTTCACTAATAATGGCAGCGATGTGCGATTTTTTTTATTAGGACTGCGACGTTAAGTCAGGCGCTTTTGACATATTTTTGGGACCATTGACAATTATACAGCGATCAGCGCTATAAAAATGCACTGAATACTGTATACATGTGACTGTCAGGGAAGGAGTTAACCCTAAGGAGTGATCAAGGGGTTAACTGTGTTCCTTCCCTATGTGTGTTTCTAACTGTGGGGGGATGGGACTGTCTAGGAGGAGCGAGTGATCGGTGTTCATACATAGTATGAGCACACAATCTCTCTCCTGAAAGACCTGGGATCTATGTGTTTACACACACAGATCCCGTTTTTTTCGCTCTGTCACGGGTGATCATGGGAGCCTGGTGGTTATCGCGCCCACCGGGCACTCGCACCAGCTCTGGGTACACGCCGTGGCGTGGCCAAGCCCCTAGTGGCCAAAAGGCGAAGCGACGTAAGCTAACGTTGTTTCGTCCAGCCGTGCCATTCTGCCGCAGTAAAACTGCGGCGGCTGGACAGCAAGTGGTTAATTATAATAATTTAAATAATATACAATTATAATTATGGCTCATACTTTTGTATTTTTTTTTCTTTAGTTTGTAATGCTTTTTTATGAGTTCAGATCTTTGTGGGTATTTACAGGTCATAGTGCACAGCAGCATTACAAGCTACTCAGCAGTTCAGCTGTATATTATCAGACCCACTAAGGGCTCTGCATTTTCAACTATGCATTAATTGTTAATGAATACTAGTGCTGCAATTATTTCTGAACAACAGACAATTATAAAAATCACACAATGACATGAAAGACTTGAAAGAATGTCAATTGTCCCCCACCCAGTTTTATTTAGTATCAGCCATAACAGTAAATAAAACAAGTAGTTAAAATAGGCACTATAAAACTCTAAGAATGTGTCCATCTCTTCAAGTGTCATAGTGTATACTGTACAGTGTGGGGAAGAAGAAATACATGTATAAAATGGAGGGTACAGAGAAACTAGCATTTCAATTTTATATTGTATTGAAGCATAAATCTTTTGTGAAACAAATACAGTGCCTAACATCAAGACTTCCTTCTGAAAAAACAAAAGTCCATAATTGCATACTTGTTTTGAGTCCGAGATTTAAATAATGCGGGTCAGCAGAATGGCCATGTGCTGCTTAAAGAGATCCACACTGGCATATAAAAAAATAAATATAATATATATATATATATATATATATATATATATATATATATATATATATATATAGTGGTAGTGAGGTACCCCACCAGTGTTTGGACAGAGGATTCTCAACGAGGCAGGTTGAGCGGCTCCAGCTTATTTGGGAGGAAACTGGCTTTTCAGTTTCCTCATTGTTTACTAAATTCTGTTTTGGGATCTGGAGCCTGAGGATTTCGTAGCGATCCGGGTGGGATGAAATCCCCAGTCCTGGGTCCAGGTTGTGAGATACACCAGCATACTGACTAGTCAGGTGTGTGCTGGGCTATTTGTAGACACCTGACCATGGTTCTGGGCTCCACCCTTCCATGGGAGAAGTGTGCATGTCTGCACAGGTCGGTCTGTCAGAGCAGACAGAGGGTCCAAGCTTGTGGGCTGGATAAGAGTGCTGAGGTACTGGGTGTACAGGAACTTTGTTATAGAGCCGAGAGGGCTGAAGCATAAGTCTGGGCAGCAGTGCTGCTAAAGAGCCAGGTGGCTTGGTATTTTTGGTTTACTTACATTGTTGCTGTGGAAAGCTGAAACCTCTGTGTGGGCAACTCTTCTGTTATCGGACGTTTTCTTTCTTTAATAAAAGTGGGCTTACAAGCCCTTAAAACGGCATATCTGGCGTGGACAGAGCTACCATTAAGCTAAAACAACCCGTGTTACAAGTGGTGTTCGAATGCGGGCATACAGATGGTGAAATCCGGGTCTCTGCACCAGTAGCGAGTCATTTCAGGAACTGCTGCTAGCTGTGTGTGGCAGCCAGGCAAACTGCATTGTGCAGGATTTCAGTTGACGGACTGTGTTGCATTGTGTGCAGGTAGTGCACCTGTGAGAATTTTTTTTTCCTGCTGTGAACTGTGTAACAAGCTGCTGTGCATGTGATTGCAAAGATGAGGCAGTCAAAACACAAGAAGTTCATGTTAAATCAAGTTAAAGAGGAAGTGAGCTCAGCGTGGCCTGAGAAGATGTCTCCACCTTGGAGGGCCAGTCAAAAGGGGACAGTGAATGAATGGTTCAAGCGGAATAGCAAAGAGTGGGGCGCAGTGCAAGGGGCTCAGATCTTGGCCTCTGACTATATACAACCCATGCTGCCTACAGAGGAGGTTGGGGACTTCCTTGTAAGATTTGAAAAAGTTGCTGTAAAGAGAAAATGGCCTAGGGACCGGTGGCCAAGATTGCTGCAAACCTTATTACGGATAGAGTTCCCATCAGTTTACCATTTGGAAGGGGACCAGGATGACTACCACAAGTTTAAAGAGGAAATCCTTTTTAGAGGAGAGTTCCATCGCATCATGGGCCGCCAGCAATGCTCCAGGATGGGAGAAGTGTAACCGGAAGACATAGGTTTTGGAAATCCAGAGAAACGTAACGTTTTCTGTCATGACCGCTTAGGAAAAGTGGTCAGCCCAGAAAGGAGAGCACATCAGCCTGAATCCTGCATTGGGTATAGCCAACCAGATTTGCAGTGCAAGTCTGCAGTTAGCCCTAGCAACAGGGATCTTGTGTTACCTACAGGGGGTGGCAGTGGGTCCAGAAAGGCTGCAGTGGTGCTCCATAGCCACATGGGGGAGTCAGCCTGTGAAGACACCACGCCTGTGAGACAGCGCTCTCAAATGAAGGCTATGACATCAGCTGCAGGAACTGGTAAGACTGTTTCAGTTTTTGATGCTTAACCCAGTGAAGTGGCAGTATGTCCAGTGGGGAGAGCTGCAGTACAAATGGACATAGACATGCTGCAGTGTGCTACCCAGAGCAGTGGGGAGGCACAGCGTAAAGCCCAACTAGACGCAGAGCTAAAGACTGAAAAGGACATGGGGCCTCTGCATGTGCCTGCTATAATCCAGTAGATGGCTGGGAAAATTGAGCTAGGGGTGACCGAAACAGTGCTGGTGCCATGTTCCCTAGTGACAGGTGCTGCAGGGTTGCCCAGGGAAACTTCCAAGGAGCTTGCAGTGATGGAGCAGAGAGTTTCCCAGGTCAGCTATGGAGCTGCCCAAATAGGCAAGAGTGCCCCTTTACAGAGAGCGGGCGCTGTGAAGAGTCGCTCAGAAGTTATGGTGGCTCATAGACAACCCACACAAACGGCAGTTGTGTCTACATACAATGAGAATGCTAATGATCGTACTGACAAAAGTGATACTATTGGTAAAGGGGATGATTTTAATGACATTGAAACGTACATTTCTTGTAATGTCATATCGGAGAGTGAGGTTGGTAATGTGTTCACTACCAATGATGAGAGTAGGAGATCTCCCATGACAGGCAGAGGCACAGGATTGTCCATGGAAGTCTCATGGGGTCTCCATGGGTTGGTGTCAGAGGCTGTCCAGGATGGCTCTGGTGCTATGCTGGTAGAACAAGGGGGGACTAATTCACACAGCGAGAGTGTGTGGGCACAGCCCCACAACCCTAAGCATAACCCAGTTGGCAAGGGCAAAAGCTGAGAGTGCAAAGCTGGAGGTGCCTGTAGCACCACCAGAGCAAGGTGGTCAAAATGGGGTATTGCACCTTGCCTTGGTTGAGGAGGCAAACTCTCAGGTTGATGCTAGTAAAAATATATGGTCACAATGTGAGGTAGATAGAAGTGACAAGTGTACTGTTTCGGCTAGTGATTCCCAGGTTACTGTGGAGCCTTCGACAGCAGCTGATGAAGCGCTGTGGACCGTTGATGGAACCACAAGGGACTGGGATGATTGGTGCAAGGAAGTACTTGTGGCACTAGGCCAGATGACAAATAATTATAAGGCAATGATGTGTAACAATGATGTGGACAGAACACCTGCTATGCCCAATGGAGGGATCACAGAATGGCCAGTGCTCAAGAGTACACCAGCCCCTGCACAGGTTGGTCTGTCAGAGCAGACAGAGGGTCCAAGCTTGTGGGCTTAAAAAGGAAGTTGGAAAAGAGTGGTGAGGTACTGGGTGTACAGGAACTCTGTTATAGAACCGAGAGGGCTGAAGCATAAGTCTGGGCAGCAGCGCTGCTAAAGAGAGCCAGGTGGCTTGGTATTTTTGGTTTTACTTACCTTGTTGCTGTGGAAAGCTGAAACCCCTGTGTGGGCAACTCTTGTTATCGGACGTTTTCTTTCTTTAATAAAAGTGGGCTTACAAGCCCTTAAAACTACATATCTGGCGTGAACTCAGCTCACTGGTAAGCTCTACCCTTAAGCTAAAACAACCCCTGATGTTACAATTTATATATAATATTATACACATATACACACTCGCCTTGCTGGCTTATGTGGTTTATATATTAAGAGTGAGGAAGAAATATGCAGGGCCCATTCAAACCTATTTTTTTTTACCTGATGTCTTTTCCGTTGAAAGCAATGGAAACCTATAATAATGCTTGTCAAAACAAAATGATTTGCAATGCATTTTACTTGATGATTCAGCATGCATTAAGGTGCTGCATGACATGCATTGACATCCATCCTGCTTAAAGCAAAGTTCCTACTGTTAATTTTCTTATTTATTTTTTTAATATCCATTTCCCCTTAAACCACTCAAGTGTTGCTTTAACCGTGTGTTTGGGGTCATTGTCCTGCTGGAAGGTGAACCTCTGTCCTAGCCTAAAATCACACACAGAGTGGTACAGGTTTTGCTCAAGAATATCCCTGTATTTAGCACCATCCATCTTTCCCTCAACTCTGACCAGTTTCCCAGTCCCGACTGCTGAAAAACATCCTCACAGCGTGATGCTGCCAACACCATGTTTCACTGTGTGGAATGGTGTTGGGCGATGTGATGTGTTGGGTTTGTGCCAGACATAGCGTTTTCTTTGATGGCTAAAGAGTTCAATTTTAGTCTCATCAGACCAGAGCACCTTCCACCATACATTTTGGGAGTCTCCCACATGCCTTTTCACAAATGCAAAATGTGCCATTTTGTTTTTTTTCTGAAAGTAATGGCTTTCTTCTTGCCACTTTGCTATAAAGCCCAACACTATGGAGCATAGAGCTTATTGTCGTCATATGTACAGATACTCCAGTGTCTTATGTGGAACTCTACAGCTCCTCCAGGGTTACCTTAGGCCTCTCATTAATGCCTTCCTTGCCCGGTCCGTGAGTCTTGGCAAGTTTGCTGTTGTGCCATGTTCTTGTCATTTGGTTATGATAGATTTGATGGTGCTCCTAGGTATCATCTAAGATTTGGATATATTTTTATAACCTAACCCTGACTGTACTCAACAACATAGTTTCTTACTTGTTTGGAGAGTTCCTTGGTCTTCATGGCAGTGTTTGGTTAGTGGAGCCTCTTGCTTAGGTGTTGCAGTTTCTGGGGCTTTCAAAAAGGTGTGTGTATATGTAATGACAGATCATGTGACACTTAGATTGCACACAGGTGGACATCATTTCACTAATTATATGACTTCTGAAGGTAATTGGTTGCACCAGAGCTTTTTATGGGCTTCATAACAAAGGGGGTGAATACATACGCATATGGCAATTATCAATTTTATTTTCTGAAAAATAGTTATGTATATATTTTTCTAATTTTACTTCACCAACTTAGACTATTGTGTTCTGATCCATCATATATAATTCAGATTAAAAAAACATTGAACGAAAGGCTGTAATGTAACATAATGGGTAAAAAGCCAAGGAGGGTGAATAGTTTTGCAAGGCACTGTAGTTTGAAGATTCCTGATCAGTGTCTAGCATTTCTTGAAAACATTTTTTATTTTTTTTCATGTGCCTTGTATAATGCCCAGGAAATATCATTAGGAAAATACACATCTTGGCACATCTACATTTCAAATTTGGCACTAGATATTTAGGCAAAATAGGTAATAGGAAGACACACTTTAACAAGTAATTCAAATTATAGCAAATCAAACAGGCTCTTGCACTAAATCTAAGATCCAACTGATTGCAGTGTATGGTCACCTTTAACCACTTAAGCCCCGGACCATTTGGCTGCCCAAAGACCAGAGCACTTTTTTGCGATTTGGCACTGCGTCACTTTAACTGACAATTGCGTGGTCATGCGACGTGGCTCCCAAAAAAAATTGAGGAAAGGGAATAAGGACTGTGATGACCACTCTACCACCTCCATCCCTTTTTTTTTTTTTCCCAAGGCTTCTTGGTGTGCACAATGATCACAGCTATGGGAGGCTATCATTTATGCTTGGGGGTGTTTAAACTGATCTAAGGTACATTTTTAGTTACATCTCAGACCTTTGACTGACTGCCCCTTCCAGTCAGTGCCGCTCATCTGGGTGTTCCCCGCTGCGGTATCCATTCGCCTGCATCCCCTCAGCCCCCGAGCTGGACATTTGTTGCCACCATCATAACATCAACTGTCAGTGACCCAGTCTAGTGGTTTAATAGAACAAATATGCATCTGCCCCTGAAGAGCGAGCAGAGACTCGTGAAACACGTAGGGCACCATCGATGCTCTTTATATATTCATACTGCTGGTTACTTCCTGTTGGGGCATCACCAATTCTCCATGTATGTCTATATTGCTGGGTATTTTTGTTGCGTGCATCTTGGTTTACCCATTGTTTCATTTATGTATATACAACCTTCTACCTCATATTATGGATATATATCAATTGATCCAGTTATTTATAATGAATTTTATTATTTTATGGATGTATATGGAATGTAGTGAATTGATATTTGTTTTTCCACTGCTGTTAACTTGGTTACTATGCCGGGTAACGCACAATTATTGTTGTTCCCAACTGGTTATACAGCATTATGTAATTAATAATTATGTAATTAATAAATTGACGTTTTTACATTTCCTTGTAAACGTATGCCTACTCTCTCCCACCTCATTTTAAAGTCCCAGGGTGATCTATCCCTTTTC
Source organism: Lithobates pipiens (assembly GCF_037356315.1). Taxonomy (NCBI): domain Eukaryota; kingdom Metazoa; phylum Chordata; class Amphibia; order Anura; family Ranidae; genus Lithobates; species Lithobates pipiens. The sequence continues at coordinate 139,185,887 of NW_027507791.1, forward strand.
CAAACAAAATTGATGTCCTTTTTTTTCCCCCACAAATAGAACTTTCTTTTGGTGGTATTTGATCACATCTGCGTTTTTTTGAAAAAAATGCCTTTTTTTACTTTTTGCTATAATAAATATCCCGAAAAAACATTCTTATACATATTTTTGGTAAAAAAAATCGCAATAAGCGTTTGGTTTGCGCAAAAGTTATAGCGTCTACAAAATAGGGGATAGTTTTATGGCATTTTTATTAATTATTTTACTTTTTACTAGTAATGGCAGCGATCAGCGATTTTTTATTTTTATTTTTTTTTATCATTACTGCGACATTATGGTGGACAGATCGGACACTTTTGGTGCAATCCCGAGACCATTTATACAGCGATCAGTGCAATTAAAAATTGATTACTGTGCAAATGTGACTGCCAGTGAAAGGGTTAACCACTAGGTGGCGCTGTAGGGGTTAAGTGTGTCCTAAGGAGTGATTCTAACTGTGGGCTATGTGTGACACAACACTGATCACCGCTCCCGATTACAGGGAGCTGTGATCAGTGTCCTGTCACTAGGCAGAACAGGGAAATGCTTGTTTACATTAGCATTTCCCCATTCTTCCTCTCCGTGAGGCGATCACAGGTATCCCCACGATCACACTCGCGGAGATCAACCGCTTCTTAAAGGGCAACATACAGGTATGTTAATCTGCCTGTACGTGCCCTTCTGCCGACATATATCGGCATTAGCTGGTCGGCAAGTGGTTAAAGATCAAGATCTGAAAATATTAATTTATTGGGTTTGGAAACACTTCTCTGTTCTTTGTAATGTGTTGAAAAATTTGGGTAAAAAAAAAATAAAAAATTTCAACGAAATATTAGATGTCAAAGGAATGAGATTAGCATCAAAAGGGTTAATTAACTGAGTATGCCTACTAATTGTCTAACAAGACACATCCAATGAGATTAAATTAACCAATTGTACTGGGCGTGCACTATTATCAATGAGAAAACCGCAGTCACCCTAGCGCCAATTGCAGTTCACATATGCGGGTATTTATTATCATTATTTGAGCTTCAATGTGTTCCGGTTCGCACGTTTAATTAATTACTTTTCCGACGCACCAATTAATGTATGAACTGGTGCGGTGCCTTCTCCTTAGTAAATCACCCCCATAGGCTTTTAGGATCGTTTAGAAGCTGCTGCGGTTATGAGAGGTTCACAGGCTTGATTGGTTTGCTCAAACGTTATAGCAATTTCATGCTTTTTGGGTGACTTCTCTGCATGGCTACCCTAGTTTCTCTCTTCTCCTCTCTTACCTGCCATCATCCTAGGTGACTTTAACATTCCAATCAGCGTTAATACTGCAACCACTTCTCAACTGCTCAACCTAACACAATCGACACAAACCACCACTCACTCCAACGGCAATACTCTCAACCTCGTATTCTCCCATCGATGCACTCCCTGCAACCTCTCTAACGCCCCCTTTCCTCTCTCTTATCACAACCTTATCCTTTTCACACTTTCCTTGTCTCCTACTTCCCAGGCTGCCAACCCTAACCTCAACCCTTCCCTTCTTCATTTTGCTACTGATGGCCTTTTACAGCAAAATCGCACCCTTGCTCCTCTTTCTATGCACAGAACCAGGCGCCATCTGCCACAACCCTGGCAAACAGATGACACCAGAAGTCTCAAGAGACGCAGCCGTGCTCTTGAGCGAGCATGGCGTAAATCTAAGTCCCTGCAAGACTTTACCCTCTACAAATTTGCCCTTATCAAATACAACTCCTGCCTCCACACTGCTAAACAAACCTACTACAACACTCTCATCAAAACTCTCTCATCCAAACCTCGTCAACTCTTTTCTACCCTTAATTCATTACTTCACCCCCCCCCCCCCCCACTGCCCCCGCCCACTAACTTCTTCACCGCTCAACAGATTGCCAACCATTTCAAAAGAAAAATCAATACCATTCGCAAGGAGATATCAAGTATTCAACTTCCTCCCCTACCCAACACATCAGGTCAAACACCACACTCAATACTCTCCTCCTTCTGCCCAGTTGACACAGATGAAGATGATAAACTCCTCCATGGCCCACCTCACCACCTGTCCCCGCACAATTACTGCAACCACCTTCCCACTCTATCCTAAACTCCCTAACCCACATCTTCAGCCTCACCTCCGGCACCTTTCCTTCCCTGCTCAAACATGCACTGGTTACCCCCCATACATAAAAAAAAAACCTCACTAGACCCCACCTGTTTGAATAACTTAAGACCCATCTCCCTGCTCCCATTTGCCTCTAAGCTCATCGAATGCCTTGTCCATGACCGAATGAGTCGCTACTTCATGGACAACAACCTTCTCCACCCCCTACAGTCTGGCTTCCGTCCACAACATTCTACTGAAACTGCCTTACTAAAACTCACCAATGACCTACTAACTGCTCAAACCATTGGTCATTACTCCATACTCCTACTCTTAGACCTCTCTGCTGCCTTCGACACAGTTGACCACCTGCTCCTCTTCAGCAAACTACACTCCCTTGGCCTCTGTGATTCTGCTTTATCCTGGTTCTCCTACCTATCTCGGTGTCACTTACAACTCCATCTCCTCTTCCTCTCTCTGTTGGGGTACCCCAAGGCTCTGTCCTTGGGGCCTCTCTATACCTCTTCCCTGGGTCAGTTGATAACCTCCCATGGCTTCCAATACCACCTCTACACCGATGACACCCAAATCTATCTCTCCACTCCTCAACTCACCCCCTCGATCTCCTCACGGATCTCAAACTTACTGAATGACATCTCGGTATGGATGTCACACCACTTTCTCAAACTCAATCTTTCTAAAACTGAGCTTGTAATATTTCTTCCTTCCCGGTCCCCCCCCAACCCCCCCTATGACTTTACCATTAAGATCAACAGCACAACCATTGGTCCCTCCACGCATGACAGGGTACTGGGTGTCATCCTTGACTCTGACCTCTCTTTTAGCCCCCACATCAAATCGCTGGCTAAATCCTGCCGCCTTAATCCTCCGCAACATCTCCAGAATTCGACCCTTCCTGACTAATGACACCATAAAGAAACATATTCACTCCTTGATTATTTCCCGTCTTGACTACTGCAACTCTCTCCTTAATGGCCTACCCTTACGCAGGCTATCTCCCCCCTTCAATCTATTATGCTGCTGCTAGACTAATACATCTCACTAATCGATCTGTGACTGCTGCCCCTCGCTGCCAAGCCCTTTACTGGCTTCCCCTACCTCACCGTATAAAATTCAAAATGCTAACCACAACATACAAAACCATCCACAACATTGTCTGCAGCTACATAACCTTATCTGCAGATACCTGCTGCTCTCTAGCTCCCTTGTTACTTCCTCTCTTGTCTTCAGGGCTTCTCCAGAGCCTCTCCCATCATCTGGAATTCCCTGCCCTGGTATATCCTCTCATCCCCTAACCTGTCCACCTTTAGGAGATCCCTAAAGGAAAACTCATTTATTCAGGGGTGCCTATCCCACAGCCACCTAACAACTGTCCCAAGCCACCCCCATCTAATCATTCCCCACATCTATTACCTTTTGTACCACTACCCCCTCCCTTTAGAATGTAATGATAGGCTCAGCAATGGCATGCAATGCCAAGCTGCTGCTAACAAAGCAAACAAAATATTGGAATGCATTAAAAAAGGGGATCAACTCCAGAGATAAAATAGGTCTCCCACTCTACAAGACTTAGTCTAACCGCACCTGGAGTATGCTGTCCAGTTCTGGGCACCAGTCCTCAGGAAGGATGTACTAGAAAATGGAGCAAGTACAAAGAAGGGCAACAAAGCTAATAAATGGTCTGGAGGATATTAGATATGAGGAAAGGGGGGAGTGGCCGGATGTGAAGGGGGCGTGGTGAGCGGTGTGAGGATGTGGCGGGGTTGAGGTGAGCGAGACGCCGCCACGCTGTCTTCCCCCCGTCGGATCTGTAATCAGCGGCCAGGCGGAAATTCCGATGTGTACCTGGGGGTGGAGTCCGGCCGGAGTGCACTAGGAGAGCTGAAGAGCCGGTATATGTCGCAGCTGGCTGAAAGCAGCCGAAGATATACGGACGCAAAACTGAAGCCGGCCGAGGACACCCCGGGCACAGGGCACTGCAGGAGCGGAGACGCCGAGACATGCCAGCCATGGTATTCGTGAGTACCCCCCGCGGGGGAAAATAGGCTAGGAGTAGCCCCCCCTGTGGTGAGGAAAAACAAAACGGCCGGTATACAGGAGGCGCCCGGCCAGCAGACTGTAATAGACTGTAATAGCTGATTTTACCTGGTATATGGGAGCAGAGGCAGCAGTATATAGGTTACCCTTTTTTGCCTTGTTCTGTACGCTTTTTTTTTTTTTTCAGCTGTGAAGGATCTAGGGGTTACAGTTTTTTGAAGAAAGGAATTGAAAGGGTATATATGTGTATACTGCTACCTATCAGTTTGCTATTCAGTTTGCTATTCGCTTTTATACTTCTCTGGATGATAAGACTCCCCACACAACTTGTTTGAATGATATTTTAGTGACACTCTTTAAACGGTTCGCCTCCCTTATGGTCCGAATGACCTACAAAGACAGTAACGGACGATACAGTTAAGAATTAAGAAAAAAAATAAATAAATAGAAATCAGGTAATATCCTGGTAGTAAGCTCCAGCAAGCAGCAGCCTGTAAGAATATTTTTTGTTCTCTTATTCTCTCTCCCCTTCCTTTTTCCTTCTACGCAGCATGGAACTATAGGTACGCCTGAAGGGTCTTAATACCAAGGTCTCTTTTTTGGCTTTACCTTGGGTAATTGCTGTATATAACATCTGTGTCTCTGGCCTCCCCCCCCCCTTTTTCTTTGCTTCCCCCCTCCCTCCATACACAAGTTAAAATGTCAAGGCGTCGAGGTGAGGAACAGCCGCATCAGGAGGGTATGGGGACACAACACCTCCGCTCGTCCAAAGAAAAGGAAAAAAGTAATCAGGCAGCAATGTCAGCCGCAGCAAAATTAGAGCGGTTTGTGCATACCCCGGCCCAAACACCAATTAAGGGGGGACAGATGGTACAAAGTAAAATCCAGCATGGGGGTCCCGCTGATAGAAAAAGCCAAGGACATTCGGCTCCCGTGGCCACGGCAGTATCGGAGTGTAAGAGTAAAAGTAACAAGAGCCAGGGGGGTACTCAAGGTGATCTGGAGCCAGATGTGAGTGAAAGTCCACTAGTGGAGGAGGCCCCAACACTGAAGGATGTCCTATTAGCGGTAAACGCATGTAAACTGTCACTGGGAGACCTGGCAGTTCAGTTAACGGGAATGAAGGAGGAAATATTACTAGTTCGTCAAGACATTCAAAAAGTAGTTGAAAGAACAACGGCGTTGGAAACGAGAATAAGTCAATTGGAAGATGACTTATATCCAACCCAGGCGGAGGTTAAGAATATGAAAAAGCAATTGGACAGCTATGCTATTAAAATGGATGAATTAGAAAATAGATCCCGTAGGGATAACATCAGGATGCTGGGGTTACCTGAGAAAAGCGAAGGCCCTGACGCTATAAAATTTTTGGAGTCTTGGTTTGTAGATATGTTCGGAAAGGATGGTTTCTCACCTTTTTTCTCGATAGAACGAGCCCATCGGTTTCCCTTCAGAGCCCCGCTGCCCGGAGGGCGTCCCAGACCCATACTGCTGAAGCTCTTTAATTACAAGGACAAGGTGACATTAATGCGCAAGGCGAGGGAGTTGGGAGACATCTCCTTTAAAGGTTCAAAGATTTCACTCTATCCAGATTACTCTCCCGAACTGCAGAGACGTAGAGCGGAATTCCGGACAATTAAAGCCACCCTGCAGTCATATAAAGTACCGTATGCACTTTTATATCCAGCAAGACTGCGGGTGACGACCCCGGATGGGGTACAGATTTTTGACTCTGCAGATGGGGCATTACATTGGCTGGAAGCTAATAGGGCGTCCTTACAGAATAGCCAGGGGGAAAGGGAGGGTAGGTAGCAAGGGAGGGGGGTGGTTATAAAGCTGATTGACAAATATTTAGCCAGATTGGGAAGTTAAGTGTTGGTAGGATGGGGGGGAGACAACGGGGCGGTGTCTGTGAGTGTGGGTAATAGGTGGGTTATGGATGTTTCGGTCACGTTAAACTCCCGTAGGGAGCACCTTGATAGGTGGAGGGAAGGGAGGGAGGGGGTGGTATTAAATGGGGGGGGTAGGGTGGGTTGTGGGACGAGGGGGGTATGGGGGGAACGGTGTGGGTGGGAGGGGAAAAGGGTTTAAAAAAATAAATCATGTGAAGGGAAAATTAGAATATAGCACGATAAAAGCACAAGAGAACAGGATAAATAATTTTAAGTATTATTACAAGGTATCACATATAAGGGTTAAATTTAATCTTAAACCACTAATACACAAAGTATGGAAAAGTCAATGGATGATGAAATTAGGGATGGAGCACTTTTTGAATATTGGTACACTGGTAGGCTTTATATATTATAAGCATTATCTATATTTGCATCATCTCAGGATAAATGCACAAGAGAGAAAGAATACGAACACAAGCACTGTTACAAGATATTTTTATAGGGTTAAATTTAATTGCGAGTTATTAATGTACAAAGCTGGGAAACATCAATGGATTATGATATTTGGTTGGGTGCACTTAATGAAGATAGGTATCCTAGTAGACTTTATACTCGATAAGCATCACATAGTCGCTCCCTGTTTAGCCGTGTGGCGTTTTCTGTTTGTTAGTTTGTCTTCTCTTATAATAGATGGTAAATCTGATGCAGGGCAAATCTATTAATATTGGGTCCTGGAACGTGAGGGGCCTGGGCACCCCGGCAAAAAAAGCGATAGTTTTTGCTATGTTGGAGAGATTTGACATTGGACTGGCATGTTTGCAGGAGACCCACCTAACTAATATGTCTAAATCACTGTTAAATAACAGGAAATATCAACAACAATACCACTCAGTTTACTCCTCTTATTCAAGAGGGGTAAGCGTGATAATAAAGGAGGGGGTGAGTTTCTCCTGCAATCAGGTCAGCATAGATGAGTTGGGGCGTTATGTTTTCCTGTATGGTAAACTTGAGGGCAATAGCTGTATTCTGGCAAATATATATATACCCCCACCGTTTAAAATGGAAGTTATGTACAAACTGATGGAGTTTGTTGGGGATAAAGAGGACATCCCAATTATCGCGATGGGAGACTTCAACGAAGTCCTAGATGTAAACTATGATAGGTTCCCCTCTAAGGCGCGGTCCGGGGACTTAGGTGAAACCAGGTTGAGCTGTTTCCTGAATGAAATAGGTCTGAGGGACCTTTGGAGAGAGAGGCACCCGAGAGTTAAACAATACTCCTGCTTGTCAGGATCGTATGGTACCCTGTCTAGGATAGATATGGTTATAGGAAATATGGAAGTGGCGCAAAATATAAGGGAGATAGAATATTTGCCAAGAGGGATCTCAGACCACTCTTTGGTGAGGGTCGTGTTTAACACGGGGATTAAAAAAATTCAAGGGTGTTGGAAGATTAGTCCCTTTTGGTTGGAACTCATGAAGGACGAAGTGGAAGTCAAACTAAGATTAAGAGAATTTATAAGCCTCAATGCGGGCTCTGCGCCAATGAGTGTGGTCTGGGATACCCTAAAGGCGTTTATTAGGGGCGTGTTGATTCAACAGGTAGCAAGAATGAAGAGGAAATCCAGAATATGGGAGGAGAATATCAGGAAGGAACTTTTAGAAGCAGAGAATGCATATGTTATGGACCCAACTCCAGAAAATCAAAAAATTTGGTTAAATAAACAACAAGGTTATAAAATAGCGATTGTAAAAAAAGAAGAGAGTAAACAAATTTTTGTGAAACAGCGCTATTTCGGAGAAGGAGAGGGGGTGGGAAGATTGCTGGCACAGTTGGTTAAGACAAATTCTTCACCTTCACTCATTTCAAGCATTAGAAACTTAAATGGGGTGACAACATGCAACAGTGAGGAGATAGTAGAAATTTTTGGAAACTACTACAGGGAGCTGTACCAGTCACAAGGTACAGGTGAGGTAGGGGCAATGGATAGTTTCCTGGAAAATCTAGAAATGGCGACTCTTACTCGGGAGGAACGGGAAATCTTAGACGCCCCGATAACGTTTAGCGAGCTTCAACAGGCAGTGGCCGGGATGCCAAATCATAAGGCCCCCGGCCCGGACGGGCTCCCGGTAGAAATATATAAATATTATGGAGAACTGCTACTCCCTGAGTTGCATAAAACTTTAATAGACTCAGCGGAAGGGAACCACCTACCTGCATCAATGACAGAGGCAACGATTATAGTGATCCCCAAAACGGATAAGGACCCGCTGGAAGTAGCCTTGTATAGGCCAATATCACTACTGAATGCGGATGAAATTTTTTTAGCTAAAGTACTTTCAAATAGGTTGAATCAATTTATGACAAAGTTAGTACACCCAGATCAAACGGGGTTTATTAGGGGAAGATCCACCAGTATGAACATCAGAAGAACCTTCCTAAATATGCAGATCTCAGCAGAGAATGTAGGGGAGAGGGCTATAATGTCTCTGGATGTAACAAAAGCTTTTGACAGTTTAGAATGGAACTTTTTGTGGCGGGTGTTGGAGAAAGTAGGAATGGGCCCCATCTTTATTGGCTGGATTAAAAAGATGTATAACGCCCCTAGCGCTAGGGTAAGGGCCAATGGCAGGTATTCTGAAAAGATCGAGATGAGCAGAGGGACAAGACAGGGTTGTCCCCTGTCCCCTCTGCTCTTTGCGTTGGCCATAGAGCCTTTGGCCATAGCTATTAGGGCCAACTCTGGGATCAGGGGTTTTCAAAGAAGTGGAGAGAGACAGGAAAAGATCGCTCTATACGCAGACGATGTGTTACTGTTCCTGGGTGATACTGGTCCATCTCTGACGCAGGCAGTCATATTAGTAGAAGGTTTTGGAGATCTCTCAGGGCTGGCTATTAATTGGGCGAAATCCGAGCTGCTCCGGGTTGACCCCCCGGATGCTGCACTTCCACCGCCAGGGATAAGGGTAAGAGAGGTAGATGCGCTGAAGTACCTTGGCATATATTTGACACGGAACCCTGATCAATATATCAATAAAAATTTAATTCCCCTTCTGCATAAATTTAAGTGCAAATGCGACGTCTGGAGTAAACTTCCACTTTCAGTAATGGGCCGTTGCAGTCTGATCAAGATGATTTGGCTGCCGCAGTTGTTGTGCGTTTTGCACAATGCGCCGGTATGGATTTGTAAAAAATGGTTTAAGAAATTGGAGACCCTTTTTCGGGAACTTATCTGGAAGAAAGGCACGGCCCGGATACGACTCCAGACGCTGCAGATGCCAATAGATAGAGGAGGCCTGGCGGTTCCTCATCCTAGGAGCTACTACTTGGCGGCGCAGATGCAGCATCTGGCGGGTTACGACTCGGAGCAGGGAAGGAAGCTAAAAGGAGGGATTAGAATGATAGGAGCCCCACATGAGTTTATAGCTGAGGTCCTGGAGGCCAATTCCTTTCGGCATAACAACTCGACAACTAAAATGTTAGTGAAGGTTTGGAAAGCGGTGAAATTAAAATTGGGCTTTTCAGGGTTGTTAGAATCTACACCCCTCTGGGACAACAAAAACTTACCTGAAATATTTATTATCGGTAAGATTAAATCATGGGAAAGGAAGGGTATAACTAAACTGATCCATCTCTATGACGGAGGGGTCTTAAGGACATTCTCGGATTTAAAAAAAGTATATGATATACCACAACACTCATTCTTTAGCTACCTGCGGGTGAGACACGCCTTAGCAGCACAATTTGGGGGAAATATGCCACCGTGGGATAAAATACCTCTACTTCAGAAGTTGCTCACCTCAGATAGGGTAAAGGGGTCCATCTCAGGTATTTACAATCAATTAGGTATGGATTTTAATCAGGAAGTTGACCACCCGAACTTGAAGAGGAAATGGGAAGAGGATATAGGAGAAATATTGGATACACAGTGGAGGAGAATAATGGAATTAGGGCCGGTGACCTCAATCTCCCCTTCCCAAAAGATCTCACAGTTGATGCTGGTGCACAGGGCTTATTATACACCTAAAAGATTACATCAGTTTGGTAGGAGGATAGATGATAGATGCCCTAGATGTCAAGGACAGGGAGATCTCCTACACATGCTGTGGCGGTGCCCGAAGCTTTTTCGTTACTGGAGAGATGTACTGACGAGTGTTAATAGGATCTTTAAGTTAGAAATGGTAATGGATCCGATTCTGTGCGTACTGGGTTGTAGGCAAGAGCTGAGAGAAGGGAAATATACCACGGTGGCAGTGGTAAGATGCATGTTTCAGGCACGCAGATTGATCACGCAAAGATGGCAAGCTGAAAGAGCCCCTACGGTAGGAGAATGGACCCAAAGTATTAATGAACTAATTTGGAAAGAGAAGACATTGTATGTAAGGAGAGGAAACTACAGGGAGTGGAAGGGAATATGGACCCCATGGATAACCGAGATGGGACACCCTATAGACTAGATTGAATAGGAGATATAGTGGTAGCATTTTGATGTGTTTGTGCACACGGGCGTCTGGGAGGGCTATGGAGGGGGGGGGGGGTTGGGGGGGGATTAGGACGGGTAGGGGTAGGGCGGGTAAGGGATAGATAATATTGGTAGGATGTTGCCGCTTGGATACGCTCTAGGAAGGTTTGTAACTTTTGTTGGATTATTTAATAAAAAAAAAAAAAAAAAAAAAGCAGTGAAAATAAGAATCATAAACCACGATGATGAGATATGGTGCCGAGATATAAATGAGAGGCAATATGAATGAGTCTCTAGCGCATGACCTCTGACGTGGCAAAAAAAAAAAAAAAAAAAGATATGAGGAAAGGTTGCAGGCACTGAACTTATTCTCTCTGGAGAAGAGACGCTTGAGAGGGGATATGATTTCAATATACAAATACCATACTGGTGACCCCACAATAGGGATAAAACTTTTTCGCAAAAGGGATTTTAACAAGGCTCGTGGCCACTCATTAAAATTAGAAGAAAAGAGGTTTAACCTTAAACCACATAGAGGGTTCTTTACTGTAAGAGCAGCAAGGATGTGGAATTCCCTTCCACAGGTGGTGGTCTCAGCGGGTAGCATCGATTAGTTTCAAGAAACTATAAGATAAGCACCTGAATGGCGGCAACATACAGGGATATACAATGTAATACTGACATATAATCACACACATAGGTTGGACTTGATGAACTTGTGTCTTTCTTCAACCTCACCTACTATGTAACTATGTAAGCTCTACAAGCAGGGCCCTCCTGTAAACTGTTGGCGATATATAAATCATGAATAATAATAATAATCAAAGGGGTTAAATGTGTTCCCTAGGTGTGCTCTAACTGTAGGGGGAATGGGCTGCCAGGGACATGACAGAGATCACTGTTCTCAATCACTGGGAACAGTAGATCCCTGTCATGTCACCTGTCAGAATGGGAAATTGCCTTGTTTAAAAAAAGGCAGTTCCCCGTTCTGCCTCTGTAATAGGCGATCGTGGGTCGCTGGTGGACATAGAGTCCACCTGACACGTTGGCATGCTCCCGCAGCATGTAGAGGTATAACGACGGCAGGTGATTAAAATCCCTATATGGCTGATCGCTAAGGAGTGGGCCAGGAAGCTGGCCACCACATCCTTACCCAATGAATCATCAACTGTGTCAGTGTGCGCTGACATCCGAATGTAAAAAAAATTGCCGTAAAAAACTACGTGGGGTCCATCGATGTCTGTGGAGAGTTGTAGTGGCCGGTGTCCGTAAGCAAGTCTGATTTCCCGGACTCTGGCCGGGACATGGATATGCCGGAACATTTGACTAAAATTCATGAGTATCCTGGCTAATCCGTGACTGTTGGCATATAGTGGATATATTGTAGCAGTCATTATGTGAAAGTAGCTCATTGCACCTCACTATTAAGCCTGCTTCCCTTTTATGCAGTCTCTCTCCCCAAGGTCATTAGCACTCACTCACTCCTAGGGCTCTGACTAACCATTAGGCTCTATGCATCTAGCTCACGACTCCTTGCATGTCATTCCAGAGACAGGACTCTCCTCCAGGACTTGGCCTGGCCTAAAAGGTCTTTTGCAACCCACTCTTATTCTCCACCAACCGTAAAGATGCAGGAAAACTACAGCCGACTCTTCTGGGTATAGAACTATCTCATCCTGACCTGTCTAGAGCCCCTGCATAGATGACTACATCTACATGCTGGTGGGGTATCTGGCTCCCATGCCCCAACTGTGTGGCTTTTCCGATCCTAGATTTTATAGGGGTATGGACTAGACTCATGACATCACTACAGCAAAGATATATATATATATATATATATATATATATATATATATATATTTTATGTATGTAGCGGCCACCACCCTTGCTGGGCAGCCTTGACTTGTTGGGCTTACCAGTTACCTTCTCTCGGCCTGCTCTTCCACGTCTAGTGGTTCCCAGGGTTGATACACAACGACTTGAACACTGACACAGATGAAGTTCTTTAACAAAGGTTTTATTTTGCAGTAGTAACATCCAATAACACAATCTCTTGTGGGAACAGAGGGCACGGGTGAAGAACGCAGGCACCTTGAACTGCAGGTCTAGCACAGTCTCTAATTCCACCCAGAGAGTAGCCACTCGCAGCTGGGTACTTCAAGGCTGAATAGATCTCTAGCCAGAGATCATGGCAGTCAGCACGTTGACTCAAACTTGAAGCAATCCTTTGAACGTGTACAAGTTGTAACTAAAGGTGAACAGGAACCTTTTCCTCGGTACCTGGAACGTTTCCCGTCTCCTCAATGGTACTGGAAAAGCGTGAATTCGTCAATATCCTTCCCAACTCAGTAACCAGGCACTTCCCAGGATGCCACTTGCCGGCCCTCCTCCAAAGAGTCCTCCACTGGTCACTTCCATGAGCTGTGGTGCCTCTCCATGCCGAGAGCACACCCTGACACCTTGAATCCTCCCTCAGTTACTGCGCATCGGACCAGAGGGGTCCGAGATTCTGGAACAGACGGATCCCTCCCCCAGACCAGACGGGTCTATCAGAGGCCTTCAACAGGAACATGTTGCAGGGTGTTGAACACCCCGTGACCAGGACCCCTCACAGGGCTACCCCAGTCCTGGAATCAGAACAGACCACGCGGGTACCACAAACTCCTCTCCCCTGAACACGTGACCCACACCTCTTAAGTACCCCTTCCCAGACTCTTCAGCGGGCCCGACACTCCCACTGATTGGCTCCAAGAAGGCCGATACCCAAACATCCAACCAGGCCTGGTTCTGGCCTGTCATGTGCACCTCACCGTTCACATGACCAGGCAGAAATTCCAAACACAGCCTGACCAGACTGGTGTTAAGGCCAACCTATGTAATTAACCCTCAGAACCCCTACTGTTCTGAGGCAAAAACTAAATTTATATGCGTAGGACATTTTGTCCAAAATGTCATCCGCTACATATATAGAGCACTACACTGTTCAGTATACTACACTACACTGTCCATTACAATACACAGACCACTCCACTACACTGTCCACTCCACTACACTGTCCACTCCACTCCACTCCACTGTCCACTCCACTCCACTACACTACACTGTCCACTACACTACACTGACCACTACACTACACTACACTACACTGACCAATACACTGTCCACTACACTACACTGTCCACTACACTACACTACACCACACTGACCACTACACTACACTACACTGACCTATACACTACACTGACCAATACACTGTCCACTACACTACACTGACCACTATAAAACACTGTCCACTACACTGACCACTATACAATACTGTCCACTACACTGACCACTATACAACACTGTCCACTACACTACAATGACCCTTACACTACACTGTCCACTACACTGACCACTATACAACACTGTCCACTACACTGACCACTATACAACACTATCCACTACACTACAGTGACCCCCTACACTACACTGCCCACTACACTACACTGTCCAGTACACTGCACTACACTACACTGACCACTACACCACACTAACGTACCTACAGTATTCCTTTACTGACCACTACATGGTGTGACTCAATCTGGCTGGCTGCTCCCTCACCCCAAATGGTGTACACTCCCCCGGAGTTGTGCCTGGGGCCACACCTCCACTCGCTACGCTTTGCCACTGCTTGGTACCATTGTTTTCAGCTGACTCTTGGTTTTTCCATAAAAGTTATCCAGGCAGCTCTCAGCGTAAATATATAACTCTATATCTCTGCCGCTCTGTAAACTACTTCAGGATGCCGAGTAGGAAAAGCTCAAGGAACATCCATTCTCCAAACTATTCTACAATTAATAAATCCGAAAGTAACAAGCATTTCATAATTTCCAGGTTCTGACCTGTCATTCCTTGGCCACTATGGTGGGGTAAGTAGCTAATTAAGCATGATCTGTGCTTGATTAACTGCAGTGGAGGGCAACAGTGACATAATGGAGGTGATTTCTCCAATAAAGGAACCTGTCAGTTGCCCATGCTATCACATTGGTGCTTGTCTGCCTGGGCTGCTGGAAATGTGCAAATTTATATAGGACTTCAATGTATTTGTAAACATGCTACAGATGTAAGGCATTGCCATGAATGTTGAAGTGAGAGGAATAATTATGGGGGCATAACTCACAGTTAGCTCTAAACTGTTAAACACAGCCTATGGACAATTGTTGGTACTGTAGTTTTTGTTGCCTTTTCACTGGCAGGTGCAGCTTGACATGTTTTGTATCTGTTTACTCAACAAAACCCCATCTTTTATATTTTATGTATTATATTGTGTTTGTGTGCACAATTTTTTTTTTTTTACTGAAAATATGTACTTTGATAAACATTTGTCCAAATAACATGTAACAAAATAGTTGCAGCTGCCACGATTTTATTCTACAGCCTCAGATTTGTAAAATGTAATTTTTGCTAGTTAAAGTAGTTTTCTAGCAAAAAAAAATAAAAAATGTAAACTGTAAATGAAATTTTTAAAAAATGCCCTGTTTGTTAAATGGTTAATTCTCATGACAATAAATAGGTTTTAATTAATAGACTAAGTCATAGCATTAGCAAAAACATGGCCAAGAATAATAAAAACTGCAATTAGCTAATGGTATATATGTTAATAAAAATATGACTAATTCAGTAATGTTTGAGGCTTTAAGTGCATCAGACAAAAACAGAGCTTCTCGCTTTCCCTGGTACATGTTACGCCGTGTCTCTTTCTTCGTAAACAGTGTTCTCACAGACTGGTTTGGCAAGCTGAGTCATTAGTGCAGGTCACAGAGACAAAAACATTCATTACTTAGAGGCGTGACGTACATAGTCAGGTATGAACATTTCCTGCACATAGAAACATTACATTTAGATGTGCTTTGTCCCACATTGTGTATTGGATGAATGCTATGGAGGTTTCTTAGATAAAATAAAAAGTATGCCATTCACTAGATCTTATCATCCTGTGCCAACAAAAATCAGACATTTCCTGTATGAAATGTTAAATTCTCAGAGGGGAAGGATATTACTTATTGCTCAAGAATTGCATTTTGGTTTTAAACAAATGTTATGACAGCAAAATTTCCTAATGTTCAAAAATGTTAGATTTGTATTACTCTTCCTGCTTAGGAAATGTATGTTTACTTTTTGTGTGGTCACCAGGAGGGAGCTAATCAGAACCCACCTGAGTGAGCCCATCAGGAAGCGTTCATTATACTGGTCCAATCATAAGCAGCTGAGGCATTCCCAGCCCCCGAGCTGCATGTACACATGCCCCTTTTATAAGTGTGGCTGTGGGGCAGGAAATGCCCAAGCTGCAGATGTTTGGCCCAGTACAGATGATAGCTTACTGGTGAACTTGCTTAAAGCGGAGTTCCACCCAAAAGTGGAACCTCCTCTTATCTGCTTCTCCCCTCCCCCCCCTCCAGTGCCACATTTGGCACCTATCAGGGGGAGGGGGGAATGGGTACCTGTTTTTGACAGGTACCCTTTCCCATTTCCGGGAGACAGTGCTGTGGTGCCGTCCCTCAGAAGTTCAGCCTCGCTCCTGTTTCCTCCACCGGCAGGCCAGTTAGTACAGCACGTGGTTCGCGCATACGCAGTAGGGAATTGTCTGTGAAGTTGAAAGGCTTCACTGTCTGTTTTCTTTACGATGAATGGCAGCACCTGACAGCCAACCTGAAATTCAGCTGGGATACCGACATCGCAGGCTCCCTGGACAGGTACAGTTTCTCACAAAAGTGAGGACACCGCCTCACAGTTTTGTAAATATTTTATTATATCTTTTCATGTGACAACACTGAAGAAATTACACTTTGCTACAATGTAAAGTAGTGAGTGTCCAGCTTGCATAATGGTGTAAATCTACTGTCCCCTCAAAATAACTCAACACACAACCATTAATGTCTAAACCGCTGGCAACAAAAGTGAGTACAACCCTAAGTGAAAATGTCCACACTTCGGGACAAATATTGACACTTGGGCCTGAAGTGTCAATAATTCCAGCACTGCCTTAACTCTCTTGATCATGGAGTTCACCAGAGCTTCACAGTTTGCCACTGGAGTCCCCTTCCACTCCTCTATGACAACATCACTGAGCTGGTGGATGTTAGAGACCTTGCGCTCCTCCACCTTCTGTTTGAGGATGCCCCACAGATGCTCAATAGTGTTTAGGTCTGGAGACATGCTTCCTTAGCAAGGCAGTGGTCATCGTGTAGGTGTGTTTGGGATCGTTATCATTTTGGAATACTGCCCTGCGGCCCATTTTCTGAAGGGAGAGGATCATACTCTGCTTCAGTTTTTCACAGTACATGTTGGTATTCATGGTTCCTTCAATGAACTGTAGCTCCCCAGTGCCGGCAGCCCCAGACCATTACACTCCCACCATGCTTAACTGTAGGCAGGACACGATTGTCTTTGTACTCCTCATTTGGTTGCCACCACACCCGCTTGACACCATCTGAACCAAAAAGGTTTATCTTGGGCTCATCAGACCACAGGACATGGTTCCAGTATTCCATGTCCTTAGTCTGCTTGTCTTCAGAAAACTGTTTGTGGTCTTTCTTGTGCATCAAATTTAGAAGAGGCTTTTAGACCAATTTGATGACGTATGGTCTGAGCACTGACAGGCTGACCCCTCCCCCCTCCCCACCCCTTCAATCTCTGAAGCAATGCTGGCAGCACTCATACATATATTTCCCAAAGACAGCCTCTGGATATGACGCTGAACATGTGCACTCAACTTTTTTGGTCGACCATGGCGGGGCCTGTTCTGAGTGGAACCTGTCCTGTTAAACTGCTGCATGGCCACCGTGCTGCAGTTCAGTTTCAAGGTCTTGGCAATCTTTTTATAGCCTAAGCCATCTTTATGTAGAGCAACAATTCTTTTTTTTTCAGATCCTCAGAGTTCTTTGCCATGAGGTGCCATGTTGAACTTCCAGTAACTAGTATGAGAGAGCGATAACGCCAAATTGAACACACCTGCTCCCCATTCACACCTGAGACTTTGTAACACAAATTATTCACATGACATTGGGGAGGGAAATTGAATAATTGGGCCCAACTTGGACATTTTCACTTAGGGGTGTATCTTCAATGACAATTGCGCGGTCATGCTATGCTGTACCCAAATGACAGTTTTATCATTTTGTTTACACAAATAGAGCTTTATTTTGGTGGTATTTATTCACAACTCTGTTTTTTATTTTTTGCGATATAAGCAAAAAAAAGTAGAAATTTGGGAAAAAAAAACAATATTTTCTTCTTTCTATTTTAAAAGAAATCCAATAAAATTGAATTTTGTCATACATTTAAGCCAAAATGTATTCTGCTACATGTTTTTGGTAAAAAAAAATTCCGTTAAGTGTATAATAATTGGTTTGTGTGATCACGGACATATGTACGCAAATGATCATGTACATATGTGTGCAGATAATCCTTGGGACATGTGATTTTAGTGGGACATATGTGGGGGACAGGTTTTTTTTATTATTTGGTGACGTGTGTTTTGGGGACGTGTGTTTTATACTAGACTGGTGATTAGTGAGTAAAAAGCTGTAAAAAACAGCTCATATTCACTGATCACCAGCCGGCTGCAGCGATCCGCTCTCCTCTCCTCAGCGATGACTTCCATGTGAGGAGAGGAGAGCCGATTGCCTAGCAACCAACCGTTCGTTTACATCACATGACGGCTGTGATTGGACACGGCCGTCATGTGATCAGGCGGGCCAATTACAGAGCCCTCCTGCCGATCCGAGATGCACCATGTCTGGGTGACACAAGTGCATCGGGATCGCCCCACTGCGCGGGCACGATCCCCCTCCTTCTGAAGGACGTTCCTGAACGCCCAGTCAGAAGGAGAGAGCTCCCACCCGGCCATATATATACATTGGCCGGGTGGAAAGTAGTTAATGGCTGTGTGTTTAGAGCAAGAGAAAGCGCACGCCTACCCTAGTGTATTATTGTTTATTAAAAGATAAAATTGTATCATATGAGGTTTGCACTCACTGACATCCAGTGTTTCATAGCGTGTACAGCTCCACAACAGCCTCCTCTCCTGCTCCGTACCGAATGGTTGGCTCACTTGGGCTTGCAGCATAAGATGACATTAAGCACGTCAAAGCCTCCTATTCGCTCACACCGCTCTCCATTCTACACACTCGCACGGACCTGCCGGCGCTTGTGTGACGTCACACGGAGTCTAAGGAAGGGAGAGAGCCGGGATGTGGCTGACGTTTCTCGCAAGTTCAAATTACCAATGCCATCAATGTCTGTGTGTTGAGTTATTTTGAAGGGAGAGCAAATTTACACTGTTATTCAAGCTGTACAGTCACTACTTTACATTGTAGCAAAGCGTCATTTCTTCAGTGTTGTCACATGAAAAGATATATTAAAATCTTTACAAAAATGGGAGGGGTGTACTCACTTTTGTGAGATACTGTAAGTGTCATAGTTACACCAGTCCATCCTGGTGAGTGAGTGTCTATAATTATCCCTATTTATTTAAGGTACCCATATAGCACCGTCAATTTACGCAGTGCTCCACACATACATCGCACACTCACATCGGTCCCTAACCCACAATCCAAGGTCCCCAACTCGCATTCATATATTAGGGCCAATTTTGGACAGAAGCCAATTTAAATACCAGCATGTCTTTGGATTTTGGAAGGAGATTGGAGGACCCAAAAGAAACCCACCCAGGCACAGGGAGAACATGCAAACTCCAGGCAGGTAGTGTCATGGTTGGGATTTGAACCAGCACCTTTTTATACTGCTAGGTGAGAGTGCTACCCACTACACCACTGTACTGCCCTGTGTCCATATATTAAAAGTCACAGCTACAGTATTTGTAGTTGCTGACTTAATTTTTTTTCCCCAGGCAGAATACTGCTTTAAGTGAATTTGGACAAGGATCTGAACAAGGCAGAGCTAGGCACCATGACAGGAAGTGAACAGAATTTCTTTAACCTCTAGAGATCCACGCCATAGCCGAATGACGGGACCTGCTTTGCCGGGATGATGTCTATTGACGTCGTCCCATGCATGAGCGGCCTGCGCGCCCCCTGAGGGGCGCACGCGGAGCGCTCTGTGATCAGCGAGTCTGAGTCTCGCCTGATCACAGATCGGAGCAAGGGGTCGATCCCGACCCCTTACCACATGATCAGCTGTCAGCCAATGACAGATGATCATGTGATCACAACAAAGCTGGTAATCGGCTATTTTTCCTCCTCACGCTGAAAGCACGAGGAGAAAAAAAAAAGCCGATCACCGGACTTCAGTCCCGATCACAGCCAGCTCATCAGTGCCCATCTGCCCCCTGCCAGTGCCACCATGTGGAAAAAGTGCCACCCATTAGTGCCCACAGTGCCACCTATCAGTGCCCATAATCTGCCTCAATAACAGTGCTGCACCTCAGTGCCACATATCCGTGCCCATCAGTGTCATCTACCAGTGCCCAGCAGTGCCACCTATCGTTGCCCATCAGTCATACCCATCCGTGCCACCCATCCGTCCCATATTATCTGTGTCCATATTTGCCCATCAGTGCCGCCTTATCTGTGCCCATCAGTACTGCCTTATCTGTGCCTATCGGTGCCACCTTATCTGTGCCTATTAGTGCCGCCTTGACTGTGCCTATCAGTGCCCACCAGTGCCGCCTCATCAGAGCATTTCAATGAAGGAGAAAAATTACCTGTTTGCAAAATTGTATAACAAACTATTAAACATGATTTTTTTATTTTTATTTTGCATCTTTTTTTGTTTAGCAAAAAATAAAACTCCTAGCTGTAATTAAATACCACCAAAAGAAAGCTCTATTTGTGGGAAAAAAATGATAAAAATTTCATTTGGGTACAGTGTTGTATGGCCGCACAATTGTCATTCAAAGTGCACCAGCGCTGAAAGCTGAAAATTGGTCTGGGCAGGAGGGGGGTTTAAGTGCCCAGTAAGCAAGTGGTTAACAAACCAATTACCCACTTGCCGACTGCCCCCCATACATACATTACAGGGCGGTGGCTCTCCTACGTGAAATCACGTACCTGTACGTGATTTCTCTCTTCCGGGTCGTGCCGCCTGTGACCAGTTCCTGCTGTGATTATTGAACACAGCAGGAGCCAATCAGCGGGTCCAGCAGACCCAATATCTGACCCACTGATCGTTCTCGAGGGAAGCAGAATGGTGGTCTCCCCTATGTAAACAAGGCAGATCACCATTCTGTGACAAGGGAAGACCGAGATCTTGTGTTTCTGCTAAGCAGGAAAACGGATCTCTGTCTTCCCACAGTTAAAACATCCCCGCACAGTTAGAAAGCACTCCCTAGGGACACATTTAATCTTTTGATCGCTCTTTATGTTGACCTCTTCCCTGCCAGTGTCATTAGTACAGTGACAGTGCATATTTTTTTTTAGCACTG
Organism: Lithobates pipiens; assembly: GCF_037356315.1. Classification (NCBI taxonomy): domain Eukaryota; kingdom Metazoa; phylum Chordata; class Amphibia; order Anura; family Ranidae; genus Lithobates; species Lithobates pipiens. The sequence continues at coordinate 139,206,857 of NW_027507791.1, forward strand.
ATCACTGTGTTAGTGTCCCTAGTCCCCAAAAAAGTCATTTAGTGTCTGATTTGGCCTGGTCAGGATAGGGGGTAAACCTTTTGGAGCTGAAGTGGTTAATATCACTTATTAAATATTGTTGGAAAAGGTTAGAACCTCTGACAGGTTGTTAGGGCTGTCTGTATTCCCAGCTCGGAAGTTTACTTCACTTCCTGTACGGTCACTGGAACAGTAAGGCCTCATTTACACTCGATTAGTAGCACACGTTAAAGAGCCTACCATTTATCATGCATTTTTAATGTGTTTTTTAGGCTCTTGTGCTACTTTATGAAGCTTTAATGTAGCTTGTCAAATGCCCTGTGTGTGATGGGTTTTCTATTTATTTTACTGAGGACATTATGTCAAATGGGAAGTAATTGCCAGGTTAGGTGTGATGTAGGGAGTTTTTTCAGTTTTTTGCAGTTTTCTAGCTCAGCAGATTCCCCACTCAGTGTTCTCTCAGCTCAGTATTACTCCCCACTCAGTAGTACTACCAACCACAACACTCAGTAATGCATTCCCCCCTCAGTAGTACCCCCCCCCCCCACTCAGTGGCATATTAACTCCCCCTCATTGGTCAGTAGTACATTCCCACTCCTCTTCCCCTGCTAAACTGATAGCAGGAGGAGAGACTCTATTGGGTACAGCTGCAGGATTGAAGGCAGATTGGGTCCTGCTGTAGCTAAGAAAGAAGCCCACCTCTAACAACAAAAAACAAAAACAATAAAGTACAGGATTGGATAGCTGCCCAGGAGAGCTGTGATTGGGGGAGAGAGAGGAGGACACAGGAGGAGAGACAGACTGGCATTGTGGCAGGCAGACAGAAAAAAGTATCCCATGTGTTTATCTCTTGAGCACTTCCAGAGCCTGTTACTCTCCTAAAGGAAGGTGCGCACTTGAGAGGGGAGTTTGCAGTGTGTTATTCTGCCTGATTACTGAAGATGTGCTAAAAATGTAAAGCGTCCCTGTTCCCGTGAGCTCGTACACAGAAGCGAACGCATACGTAAGTCCCGCCCACATATGAAAACGGTGTTCAAACCACACATGCGAGGTATCGCCGCGAACGTTAGAGTGAGAGCAATAATTCTAGCTCTAGACCTCCTCTGTAACCCAAAACATGTAACCAGTAAAAAAAATTTTAAATACCAAATTTTGGCGCCATTCCACGAGCGCGTGCAATTTTGAAGCATGACGTGTTGGGTATCTATTTACTCGGCATATCCTCCTCTTTCACATTATGCAAAAAACTGGGCTAACTTTACTGTTTTTTTTTTTTTTTTTTTTTTTTTAAGCATGAAACTGTTTTGTTTTCTGAAAAAACATGTTCGAAAAATTGCTGCGCAAATACCGTGTGAGATTTGCAACGACCGCCATTGTATTCTCTAGGGTCTTTGCTAAAAAACATATATAATGTTTGGGGCTTCTATGTAATTTTCTAGCAAAAAAAATAGGAATTTTACATGTAGGAGAGAAATGTCAGAATTGGCCTGGACGCGAAGTAGTTAAAAAGAAAAAAAAATGTAAAGTCAACAGCTGCAAACACTGTAGCTGCTGACTTTTAATAAGCACACTTACCTGTCCAGGGTGCCCGCGATGTCGTCCGCCCGAGGCTGACCCGTCTCTCGGGTCCCGGCGCCGCCATTTTGGCTAAGGGAAACAGGCAGTGGAGCCTTGCGCTCGTTTCCTACTGCGCATGCGGGAGTCGCGCAGCGCTTTGTGAATGGGTGCGCTGTGTTCTGGGACACACAGTTCCCAGAACACAGCGCAACCCATTACCTCTGCCGCACAGAGGAGAGAAGATAGAAGATCTCAGCGGAGGAGGAAGAGGCAGATTAGGATGATGACAGGCATTTCTGGTAAGTTAAAAAAAAAATATATATATATATATTTTTTTTTTCTAATTTTTAATGTATTTTTTTTTTTCAGGGTGGCCCTCCACTTTAATATTTGTATTCTGTTAATCGGTTTATCTCTTTTCAGGGCTTTTTGCTAGTTCTAATAAAGCCCAGCTAAAAGTTTAACCCTTTCATGACTAAGCCTATTTTTGGAATTTGGTGTTTACAAGTTAAAATCCATATTTTTTGCTAGAAAATTACTTGGAACCCCCAAACATTATATATATTTTTTTAGCAGAGACTCTAGAGAATAAAACGGTGATTGTTGCAATATTTTATGTCACACGGTATTTGCACAGTGGTGTTTTAAACGCAACTTTTTGGGAAAAGGGACACTTTCATGAATAATAAAAAAAAAAAACAGTAAAATTAGCCCAATTTTTTGGCGTAATGTGAAAGATAATGTTACGCCGAGTAAATAGATACCAAACATGTCACACTTTATAATTGCGCGCACTTGTAGATTGACGACAAAGTACGGTACCTAAAAATCTCAATAGGCGACGCTTTAAAAAAAATTTACGGTTACCAGGTTAGCGTTACAGAGGAGGTCTAGTGCTAGAATTATTGCTCTCGCTCTGACGATCGCGGCGATACCTCACATGTGTGATTTGAACACTGTTTACATACGCGGGCGCGACTTCCGTATGCGTTTTCTTTGCTTCGCGAGCTCGCGGGGACGGCGGGCGCTTTAAATTTTTTTATTTATTTATTTTATTTATTTTAAAATGACTAAATTGTTTTAAAAAATAAATTGATCACTTTTATTGCTGTCACAAGGAATGTAAACATCCCTTGTGACAGTAATAGGTGGTGACAGGTCCTCTTTATGGAGGGATCGGGGGTCTAAAAGACCCCCCACCCCTCCTTTACACTTCAATGTATTCAGATCGCTGAAAACGGTGATTCTGAATACCGGATATTTTTTTTAAACCGGCGCCATTGGCAGCCGAGTAAACTGGAAGTGACGTCATGACGTCACTTCCGTGTTTACGATGAGGAGACTGGAACGAAGCCGATTACGGCTTCGTTCCAGTTCCTCCGCAGCAGCCGGAGGCGTCGGATCACTGGTCGGTGCTCCCGATCGAGCGGGAGCACCGGTAACAGCGGCGAGAGGCGGCGGGAGGGGGGACGTCCCCTCCCGCTCCTCCGGCATAACAGCCGAGCGGCTTTTAGCCGCATCGGTTGTTATGCCTGGATAGCCAATCGCCTGCTGCAAAAAACGGTACCGGGATGATGCCTGCAGGTGTGGGCATCATCCCGGTATAACCCCCGGAAGCCGAGAACGCATATCTGCGTACGCTCGGCGGGAAAGGGTTAAACTGTGTTTTGGTGTTACTTAGATCCAGGTGAGGGTGATCCATCACTAGTGTGGGACAGAAGACCCGTATATTACAGTGGCCCTTGCGGGGGTGGCGAGATATATATATATATATATATATATATATATATATATATATATATATAATGTATATATAATAAATATACAATTGCTACACAAGTTATATTGTAATTGAGTGTTAATAAAAATACCTTTTCGTTTTCCATCTACGATGCTGACATTTTTCAGTAAAATGCAATGCAATATGGCATAGGTGTCGTTAATAGGGGGCTATTGAGGCTGGAGCCCCGAATGTGGGCTCAATAGCCCAGAGATTGAGCGGGGGACAGGAAAGATGCTGCCGAGCACCGCCGAGTGCGGCCGAGTAACATATTAGTAGGTCCTGCCTTCAGGAGCCTGCAGCTCCTATGATGGACGCCCCACTCGTCCAATGCTGGGACTGCGGGATGTGTGACGTCCATCATAGTTGCTGCAGGCTCCAGAAGGTGGGAGTTACAATGCGGCCACCGCACCACATCCCCGCTCGGTCGTCCTCCTCCTCGGTCCTCCTCAGTCCTCCTCCTCGGCCCTCCTCAGTCCTCCTCCTCGGTCCTGCTCCTGGCTGCTTGCCTGCCAGCTGTGATGATGGGCCGAGCTGCTGCAGGACACGTGAAGATGTCCTGGTCAGGTAGGTCAGTGTATGTATGCATGTCAGGTAGGTCAGTGTAGGTAGCTCAGTGTATGTAAGTCAGGTAGATCAGTGTATGTATGTAGGTCAGGTAGATCAGCGTATATATGTATGTAGGTCAGTGTGTCAGGCAGGTGATTTTAGTGGTCAGCATTGATGGGCACTGGTAAGCCAGGCAGCAATCAGTAAGTGAGCTTACCCCCACCACACAACCCCACTGCCCAGCCAAAAAAAAGGCCTGCGCCACCCCCCCCCCCCCCCTCCGTTACTGGCCTTGGACTTCGGGCTGCAGCCCCTGGTCTTTTTGCCAACTAGCAACTCCCCTGCAGAAATATGGCAACCTAGAGGCATTATGTACACAGATGGTGTACAGAAGCCCCCCCCCCCCCATATATGCAACTTCCTGCCTATGTTATGCTTATTATTGTGATGCTGTGGTTAGCCCACAGCTGTCGCAAGATACCTAGGTCAATAACAGCACCCTGTACCATGTGATTGGCTGTAGCCAAAGATCCCAAGCTGTCATGAATAAAAGTCATTCATGACAGATAAAACTATTGCTTATAAGAGTAATTATCGCTGTTCTAAGCAATAATATAAAAAAAATTCCCTGATCGCCCATCCAGAGTAGTTCAGCAACACTATGGTGACACTGAACTACTTTGATCACAGGATGTAAAAAAAATCTGTAAAAAGAAATCTGGAAAATAGAACAAAATACTAATAATAAAACAATATTTTACATAGTACATAGTAAATGAGGTTGAAAAAAGACACAAATCCATCAAGTCCAACCCATTTGTGTGATTATATGTCAGTATTAAATTGTATATCCCTGTATGTTGCGGTCATTCAGGTGCTTATCTAATATTTTTTTGAAACTATCAATGCTCCCCGCTGAGACCACCGCCTGTGGAAGGAAATTCCACATCCTTGCCGCTCTTACAGTAAAGAACCCTCTACGTAGTTTAAGGTTAAACCTGTTTTCTTCTAATTTTAATGAGTGGCCATGTGTCTTGTTAACCACTTGCCGACCATACGCCGCAGTTGTATTGCAACACAATGGCATAGGCAGGCGAATCGCCCTTATGCTACATCGGGTACGCGGGACTCTGGGGGGGCATGCGTGCCCCTCCGCCAGCCACGATGATCAGATTAGATCAGGTACCACCAGTCAATGCCCAGGCCAATGAAATCTGGCCTGGACCTGGTTATTGCTCCTCACAAATGATATCATCTATCCTCGTGTCAGTCTTTTCGTTCCAGACCGAGAGGAGAGAGCATCAAACAGTGAGTTGCACAAACATTATACTGACACCAGGTCACGTAGGCACACAATTCACCCGCCGATCACTTCCCCCCCCCCCCCCCCGTTAACCCCTACACCACCTGTCACTGTTTCACCCAGTGCAGCGTAAAGATTTTTTTTTGTTCGCTGTACTAGTGTCATTAGTGACACTAATCAGTATTAGGGTAATTCGTATTAGGCCCAGATAGGTCTAGGGACCTCCCCTAATCCCCTCAATAAAGGTTTAACCCCTTGATCACCCCCTGTTACCTCTGATCACAGTATAAGTGTCACTGGTGACTCAGTTTAGCTAGATTTTTTTTTTTAAAGGGCACCCGCCATATTTTACCCAATAAAGGTTTAACCCCCTGCTCACAGTTAGGTTTTAGCTTCAGATAGGGTCTGTGTCGCCCCAGGCAGCGTCAGATCAGTGCCAGTACCGCTAACACCCACGCACGCACCATATGCCTCCCTTAGTAGCATAGTGTCTAAACGGATCGATATCTGATCTGATCAGATCTATATTAGCCTCCCCAACAGTTTCATAGTTGGTAAGGTTGAATAAAGACACTATTCCATCCAGTTCAACCTGAGTGAGTGTCTACCCCTATCCCTGTACATTGCACACTCACATTGGTCCCTATCCTCAAGGGGCCCACAATCCCCATTCATAAAATAGGGCCAATTTTGGACAGAAGCCAATTAACCTACCTGTGTGTCTTTGGAGTGTGGGAGGAAACCGGAGTACCTGGAGGAAACCCACGCAGGCACAGGGAGAACATGCAAACTCCAGGCAGGTAGTGTTGTGGTTGGGATTTGAACCAGCGACCCTTTTTACTGCTAGTTGAGAGAGCTAACCACTACACCACTGTGCCGCCAGTTTAGGGTTCCCAAAAAATACAGTGTTAGTGGGATCAGCCCAAATACCTGCTAGCACCTGCGTTTAGCCTCTCCGCCCAGCCCAGCCCAGCCCAGCCCAGCCCAGCCCACTCAAGTGCAGTATCAATCGATCACTGTCACTTACAAAACACAACACACATAACTGAAACGTTCACAGAGTCAGGCCTGATCCCTGGGAACGCTAATGCTGTGTACACATGACTGGACTTTCCGCCAGAAAAGATCAGACGGTCTTCCCAACGGAGTTCCGACTGTATTTCGACGGAGTTATGACGGACTTCCGACCAAACGGACTTGCCCACACATGAACAGACCAAAGTCCGTTCGTTTTTTTTAATCAATAGTTTTTGTTAAAGTTTAAATTTTTATCAGGACAAATGACAGAAATTATGACTAAATAACAGATCAGTTACAGTATTTAGATACATAGATAATAGTATCCAAAAATAATAAAAAATATAATATAAAAAAAAAACCATATTAATTATCTCAATTATAATAGGGATAATAAAGATAACGATTGGGAGGTTATTAATACATCCATTGTGGCGACAATACACAAAAGTAATATAAATATTATCTTCATATATTTATATACTGCCAATTCAAGTAATTCAAAGATGATGAACCTAAATATATTCTCGAACACCCCTATGGGTGCTAAACTGTGTTCGGGACAGTAATAGTAACCTGTCATTTAATAGATACAAAACAAAGATTAAAATATTAGAGCGAGGTAAGTAATTTTTTAATTCAAGTTATCTAGGAACAAAGAACTCGTGCAATGTTTTGGGGACTAGCCCATTTTAACCATGGCTGCCATATTTTATGAGTATGTTCTTTTTTGTGAGGCCGAAGAGCTAGAATTGATTCATAAATGTAATGAGTTTGAGTCGATTCTATCACTTCTTTTATGGAAGGAGGATAAGGATTTTTCCAGTTCCTCGTTATACTGATCCTGGCTGACAGCAAAATATGTGTAAACACATTTCTAAACTGGATAGGATATCGATCAAGATCAATGGATAATAGAGCCAGTGAGGGATTTGGAATAATGACTGTTTTGGTAATTTCAGACATAACTTGAAAGATTTGTTCCCAATACTTCCCAAGTTTAGGGCATGTCCAAAATGTATGCAACATATCACCTTTTTTGCCGCACAATCTCCAATATTTGTCGTCAAATGTGCCGTTGAATTTAGATATTTTCTCAGGAGTAAGATACCAGCGTTGAGTCAACTTAATAGATACTTCCCATTATGTAGAGCAGCATGTGGCTTTATATGTGGTGTTACAAGCTTTTTCCCATTGGTCAACTGTATAGGTGTATCCTAAGTCTTTTTCCCATCTAATTAAAGGGATAGTCTTTGTAAACACACTTTTTTGTTAAAGAAGATTATAGAAAAGAGAGATCCCTTTTTGTTGATGTATGGGGATCTTAAGGAAGGACCAAGCCGATTGGGGAACATTATAGGTCCATGATGGGAGGTTGGAAATGCAATTCTTAGTTCGGATGTAGAGGAATAAATCTGAATTTGGCAATTGAAATTTCTTTTGAAGTGTAGAAAATGGTTTGATCACCCCATTATCAAGTAGATCAGATAGATATTTAATTCCCTTCTCTATCCATAGTGTAAATGAGGTTGTCTTCGTGAAATTATGTAGAGTATTTAGCGGAATTTGGAATAGGGAGAGTTATAAAAAAGTATAAAATTTGTGGAAGGTGAAGCATTTTAAATGCTGCCAAACGTCCCATCCATGAAAATTCATGGGATGCTAGTTTTGTGAGATTTTCTTGTAATGCATTACGAAATGGAATATAATTATATTGGAACAGTGTTTTACATGAATTTGTTAATTGAATACAGAAATATTTAATTGTACTTTCAGTCCATGTATAAGGGAATTTTAATTTAAGATGTTTAGTAGTATTTTCATCTATCCCCAAGTTCCCCAAGTTCAATATACAAGATTTATTCGCATTAAGCCTGTAATAAGAAACTTTGCTGAACTTATTTAGTGTTTCCTGAATTTCCGGTAAGGATTTCACAGGATCAGTAATCATAAGAACAACATCATCTGCAAAAAGGTTGATTTTATGTTCTTGTTCCTGTTTTTTTTTGGACCTAATACTCTCAGCTAGGGGTTCAATAACAAGGTTAAAAATTAGGGGGGATAAGGGGCATCCTTGTCGTGTACCATTTGTTATTGGGAATGGAGGTGATAAAGAATCCGTAGTATACACTCGAGCCGAGGGGACAGAGTACAGGGCTAATATTGCTTTGTTGATTTGACCTGTTAAGCCAAATTTAGTCAGAACTGATGACAGGTATCCCCAATGAACTCTATTAAACGCTTTTTCAGCGTCAAGCGACAGAAACAGGGATGGCGATTTGGTGAGTTCTACATGGTGTATTATATTTATCATTCTTCTAGTAGCATCCGATGCTTGTCTTCCTTTGGTGAAACCCGATTGATCTCTATGGATAAGAGAGGGTAACAAACTATCTAGTCTTTTGGCTATAAGTTTCGCATACATTTTAACATCTAAATTGAGTAAGGAAATTGGTCTAAAATTTTTAGGTGAAGATGGTTCCTTATCTGGTTTTGGAAGAGTTACAACAAGAGCATTCAGCATTTCATTGGGAAATGATGAAGAATTGGCTGCTAAATTATAAATGTCACATAGTATAGGTGCTAGAGTACTTTGAATTTTTTTTAAATATTCCCCTGTAAAGCCATCTGGACCAGGTGATTTCAAGTTAGGAAGAATATGGATAGTTTGTAGAATTTCAGGGATAGTAAAGTAAACAACTAATTGTTGTGGGGAAATAGATGGAAGTTTTACACTCTCCAAAAAGGTGTCAATCTCCTCCTGAGAAGGTTGATGGGTATCGCCATCGTTCCTAATGTTATATAAATCATTATAATATGAACTAAATGCTTCAGCTATTGAAGAAGGCTTAAGCAATTTTTCATTAGTGTGAGGATGGTAGAGGAATGGAATTTTAGTCTTAGATCGATAACCTTTAATGCGTAATGCCATTGTTTTCCCTGCTTTGTTCCCTGTTGCATAAGTGGTAGCTCTGAATTTTTTATAGGATTTCTCATGTGTCTCTAGAAGTAGGGTTCTTAATTCATTACGTAACTGGAAAATTTGTGTTTAATGAAAGGAGAAGGATCATTTTTATTGTGTTCCTCAGCTTTGGCTATCTACTTAGTAAGTTCATCGATTCTCTGAGTTCTCTTTCTTTTAGCTTTAGAACCTAATTGCATAAACACCCCTCTCATAACAGCTTTATGAGCATTCCATAATATCATTGGGTCAGATATAAATGTCAAATTAATTGAAAAGAATTCAGTAAGGTGTTGTTGGAGTGTTGTGGAGTAATTTTCATTTTGGAGAATATAGTTATTAGCTCTCCATATATATGAATTTGGTTGGGATGATGTGGTTGTTATGGACATGCTAATGGGAGCGTGATCTGACCACGTGGCCGTATGTATATGGGAGGATGAAATCTTGTCAAGCAGCCATTTATCTGTCAAGAATAAGTCAATTCTGGAGTAGGTATTGTGCCGTGGTGACAAATATGTGTAATCCCTTTCATTAGCATGTCCACATCTCCACACATCAAATAAGTCGTTCAAAGTTATGAACTTATCAAGGGGAGAAGCATAGCGTTTGGACTTAGCAGAAGAATCCATATCATTGTTTGGAATCAAATTGAAATCTCCACATATCAGGAGGTGTCCTTTTTGAACTTTCTTCGCCTCCTCTATAGGTTTTTTTATAAAATGCATTTGCCTCATATTCGGAGCATAAATAGATACAAGGGTGTATTGAATATTGTTAATGGTACAAATCAAAATATATAGCGACCTTCAGGGTCAGTGATACTATTACATTTCAATTAGATAATTGTATCTCTAATAGCTATTAACACCCCTCTTTGTTTTTTGGAGAATTTTGTTTGAAAAATACGAGGAAAATGTTTATGTTGACATTTGGGAGATGTATCTTTAGCAAAATGTGTCTCTTGAACACATAATATGTCACAATTAAAGGATAAGGCAGACCTCCACATAGAGGTTTGTTTCGCTGGGTGATTCAGTCCCCTTGCATTTATGGACAATATTTTGAAAGACATATTAATATATATAAAAATTAGATGTTACTATAATTCTATATATTCCTAAAATAATATTCTCTAGCTTCTATAACGCTTAAACTAAATATCTAAGTATTTGTTATATGATCAGTTCACAGTTACTATTAAATCATGTACACAACAATGTAGATTTTATTTTTTTCAAACCTATGAAAAAACGAGTTATTACTCTATTAGTAGTTATTTGGCAATATATATTGCAAGAGGGAAGAAAAAAAAAAAAGTAGAAAAAAAAAATTATTAATTTAAAAAAAAAAAAAAAAGGGAGAGAAAAAATAAATAAATAAAAGAGTAAAAAAAAAAAAGATTTTCCAAGAGTCAGCAGTAATCCACTCAAAAGAATGCTGACCAAGATAGGGGGTGAAGTTTAAGAAGTAAGGTATTGAGCATAAAACCAGACGTATATGTCAGTAATGCATATGAGTTAACAGGCAGGAGTAGTTCATTTGTATTTAATTCTATTTTGTTCACGTTTTTGTCCAAAGTGGAACAAATTTGTTTTTTCCTTCAAGGCAGGGGTGTTATGTGGAAGATCAACTATAATACCCCATGTTTGGAGTAATTGCATGCCATCTTCAATGGTAGATATAGCAAAATGTTTCCCGTTGTAAGTGGTCAAGATAGTGGCTGGATGTCTCCATTTGTATGTGATCTTATGATTAGATAATGCCTTCGTTACAGTTTTGAGCTGTCTTCTCATTTTGTAGTGTAAATTGCGAGAGATCGGCAAATAATTGTATATCTGAGTATGGTGGTGGCAGAGTAGTTAGCTCCCTCGCTTTGGAGAGAATTTGCTCTTTAGCTTGATAAAAATGAATTCACAGAATAACATCTCTAGGAATTGATTCTTCTAGATGTTTTGGTTTGGGAATTCTATGAATACGATCGATTGTAAGTTCAATCGGCGATAATTCTGGCAATAATGTAGAAAATAGTGTATTTGCATAGTTACGTAAGTCCATAGGTAGAACTGACTCTGGTATTCCTCTCATTTTAATGTTTCGACGTGAGCAGTCCTCGAGATCTGCCAATTTCATCTTGACCCACATCATATCCATATCATTGTTTGGAATCAAATTGAAATCTCCACATATCAGGAGGTGTCCTTTTTGAACTTTCTTCGCCTCCTCTATAGTTTTTTTTATAAAATGCATTTGCCTCATATTCGGAGCATAAATAGATACAAGGGTGTATTGAATATTGTTAATGGTACAAATCAAAATATATAGCGACCTTCAGGGTCAGTGATACAATTATCTAATTGAAATGTAATAGTATCTCTAATAGCTATTAACACCCCTCTTTGTTTTTTGGAGAATTTTGTTTGAAAAATACGAGGAAAATGTTTATGTTGACATTTGGGAGATGCATCTTTAGCAAAATGTGTCTCTTGAACACATAATATGTCACAATTAAAGGATAAGGCAGACCTCCACATAGAGGTTTGTTTCGCTGGGTGATTCAGTCCCCTTGCATTTATGGACAATATTTTGAAAGACATATTAATATATATAAAAATTAGATGTTACTATAATTCTATATATTCCTAAAATAATATTCTCTAGCTTCTATAACGCTTAAACTAAATATCTAAGTATTTGTTATATGATCAGTTCACAGTTACTATTAAATCATGTACACAACAATGTAGATTTTATTTTTTTCAAACCTATGAAAAAACGAGTTATTACTCTATTAGTAGTTGTTTGGCAATATATATTGCAAGAGGGAAGAAAAAAAAAAAGTAGAAAAAAAAAAATTATTAATTTAAAAAAAAAAAAAAGGGAGAGAAAAAATAAATAAATAAAAGAGTAAAAAAAAAAAGATTTTCCAAGAGTCAGCAGTAATCCACTCAAAAGAATGCTGACCAAGATAGGGGGTGAAGTTTAAGAAGTAAGGTATTGAGCATAAAACCAGATGTATATGTCAGTAATGCATATGAGTTAATAGGCAGGAGTAGTTCATTTGTATTTAATTCTATTTTGTTCACGTTTTTGTCCAAAGTGGAACAAATTTATTTTTTCCTTCAAGGCAGGGGTGTTATGTGGAAGATCAACTATAATACCCCATGTTTGGAGTAATTGCATGCCATCTTCAATGGTAGATATAGCAAAATGTTTCCCGTTGTAAGTGGTCAAGATAGTGGCTGGATGTCTCCATTTGTATGTGATCTTATGATTAGATAATGCCTTTGTTACAGTTTTGAGCTGTCTTCTCATTTTGTAGTGTAAATTGCGAGAGATCGGCAAATAATTGTATATCTGAGTATGGTGGTGGCAGAGTAGTTAGCTTCCTCGCTTTGGAGAGAATTTGCTCTTTAGCTTGATAAAAATGAATTCACAGAATAACATCTCTGGGAATTGATTCTTCTAGATGTTTTGGTTTGGGAATTCTATGAATACGATCGATTGTAAGTTCAATCGGCGATAATTCTGGCAATAATGTAGAAAATAGTGTATTTGCATAGTTACGTAAGTCCATAGCTAGAACTGACTCTGGTATTCCTCTCATTTTAATGTTTCAACGTGAGCGGTCCTCGAGATCTGCCAATTTCATCTTGACCCACATGGAATCATCTTTTTGTTCTGTACATGCATCCACTAGCTCATTCACTGCTTCAGTGCATTCCTCCATTTTGTTTTCAACGTATTGCAGTCTACCATCCATATGTTTCATATCAAGAGAGAATTTATGAATCATGGAGGACAGATTAGATATAATAGATGATTGTAATGACACAAGCATTTCTTTCAGTGTGGTATCTAGTACTGGCTGACCTGATGTTGGGAAAGCAGCTATAGATGTCTGTAATGAGGACATAGCATTATCACTATGCAGAGCTGTGTTCACAGTATCAGCTGCCTGACAAGATGAATCCAGCTTCATCCGTGATTTTGCGGGTCCCTGAGATGTTGGGGATAGTTGAGGAGCCATTAGAATATGAGGAAGATAATTTCTCATCCATTTCAGGTGGATGGCTATCAGAAAGGTTTGTGTGAGTTTTATTATTTTTCCTCACAGCTCCGGCGGCGCCATCTTGGATTTTAATCAGCTCACTGCTCTGTTTAAATGTAAATGATGACCGCTTTTTTGGTCCCCTTTCTTGTCCTCTTTTGCGAGACGTTATTGCCCCTACTGTCCCAGGAGTACTGCAGAGTATTTAGGTATGTTTTTAGAGGAGAATACCTGCCTATTTTTTGCTGTTAAACGGCCGGCTGTGGAGACTAGGCTTAAGCAGCCATCTTCTTCAGCGCGCAAGCCACGCCCCCCAAAGTCAGTTCATTTTGAACGTGATGACGTATGACAGGACTAGAAAAGGAAGTTCAATAGCCAGTAGCCAATAGCTGCCCTAGCGTCGTATTTGGTCCATTGTACCAGCATACAGATGAACCGTTTTCCCGATAGAAATTGATTCCATTGGACAGATATGAAACATGTTCTATTTCTAAGTCCATCGGAATTTTTGAAGAAAAAAGTCTGATGAAGCCCACACATGATCGTAATATCTGATGGAATGATTCCGTCTGACCTTTTTGCCGGAAAGTTTGGTCGTGTGTACGCGGCATAACAGTTTTTTGGGTAGGGTTTGAGTCGCTAACAGTCAGGAGCTTTTTTACCTGTGAGTCTCTCTACTGTACCAGTAAATTTAGAGACCAAAATGTCAAATCAAAGGTACAGTAGTGACGAGGCCTACACGTTTCTGAGCTTGACAGATAGTGAAGAGGAAGTCACTCATCTGTCATAGTCAGGCTCAGAATACGAACCTGTAGACAGCAGCGGCACTCTGACAGATAGCTCTGATGATGGAGTTTTGGTCCCTGCCAAGGTCAGGATTACCAGACCCTGATCTTCTTCTGCTGTCGTTGAGGTGCAAGAACCACAAGTCCTTCGTATGGAGCAGAGAGCCAGTACTAGCGCCGCTATTCCTTCTGGTGAACTGACAAGCTCCAATAGCCTAGTACATCCTGGTCATACATCCAGCACTACAGTAACACTTGATGATGTGGCGAGTCCCATAAGTGCAATTCAAGCTGGTAGTGTCCCGCTGCCACCAAGAAGAAGACAAAGACAGGCCCGTCGAGCCCGCAGTGCCCTTCCTGCTGCATTTGCCAATCCTAATTGGGAACCCACCACTTCTACAGCACCCGTACTTCCCCCATTCACTGGCCAACCCGGAATTCAGGTGGATTTTGCGTCACCTGATTTTTATTCGCTGTTTTTCACGGAATATCTCTATAGATCTATTGTGGACCAAACCAATTTATATGCTGGTCAATTCATGGTCGCTAATCCCCAGCTGACCCTTGCCAGAAATCGGAGACCAATTACGGTCTCTGAATTTAAGACCTTCCTGGGCCTATCCCTACTCATGGGCATAACTAAAAAGAGTGGGTTGTGGTCATATTGGTCCACTGACCCAATTCACCATATGCCCATGTTCTCTGCTTCCATGACCTGGACATGATATGAGCAGACCTTTCGGTTCATGCATTTCAACGATAATGAACACTGTTGTCCTTGGGGTGACCCTGAATTTGATCGGCTCTACAAAATTCGGCCCCTCGTAAACCACCTCAACCAACGTTTTGCAGCCTTGTTTACTCCCAATCAAGTTGTCTGCGTTGATAAGTCCCTGATTACATTTTCTGCCGCTTGTCATTCAAACAGTATCTTCCCAGCAAGCGTACCAGATACGGGGTCAAGATGTATAAGCTCTGTGACAGGACCACAGGCTATACATATAGTTTTATGGTTTACGAGGGAAGAGATAGTTATGTAGAGCCGGAGAACTGCCCTGACTACATAGGGAGCACTGGTAAGATTGTGTGGGACTTGGTGTCACCCTTATTCGGAAAGGGGTACCACTTGTATGTAGACAATTATTACACAAGTGTGCCACTTTTTAGTCACTTGTTTGATCATCAAATTGGTGCATGTGGCACCATGCGATCTAATCACCGGGGCTTTCCCCGGCGGCTTGTAGATTCCCGTCTTAGGCTGGTGGAGAGAGCCTGCTTGAGATGTAATAATTTGCTCGCTGTAAAGTGGAGGGATAATAAGAATGTTTTCGTTCTGTTCTCCCTTCACGCAGACATGACTGTCCAAATTCCTACGGTGACTGGTGTTGTGAAGAAGCCCCTCTTTGTCCACGAATATAACCTTTAATATGGGAGGGGTGGACCTCAACAACCAGTTGTTGGAGCCGTACCTAATTGCCTGTAAGGCTAGATGCTGGTACAAAAAAGTGTCTATTTATTTAAATTGGCTTTGCTGAACACTCATATGCTATATGGAGCTTCAGGACAGACTGGATCCTTCCTTAAATTCCAGGAAAAGATCATCAGAGCCCTTCTGTTTCCAGACGGTGCTCTGGCCCAACTTCCCAATGCAAATGCAGTAAGCCAGCTGCATGAGAGGCATTTTCCGCATGTCCTCTCTGGTACCCCTACCCAAAGAAACCCACAAAGAAGATGTAGTGTCAGCAGAAAGCGTGGATTTAGGCGTGACAATCACTTTTATTGTCCCTCCTGTCCTGACCAATTTGGTCTTTCCATTGGTGACTGTTTTGAATGCTATCACACACTAGTTGAGTATTAGCGTAGGGTACAGCACCACACAGTCATAGGCAGGCGTACACAGGGTCTCAGGGTCTCTAAAGATGTGATGGCCATTCAGGGAAGCCTATCACGTCTCCAACTAATCTCCTACCACTTCCATCAGCTCATTCCCAACAGTTATAACCTTTTTTACTACCTGCCCCACCCTATTAGAATGTAAGCTCTTCTGAGCAGGGCCCTCTTAATCCTCTTGTATTTTATTATATTGTAACTGTATTGTCTCCTTTTTATATTGTATATGTAAGCGCTGCGTAAATTGCTGGCGCTATATAAATCCTGAATAATAATAATGGCCATCACATTTTGAGAGACCCTAATCTGCAACGTTTAATATATCGTTTTGTTTACAGTTTTTATAAAAGTGAACAAAGTGGGAAAACCACACAAAAACACACACAAAAAAAAAAAGAAGCCAAAAATAGTTGTGGTTGTATTTTTCTTCTCTCTCTCTCTCTCTCTCTCTCTCTATTGTTCTCTCTCTCTCTTATGTTCAAGCTCTACTGTCCGCTCTACTGTTCGCTAACTATTGTTCTATATCTATCATCCTCTCTGTTTTATTTTTTACTATGTTTTATTGTATTTGCTTTGCAGGTATGGTATGTTATACTGTAATGTTTGTTTTATTGTTAACCATCGTTTGCTTAGTAGATACACCATTCAGCTGCAGCGCGGATTTATTCATCCTGACTGCAACAGCATTTGCTCTCACGATACATAAAGCCGCGACTCCAGCGCTGTAGGAGGTGATTTCACCACCACAGTTAAAAAAAAGAACATATATGCCGAAGCATGAGGCAAGCAGGGGTGGAGGAGCGATTTTCTCCTAGCTTTTGGGGTGGATGCCCCCATGCTTCGTCATATATATATATATTTTAGGCACAGATTGTGTTAAAAAATTTTTTATTTTTTACTATGTTACACTGTAATGCTACTTTGTTTTATTGTAAAGCATAATTTACTTAGCAGGTACGCCATTCAGTTGCAGTGCAGATTTATTTATCTTCACAGCAACAGCATTTGCTCCCACGATATATAAAGCCGTGACTCACTGTAGGAGGTGATTTCACCACCACAGTTAAAAACAAAATGGTGCATGTATGCCCATCATTAGAAGTGGGTGGATGAGGGGAGATATTCTAATGGTGGACATACCCACTGATCAATCTCTTTTTTCGTTCAGTCCACAGGCTGCATGAAAAAAAAGATTACAATATATGCCCAAAAAGGTACTGGTATGTTGCTGGACTTGTATCATCTTGGTATCATTCTTTTTAGCCAGCGGTCGGATTTCATGTAAAAGCAATCCTAGCAGATAATCACACTTGTTTATTAATAAAAATAAAAAGGTAAATAGAAAAAAGCGTAGTCAAGCATAGCCAGAGTCCAGTAGCCAGATTGGGTAGTCAGCCAGTCCAAAGTTCATAAACCAGATCGGGTAATCAGCCAGTCCAGACGTCAGGGATTCAAGGAGAGCAACTGAAAGCAGGATAGAAGCCAGGAGGGATGTCAGCAAGCCAGCCTTGAAACAAACAGCAGGAGATGGTTCCTAGTGATGTTACCAACGCGAAGGGAAAGGAAAGAGTGAGCTGGAAGGCTTTAAATAGGCAGGTCAGACTAGCATCATCGGGAACAGCTGGTAACTGTGGAAAGAGAAGAGAGCTAGCAATTAGCCGACAGCTGAGCGGCCAGCCCAGAGGAGGAAGGGTTAAGCCAGCCCTGACAGGGAAGGAATGTCCGTCCCCCCACCATCTTCCATGGGTTTCTCTGGCTCTCCTGTCCCAACAGGGAACCTGAGTATGCAGCTGGTGGTTCCGCCAGCTGAACATAGAGCTGATCAGAGACCAGAATGGCTCCAATCGTCTCTATGGCCTAAGAAACCGGAAGCTACGAGCATTTCATGACTTCGATTTCGCCGGATCCAAACAGCGCCATTTAGAAATTGGGAAAGCATTTTATCACACCAATCATGGTGTGGTCAGATGCTTTGAGGGCAGAGGAGAGATCTAGGGTCTAATAGACCCCAATTATTTCAAAAGAGTACCTGTCACTACCTATTGCTATCATAGGGGATATTTACATTCCCTGAGATAACAATAAATAAAAAAAAAATGAAGGGAATAGTTTAAAAAAAAAAAAAAAAAGCACCCTTGTCCCCCCCCCCCCCTGCTCTCGCGCAAAGGTGAATTCAAGCGGCGGTCTGGCATCATATGTAAATAGTAATTGCACCATGCATGTGAGGTATCACCACAAAGTTCAGATCCAGGGCAGTAATTTTAGCAGTAGTTACCACTTTAGATTTCAGCTTTAAATCTAAAGTGATAACCTGTAAAGGCATTTAAATTATTTTAAAAACGTATGTAGTTTGTTGCTGCTGCACGTTTGTGTGCAATTTTAAAGCACGTCGTGTTTGGTATCCATGTGCTCAGACTAAGATCATCTTTTTTATTTCATCAAACATTTTTTCTTAGGTCAAATGTTCCCAAGGATCCAGATAAAAAAGTCTCTCTGCCTCTGAATCATCTATTATCCCAGTGGATGATATCAGAGGTTCCCATAGTGGAACAGGACAAAGGTTTTGATTCAAACATTTTCACGTTTCCAAAACCAAACTGGGAGGTAAGACCCATTCTAGATCTCAGAGGTCTGAATCGGCAGTCAATTTGATCGGTTGTGTCCATCCTGCAAGGAGGGGAGTTTTTGGCTTCAGTCGATATTAACCACTTGCTTACTGGGCACTTAAACACCCTTCCTGTCCAGACCAATTTTCAGCTTTCGGTGCTCTCACACTTTGAATGACAATTACTCAGTCATGCAACACTGTACCCAAATGAACTTTTTGTCCTTTTTTCCCACAAATAGAGCTTTCTTTTGGTATTTGATCACCTCTGGGGTTTTTATTTTTTGCGCTATAAATTAAAAAAGACCGAAAATGTTGAAAAAAAAATGCATATTTCTTTGTTTCTGTGACAGAATTATGCAAATTATTAATTTTTCTTCATAAATTTTGGCCACAATTTATACTGCTACATATCTTTGGTATAAATAACCCAAATTAGTGGATATTATTTGGTCTTTGTGAAAGTTATAGAGTCTACAAGCTGTGGTGCGAATCGTACAAAATTGATCACATCTGATGTACTGGTGGTCTATCTCGCTTCTTGTGACCCGAACAAGTCAGGAAAGTACAAATACCCCCCAAATGACCCCTTTTTGGAAAGTACACATTCCAAGGTATTTAGTAAGAGGCATAGTGAGCTTTTTGATGTTGTCATTTTTTTCCCACAATTCTTTGCAAAATTAAGATTTTTCATTTTTTTTCTCCACAAAATTGTCATTGTAATAGGTTATTTCTCTCACATGGCATGTGTATACCACAAATGACACCCCCCAAAAAAATCATGCTACTCCTCCTGAGTATTACAATACCACATGTGTGGGACTTTTTCACAGCCTGGCCACATAGAGAGGCCCAACATGCAGGTAGCGACATCATGTGTTCTAGGAACATAAATTACACATCTAACTTGTTGACTATTTATTACACTTTTGAAGCACCAGGACAATGACACGTGACACGGGACACTGATGACAGATGGCACTGATACGTGGCAATGATGACACTTTTACGTGGCACTGATGACACGTGGCACTGATGACAGATGGCACTAATATGTGGCACTGATGACAGATGGCACTAATATGTGGCACTGATGACACGTGGCACTTATACATGGCACTGATGACACGTGGCACTAATACGTGGCACTGAAGACACGTGGCACTAATACGTGGCACTGATGACAGATGGCACTAATACGTGGCACTAATACGTGCCACCGATGACAGATGGCACTAATACATGGCACCGATGACGCGTGACACTGATGACAGATGGCACTGATAAGTGGCATTGATGACACGTGACACTGACAACAGATGGCACGTGACACTGACAGGTGGCACTGATGACAAATGGCACTGATACGTGGCACTGATGACAGATGGCACTAATACGTGGCACTGATGACAGATGGCACTATGTGGCACTGATGACAGATGGCACTTATACGTGGCACTGATGACAGATGGCACTGGGGACAAATGGCACTGACAACAGGAGGCACTGGGGGCAGGTGGCACTGGGGGCAGGTGGCACTGGGGGCAGGTAGCACTGGGGTGGATGGCACTGGGGGCAGGTAGCACTGGGGTGGATGGCACTGGGGTGGATGGCACTGGGGCAGGATGGCACTGGGGCAGGATGGCACTGGGGCAGGATGGCACTGCTGGGGGAGCATGGCACTGCTGGGGGAGGATGGCACTTTTTTTTTATCAAAACAAAGCAAAGCAGAACGGCTGCCGCTGCAGCCGTTCATCTCTCCCCTCTCACACTCTGTCTGTGTGAGGAGGGAGAGCGGCGCTGAGAGATGATCTCATATGTTTACATATGAGATCATCTCCCATTGGACACGCCGATCGCGCTGTAAACGGCCGCTGTGATTGGCCGTTTACAGCGATCTGTGTTTGCCTGTCATTAGGACGTCCAGGGACAGCCTCCCGGACGAAAGCGCCTGCTCTATGGCCGTCATTCGGCTATAGGGCGGGCGCGAGGTGGTTAACCACTTAAGGACCGCCG
The DNA here is from genome assembly GCF_037356315.1 of Lithobates pipiens. Taxonomy (NCBI): domain Eukaryota; kingdom Metazoa; phylum Chordata; class Amphibia; order Anura; family Ranidae; genus Lithobates; species Lithobates pipiens. Next base: position 139,227,390 of record NW_027507791.1, read on the forward strand.
CATGTAAATGTACGTCGGCACAATGGCACCGACAGGCACAAGCACGTACCGGTATGTGCTTGCTTTCCAGCGGGTGGGGGGTCCGATCAGACCCCCTCCCGCTGGCTGCGGCGGTCCGTTTCACTTCAGGAGCGATCCGGGATGAGGGGATGGCCAATTGTTTCTGGCCATACCCTCTCGATCGCTCCTGGCGAATGAGAAGCTTCCCCCGCCTGTGTAGTGTAAACACAGGCAGGGAGGAAGTGATGCCACTCTCCTCGGGGCAGTCTTTTTGACCGGACTGCGAGGAGAGCAGAGATAGTAAGTGCACCAACACTACACTTACATGTAGGTACACATAGGCACACAAATCCCCCCCTCCCAGTCACAGTGTCACTGATTGCAGTGATCATTTATTTACTGATCGCTGCTTTTAGTGTCAGTTGTGACAGTAAAATGTGTCAGGGCAGTTAGTGTTAGGTCCAGGGTAGCCCCCTACCCCCCCAATAAAGGTTTAACACCCTGATTGCCCCTAGAGTTAACCCTTTCACCCCCTTTTGCCAGTGTCACTAAGCGATCGTTTTTATGATCGCTGCATTAGTGTCACTGGTGCCGCTAGGTAGCTAGTTATTTTTTTAGGTTCACCGCCAGGTTTTTATAGCATTAGGTACCCCCATATACTACCCAATAAAGGTTTTAACCCCCTGATTGCCCCTAGAGTTAACCCTTTCACCAGGGATCACCGTATAAGTGTCACTGGGGATGCTGGATAGCCAGTTAGTTATTTAGTTATTTAGGTTCCCCGTCAGGTTTTTATATAGCGTCCGGGACCCCCATATACTACCTAATAAAGATTTTAACCCCCTGATTACCCCTAGTTAACCCTTTCACCAGTGATCACCGTATAAGTGTTACGGGTGACTCTGGTTAGTTAGTTTGCTTTTTATAGCATCAGGGCACCCACCATTTATTACCCAATAAAGGTTTAACCCCCTGATCACCCGGCGGGTGATATCAATTAGGTTTTAGGGTCAGGGTCTGCGTCGCCCCAGGCAGAGCTAGGTTAGTGCCAGTACCGCTAACACCCAGGTGCAAAGCATACACCTCCCGTAGTGGTATAGAATCTGAACAGATCAATATCTGATCTGATCAGATCTATACTAGCTTCCCCAGCAGTTTAGGGTTCCAAAAAAACTTATTGTTAGCGGGATCAGCCCAGATACCTGCTAGCACCTGCGTTTTGCCCCTCCGCCCAGCCCACCCAAGTGCAGTATCGATCAATCACTGTCACTTTCAAAACACTAAAGACATAACTGCAGTGTTCGCAGAGTCAGGCCTGATCCCTGCGATCGCTAACAGTTTTCTTTTGGTAGCGTTTTATATTTAAATCCTGAAGGCGGTGCTTGGTTTTCGGGGTCCGGTACGCAGCTAGGCTCCAAAAAAATCCCCCACATATCCCTGTACTCAGGAGAAGCAGCAGAATTTATTTTGGGGTGTCATTTCACTTATGCCCATAGCATGTGTGAGCAATATATCATTTAGTGACAACTTTGTGCAAAAAAAAAAAAAAAGTTTGTAATATTCCTGCAACTTGTGGCAAAATATAAAATATTTCATGGACTCAACATGCCTCTCAGTAAATAGCTTGGGGTGTCTACTTTCCAAAATGGGGTCATTTGGGGGGGTTTTGTGTTATTTTGGCATTTTATGGCCTTCGAAACTGTGATAGGTTGTGAGGAGTGAGATCATAAAATTTGCACCCTTAGAAATCCTGAAGGCAGTGATTGGTTTTCGGGGTGCCGTACGCGGCTAGACTCCCAAAAAGTCCCAGCAGAATATATTTTGGAGTGCAATTCCACATATAACTATGGCATGTGTGAGCAATATATCATTTAGTGACAACTTTTTGTAAACCTTTTTTTTTTTGTGTCATTATTCAATCACTTGGCACAAAAAAAATAAAACATATTCAATGGGCTCAACATGCCACTCAGCGATTTTCTTGGGGTGTCTACTTTCCAAAATGGGGTCATTTGGGGGGGGGGGGGGGTTGTACTGCCCTGCCATTTTAGCACCTCAAGAAATGAGATGGGCAGTCATAAATTAAAAGCTGTGTACATTCCAGAAAATGTACTCTAGTTTGTAGATGCTATAACTTTTGCACAAACCAATAAATATACGCTCATTGAATTTTTTTTTTTTACTAAAGACATGTGGCTGAATACATTTTGGCCTAAATGTATGACTAAAATTTAGTTTATTCGATTTTTCTTATAATAAAAAGTAGAAAATATCTTTTTATTTTTTTAAATTTTCAGTTTTTTTCCTTTTATATCCTTTTATATATATATATAAAAGGATAGATATATATATATATATATATATATATATATATATATATATGTAAAAAATAAAAATCGCAGAGGCAATCAAATACCATCAAAAGAAAGTTCTATTTGTGGGAAGAAAAGGATGCAAATTTTGTTTGGGTACAACATTGCATGACCGCGCAATTACCAGTTAAAGCAGTGCAGTGCGAAATTGTAAAAAGACCTCTGGTCCTTAGGCTGACAATTGGTCCGGGGCTTAAGTGGTTAAAGATGCGTATTTCCACGTGCCAATATTTCCCGCTCACCAGTAATTTCTGCGCTTTGAAATAGAAAATCATCATTTTCAGTTGTGGCCCTGCCATTCAGTCTAGCCACAGCACCATGGGTGTTCTCAAAGATTCTGGCACCTCCTTTAGCCAGATTAAGTGCTGAAGGCATAACGGTCCTAGCCTATTTAGACAATCTACTTTTTAATAGATCATTCAGTCTCAGGTCTAAACCAGAGTCTGATCACAGCTGTAAACTACCTGGAATCTCTGGGTTGGATACTCAACCTAGAAAAATCCTCCTTAAAACCATCAAGAAGATTACAGTACTTGGGGCTGGTTATAGATACCATACAAAAGAAGGTATACTTACCCCAGACAAGATTCCATTGTCAGTTCCATTGTAGGACTAATTCAACTTATCAAAACAAAGAAAAATCCTTCCCTTCGGCTGTGCATGAGATTGTTAGGGGAAATGGTGGCCTCCTTCAAGGCCGTCCCTTACGTGCAGTTTTCACTCAAGACTGCTTCAAAAACACAATCCTGTTGGTCTGGAATAAAAAGATTCAAGCCTTGGTTTTTTCCCAATACGAATGGCTCCCAACGTAAGTCAGAGCCTAAATTGGTGGTTATTATCCAGCAAAAGGGAAAATCTTTTCTACCTGTATCCTGGAAAGTGTTAAAAACAGGCTGGGGAGCAGCCCTGGAAGAAGATTGCGTCCAGGAGAGATGGTCCAGGTTAGAGGACCTTGCCTATCAACATTTTGGAAGATTCGGGCAGTATGTCTGGCCCTAGAATCTTGGACGGTCAGACTACGGGTCTGTCCTGTCAGGATTCAGTCCTACAAGGCCACGGCTGTGGCTTACATCAATCACCAGGGGAGCACGAGAAGTCATGCAGCCCAAAAAGAGGTGAATAATGTTCTAGCTATGGCAGAACACAACATTCCTTGCCTATCAGCAATTTTCATTCCAGGAATAGAGAATTGACAGATGGACTACTTGAGTCACCAACAATTATTTCTGGGAGAATGGTCTCTTCACCCCGACATCTTCCTAGCGATATATCAGAGATGGGGTATTCTGGACGTGGACCTATTTGCGTCCAGATTCAACAACAAAGTCGACAACTTTGTGTAGAGAGCAAGGGATCCGCTAGCAGGCGGAAAAGACGCATTAGTCTTCCCATGGGATCAGTTTTTTACTGATCTATGCGTTTCTTCCAGTTCTGCTACTTCCGCGCCTTCTCCGCAGGATCAAGCAGGAATGAAAGGAAGTGATTCTGGCGGCCCCAGTGGGTCCCAGGAGATCTTTACCGAGATCATAAAGATGGCAGTAGGAGTCCTTCAGACTCTGCTATTATAGCCAGACCTTCTCGCACAAGATCCGGTATTCCATCCTACCTTACGGACGAAAAATTTAACAGGTTTGACTGTTGAATCCCACTTTATAAAGGATCATGGGTGATCTCCTTCGGTAGTGTCTACTTTGATTAATGCCAGGAAGCCGGCTTGCAGAATAATTTACTATAGAGTCTGGAAGCCATATGTATCTTGGTGTGGATCCAGGGGTCGGCACCCCAGGAAGTATGTCATAGACAGGATCCCTGATTTCCTGCAAATGGAATCTGAAATGAAGCTGGCCTTGACTTCTATCAAGGGCCAGATCCTGGCCTTTTCAGTTTTTTTTTTTTTTCAATGGTCTCTTGCTTCCCAATCTTGGTACATAGCTTATTCAGGGGGTAACACGGATTAAAGGCACCTCTAAATCCTTGGGATTTAAATTTGGTCTTATCGGCTTTGCTGAATCAGCCATTTGAGCCTTTACAAGAAATTCCCTTGGTTCTTTTGGCAAGAAAGATAATCTTTCTGGCTGCCATTTCTTCTGCTAGAAGAGTATTGGAACTAGCGGCTCTGTCTTGTAAAGAGCCATATTTGATCATGCATAAGGATGAGGTGGTTTTATGTCCTCATCCTGAATTCCTACCAAAAGCGGTAACAGGTTTTCATTCAAGATATTATTCTTCCTTCTTTCTCTCCAGAGCCTCAATCTAGGGAAGAGCATGCACTACATTCTCTTGATGTAGTAAGAGCGATTAGAGTCTATTTAAAGGTGACCGCTCAGGTTCGCTAAACAAATGTTTTGTTTGTACTGCCAGAGGGTCCAAAATGTAGACAGGCAGCATCAAAATCCACTATTTTCCAAATGGATTTGTCAAGTGATTGTTCAAGCTTCGGCTTAAAGAAGAAAATTCTTCCTTCTCATGTTAGAACACATTCATCCAGGGCGATTAGTGCCTCTTGGGTTGTGCATCATCGGGCCTCTATGGCTCAGATCTGTAAGGCCACGACTTGGTCTTTGGTTCATACGTTTATCAGATTTTATCAAATCGATATTAAAGGTCATAAGGATATTGCCTTTAGGCGCAGTATACTGCAGGCTGCAGTATGAGTCCCCTGGCCTCCTTTTTGCCCTACTTTTTTGTTGTGTCTCCATCCCTTCATTTTCCATTGCTATGGGACATCCCACATAGTAACTACTATGGCTCTGTGTCCCCTGATGTAAGAAAAGAAAACAGGATTTTTTATAACCGCTTACCTGTAAAATCCTTTTCTTTGATGTACATCAGGGGACACAGAGGTCCCTCCCTTCTTGGTATACACTTGTAGTGCTTGGCTATAAAACTGAGGGCCAAAGAGCTTGATAAAAACATGTTTTTAAGCACGAAGGAATTGTTTTGTGCTTTGTGTGCATTTAGATGCTGGAAGTGCACATTTTGGCGCGGTGTGGATTTGCGTACAAAGCCCAAGGGAATTTTGTCCACAACATTTATTGGCGAGCCAGGTAGGAGCCAACCTAATTCCAGCACAGCGATCTGAGAGGAGAGATTGGGTCCCGGTACTGGGACAAGAAAAGGCTGACAAAGTTTGGTAAGACAGACTGTATTTCAATTTTTGAAAATGTTTGTTGTCCTAGAACCAGCATCTGGTCTCTCTGCTCCCTGTTGCAGGTAACTCTGCTTAGCAAAAGAACACATTTTTGTGGTTTCACTCTTTGTGTACAAGAATGGGGGTTAATATTTGTACTGGGTGGGATAGGTGTATTGGCTGGGGATAGAGTCTATATTACTATCCTCTGTAGACCCCTGGTCAATACAGCCTAGAGGGTCTTTTTACAGGGTTTATGTTAAATGTAAAACCAGTCCTGTAGTACAACATGACAGTATGCACCGAGTGTGCTAACTGATGTTTTAAATGTGTGGCAGAGATTGAATGACATAACATTGTGTGATGATTAGTAGTTATTTCATAGTGCTGTTCACCGTGTGAAATGACTTTGTACAGTGTGTAGCTATTATAGCGCGTCTAACATTTAGTGTGTTAAGTAGTACGGCCTGTTCCGTGTTAAAAAAAAAGTGGTTTTGGTTTGCAGAGTCGCAATTTTGGTCTTGTTAGTGTTTATATGGAAGAAACCGCATTTTGAAGGATTTTTTTGAAGACACCATTTTGTCACTGCACATGGTACAGGCTCCATTTTGTTTTCCTTTGTATGTGTAAAGCCATGTGGTCTAAACTGCCATCTTGCTTCCAGGCTCCATTTTGTATTCCTTTGTGCGTGTAAAGCCATGTAGTCTAAGCTGCCATCTTGCTTCTAGGCACCATTTTTTTGTTTTCCTTTTAAGTGAATTCAGTCTTTTTAGATGTAGCTATTTTTGTACTTTTTACATATTTTTCAGTAAAACTATTGCGTTTTATTTTTTTTTGTTTATTTTTTTGTACTCAATTTTGGTTTTAAGTGAAATATTTACATTGCACTGAATTTCAGTAGATAGTAAGACTATAACTGAGTTTTTGTACTTTTAGCGGAGTGTGTGTTTTTTTTTCTGTTTTACTTTTTGTTTGGGGGCGTTTTCCTTGAGTTTCTCACAGGGCAATTTATGCCCTTCCCCCATTGTTTAGGGTTTTATCGCTTTAGCTGAGTTTTGTATTGTATAGCTTGCGGTAGAAAAGAAAGGCTTTGGTTTTAAAACCAAACCTGAGAGCGCAGTTGGCAGAGCTGAAGAGGACAGGCATCATCCGGGAGTCTAGAAGCCCATATGCCTTCCCCATAGTAGTGGTGAGAAAGAAGAATGGGTCACTACACCTGTGCATCGACTATAGAACCCTGAACAGAAGGACCATTCCCAATCAGTACACCACCCCTCGGATAGAAGATGCCTTACAGAGTCTATCAGGGGCCTAGTTGTTCAGTGTGTTGGACCTGAAGAGTGGGTATTATCAGATCCCAATGTGCCCCGAAGATAGGGAAAAGACTGCCTTCATCCCCCTGGTTCTTCGAGTTCAACCGGATGCCTCAAGGGTTGTCTGGGGCCCCAGCAACTTTCTAAAGGCTTATGGAGAAGACAGTGGGCGACATGAACTTGATAGAAGTGTTAGTCTACTTGGATGACATAATAGTCTTCAGGAGAACGCTGGAAGAGCACGAGGCATGTCTGGAAAAGGTCCTGAAGAGAATTCACGAAGAGTGCTTGAAGCTTTCCATGGAAAAGTGCCAATTCTACCAACCCTCAGTGACTTACTTAGGACATGTCATGTCCAAAGAGGGCATAGCGACTGACCCGAAGAAGCTGGAGGCCATCACTTCTTGGCCCAGGCCCTCCAACGTGACTGAACTTGGGAAGCCGAAAGAGGGACCCAGGAAGAAGAGGGAGTCCATCCAAAGTCAATGGACCTCAGAGTGTGAAGAGGCCTTTAGACGGCTGAAGTGGAGCCTCACCACTGCCCCGGTGTTGGCGTATACAGACCCAACCAAGCCCTATGAGCTCCATGTGGACAACAGTAGAGACAGACTGGGGGGGAGTACTCTATCAAGAACACGAAGGGTCTTTGCGACTGGTTGCCCATGTGAGTTGAAGCTTAATTCCTGCAGAACAGAACTATCCGACTCATAAAATGGAGTTCCTGGCCCTGAAGTGGGCAGTGGTAGACAAGCTTAGAGACTACCTGTACGGGGCTGAGTTTGTAGTGAAGACGGACAACAACCCCCTCACCTACTTGCTCACTACTGCCAAGCTGGATGCTACTGGCCACAGGTGGCTCGTCACCCTTTCGGCCTTTACCTTTAGTCTGAAATACAGACAAGAAGTTGGAAACCGTGATGCGCACACTCTATCCAGAAGACCTCACTACCCCCTGAGTTTCCCAGAAGACTGGACTCCACTCACTCCAGAAGGAGTCAGAGCCCTGTGTTAGGGGACAAGTCACTATGGGAAAGGAGGGGCCAGAGCTGAAGTTGTAAGGGTGTCTGTAGCAGGAGTCCCCAGATGTTATTGTGATGTCTCTCAAGTGGTGCAAGAAGGCCTTCCCAAGCTGTCCAGGAAGGATCAGGAAGAGGACCCACTGTGTGGACTGGTGAAGAAGGCACTGGAATGTCAACAACCCAATGTACTTCAGAAAAGTCCTTGTAAGGAAGCCAAGCTGCTGCTGAAGGAATGGGATCAGTTGGGGCTGCAACAGGGAGTGGTCTACCGAAGGGGCCCTTCCGACGATTCAGAAGAAAAGTGGCAGTTGTTCCTGCTGGAGAAACACAGAGAGAGTGTACTAATTGCTCTGCATGACCACCATGGTCATCTGGGAGCCGAAAGGACTTTGAAGTTAGTGAAAGACAGATTTTACTGGCCTCACATGAGGAGAGAGGTAGAGAGTTACTGTCATTCCTGCCTCAGGTGTATACAACGGAAGATGCTGCCACAGAGAGCTGCCCCAATGGGCCATCTGGAAAGTCAAGGCCCAATGGACCTGGTCTGCATATACTTTCTCTGTCTGGAAAATGACTTGAGTGGAGCAGGGGACATCTTAGTGGTGACAGACCATTTCACTCGGTATGCCCAGGCTTTTCCCACTAGAGATCAACAAGCAATCACAGTGGCAAAAACTCTTGTTGAGAATTTTTTTGTCCATTATGGATTACCTCAAAGGATACACTCAGACCAGGGAAGAGACTTTGAAAGTAGACTAATAAAAGAACTACTGGGGTTATTGAGCATACAGAAGTCGAGGACCACACCCTATCACCCACAAGGGGATCCCCAGCCAGAAAGGTTCAACCGGACCCTCCTGAATATGCTGGGTACGTTGACCGCAGAAAATAAGCCCCACTGGAGTAGACACATTGCTGCATTAGTCCATGCCTATAACCGCACCAAATGCGATGCCACGGGTTACTCACCCTATCGATTAATGTTTGGCCGAGAGGCCCAGCTTCCAGTGGATCTGGCGTTTGGAACCTCTCTGGACCACACTTCAGAGTCTTCCCACAAAGGATATGTGAACAGACTGAGAAAGAACTTGCAAATTGCCTATGAGCAGGCCCAAGCTACTTCTAAGATCCAGGGAGAGCAGAAATAAAAAGAACTTTGACCTGAGAGTGAAGATTCAAGATCTTCGAATAGGTAACCGAGTACTGCTGATAAATTTGGGTATTCCAGGGAAGCATAAGCTGGACGATCACTGGAAGTTGCAGCCTTATGTTGTGTGTGTGTGTGGAAAACTCCGAGGCATCCCCGTATACGAAATCAAACCAGAGGGGAGCACTGGACCTGTAAAAACCTGGCACCGGAACCACCTGTTGCCCCTTACAGAGACGGTTAAGACAAGTATGGAGAAGGAACTTCCATCCACATCCAGTGAAGTCAGCAGGCCGACTACCAGATCTCAGTCAAAGTCCTTGGAGGAAGAAGATGAAGACTTAGGGATGAGTTGGCTGTGACCCATGGAGGCTCCGGAAATTGTTGTGGATGTCCTCCCTGATGCAGAGGAAGGTCATACTGAAACTCTTAGCCCTTGTACACACGGTCAGACATTCCGATGGACAATGTCCGATCAGACCGTGTTGTCGGGTAATCCGACTGTGAGTGGTCTCCATCGGACTGTTTCCGTCGGAGTATCCGGACCAAGTTTTCCAACTTGGCTATAAAATTTTCCGACAACATGCTCCGATCGGACATAGTCTGATCATGTGTAGCCTACTCCGACGGACAACTCTTTCATGCAGCGCATTCTCTTGTTCTTTACAATGATGCAAGAATGAACTTGTTTTGATGCTCATATTCACACACACTTCTCCCAAACGTATTTCTTTAGTCTTTTTACTCATTTCAGCAATACAATATTTTAAATTGTCACATCTACACAATCTTTTTTTGTTTTTTAATTTTGTGTTTTTTTTTTAATCAACATCTCCTTTTTTGACAGTTTGTTCATCTTTGTATTTTTTTGGGTGTGTTTTGTGTGTCAACTTACCACAACACCATTATTATCTTTTTTGTATTTTTATTTTTTTTTAATCTACAGGAGGTTGTTTGGTGTTGGTGCCCCTTGTTATTCATTTCACTTTGTATTTTTGAAATGTACCTGCCTGCTCACAAATAAACTGTCCTTTTTGAAGTAAAACACATCCGCAAGTATTTCTTCAAACAAAAAAAACCTTTATTTAGGTGTCAAACAACTAAAGAGGGAGGCAGCGCTGGAGAAACTTGTCAATTTGACGAAGCCTTTGGCCCTCAGGGCAGACATGAACTAAATCGAAAATGCAAAATTGGTGGCCTGAGGAGTACATATCTCAGGGAGAGAAGTCTGGTCCAGAAGTCCTAGAGATCAGGAAGAGCAGATGCCATCTATGTCCCCAGGATGTGGTTCTACAAGAGGCTGCATCTTCTGTCAGACCAGACTGAACCCAGGTCATCACTCTCTAGTCTTTCTTAGGCACTTCCCCCCAGGCATCCTTCGAGGCTGTGGCTCGGCTCCTGTAGTTGTGGCAGGAGGATGAGGAGGGCGATGGTCGACCTCCTGGCTGCCATTTGCCACAGCCTCCCCCCGGCTGAGGTCTTCCTTTGTATGAAAATGGGATATAGTTTTAGTTTTTTGCTCATCAATCACCCCATTTTGTGATTGACATGACTGTTGCAAATTGAATGTTACCAAATAGAACAGACTATCATTCTGAGCCCAGCATTTTTCATTCTTGTCCCAAACATTTTTGGTCACTGTCTATTGAGATGTAAACCACTTTGTTAAATCACAACTTACTGATCAATAATAACATCATTAAATGTACGACAAGAAATATGTTCAACAATGCTATACTTGTCTCAAGCTGGGCCCCTCCACATGTTGTTGCCTGGAAGGCCCAGGTTGGACATCGGAAGCCTCAGCTGGGGGTGAAGGAAGCCTTGAAGGAAGACTGGAGAGTGGTGGCCTGGGTTTCCCCTGGTCTGCCATAAAATGCAGCCTCTCGTAGTACAACATCCTGGGGTAATGGCATCTGGATCTCCTGATCTCAGGGAATTCTGTTGCATCTTTCGCTCCCTGATATATATACACCTCAGGGCACCAACTTTGCCCTTCACATAGGTCATGTCTGCCGTGGGGACCATGATCCGCACCAAAGCAATCAAACAAAAGCGTCAGCTCCTCACTCTATTCACAGATCGTACGTACGACACATGCGTGTTGCGTTTTATATACAGTGCGCATGCTTAAAACTCCGCCCGCCACTGACGTTCTTTCTAGACTATTCCCCGCCCCTTCTCTTTCAGCGCAGTGGGGAGAGCACATGGCGGAGAGAACGCAGGTGTGCAATTAGAGTTCCACTAACGAGGAGGAGGGTGAGGAAAGCCCGGAGCCTGAAACGTTCCGATCCTGGAGGAGAAGATTTAAGGCCTCAAATATGTCTTTTGGAGAGATGTTGGAGATGGTGGACATATTAAAGAGGACCGACTATGATGGGAAGTATGGACCTTACCCAAACCCAAATATCAGAAAGGCCAAGATAATAACTAAAGTTGTGAAAAGTCTTCAGAAGAATTTTGGGGTACGACGATCCAAGGATCAACTGAGAAAACGCTGGTCAGACCTGAAACTGAGGGAGCACGATCAGTACAGAAGGATCAAGCGTGTTCTTCAAAAAAGTAAGTAGTTGTCGTGTGTTCGTATGATTATTCTTGCATACTGCTCCATGTGCTTTGATTTCATGTTGTACAGTTTAAAATGGCCACTTTCAAGTTCATGTGTTCAATCGTTCATAAGAAACATCGTTTGTTAGCCCACTCCAAAGACAATGTTTTCACAAATTACACTTCACTACATTTCTTCACACTGCAGGTAAGTATTCCAGCTTTACAAAGTGTCCAAAATAATGTTCTCACCTTTGAACTCGGCCAAAAAATAAAATTGTATGGCACTTCCAAGCAATGTTTCATATTCCTATTTCTGCCCTCTGTGTGCTAAGTATTCCTTTTTTACATTCTCATAGGGGAGAAGACTCGGGAAGTCTGAGGACACCAGGGACCCCACACCTCCCAAAGAAGGTGAAATTCCAACACCAGAAGCAGAGGAGGAGGAGGAAGGAGAGATTGTTGAAGTTGGACAAATTGTCACCACAACAGGTGAGTGTCGGAGCCCACAGCTTCCGGTAAGCTAATCAATGTATATCGTCCTATTTATAATACATGGTGTTTTATTTTTGTGTTTTGAAAAAACAAATTTTGTATTTTAGAAAAAGCCAAAATTGGAAGATGCACACAGTGTCAACATGCCCTATCTCCCATCATGGGGGATCAATGTACATGTTTTGTGGAAAGTGGCTGAGATGAAGGGGTTGCACCCCCAAAACATGTACATTGATCCCCCATGATGGGAGATAGCACATGTTGACACACTGTGTGCATCTTCCAATTTTGGCTTTTCCAGGGGTGACACCCCATCTGATGGAGGCAATATCAGCCCAGTTTTTACATACTCATGTCTGATATTGTCTTCACTTTTCAAATTTGAACTTTGCAAGTTCCTGTGTTCTGTATGTTACGCTTTGATACATGCCTGTTTACACAAAAATGCCAAGTTACAAAAAAGTTACCTAAAATAATGTTTTTGATACACCGAATATGTTGGTTTGTTGTAAAACCCTTTTCTAAACGCACATGTGAATGTGCTTTGATTCAAAAGTTTAATTATCAACAATGTGTGGCTTCCTTTTTCAATGCACAAAAGCAGTATTTGGAGTAAAATTGTTGTTTTCGGTGACAATGGGTGTTATTTACTAAAGGCAACTCCACTTTGCGCTCCAAGTGCAGTTTCAGGTGCACTTTTGTAGTGCACTTGTAATGCATAGTGGATGTGCCTTTAGTAAATAACACTCACAGTGATGTGTAAATTTTCCCAATCCCGCCATTTTCCTGACCCCACATATTTCTGCCATGGTGCTGAAAATGAGCAAGATTTTTGTCAGTCACATACATTAGTTAACAAAAACAAGGTGTGTGTGTAGCAGACCCACAACATAATAAGATTATCTGAAGAAGAGCCTGTCCTCTCATCTCGCTCAGAACTTGGGTTTGCACTGTTGTAGAAAAAGGCCCAACGAAAAAAGCAAAAATACCTAGGAGACAGCTAAAACCAAGCCAAGCAGTAAATAAAAACAAAGATTATTGTACTTTCAAAGAAAAATTTATTACAAAAATGCCTCTCAGACACTGTCTGGCATATCAATGGCCCCCCTACCCACAAAGTACTCCATGTATTGGGTTCTGACCTCGCTTTGGGGGGGGGGCAAGACAGGACGAGCAGCTTCAAGGGCCGTGAGATTCTAATTTTCTGGCAAGTCTGCATCAGGGCCAACTGAGGCCACATAGTTTGCTGAATGTCTTTTCAAGAAATTGTGCAGAACACAGCAGGCAAGCACTATATGATTGAGTTTATATTCAGCCATGTGGATTGGCGTTAAAAAAAAGGCGGAACCGGCTGTCCAGTATTCCAAAAGTGTTCTCCACGACTCTTCTGGCTCTGGCCAGCCGGAAATTAAAGATCCTCTGATCCGGGTTGAGGGTCCTCATCGGGAAAGGCTGCATCCACGACGAAGACAAACGGGAGTCCTTCCTGATTCTCCTCTTGAGGTGGCAAGCCCAGACTGCCACTCTGGAGATGCCAGTTGAATTCCGTCTGTGAGAACACTCCACCATCCGACATCCGGCCATTTTGCCCCACGTCCACATACAGGAAGTCATAGGTCGCTGACACCACCGCCAACATCACAATACTATTAAACCCCTTGTAATTATAATAGTACAACCCCGAGTTGGGGGGTGGGACGATGCGGACGTGTTTCCCATCAATTGCACCTCCACAATTGGGAAAGTCCCAACGGCTGGCAAAGTGGGAGGCCACAGTCTGCCATTCCTGTGGCGTTGAAGGAAACTGTGGAGTGAAACAAGACAAAGAATTTGTAATTTTGCACATCAACATTGCAAGCAGATTAGACACCAACATTTTTGGCCAAGATTAGTATAACATTTTGTGAAATTAGTATTTAAAGCCTAAAGTATAAGGTCCCCTTATCAGAGTCATCACCCCCCCCCCCATCCCCCCCCCATCTGATGGGCCCTTGCAAAAAATGAGGGGGGGGATGTTTTGGACAGGTAACCCTCTCCACTTGATTGAGAGCTGAATGCATAAATGTGTGATACTTTGGGCAGCCCCTCCTTACACTATTGGCAGCCCACCGGACAGGTAAGAAGTGTCATAATACCAAAAAATATTCTGCTATTACCTATCAAGATAATAGGAGAAAAAAAAATATAGCATTTGAAAGTATTGAGGCAGGCCCTTGCACTACATGCTTTGGTGAATTTGTCCATAAATGTGACCAGAAAAAGGTAGGTAGAGTGTGTATTGGGTTTGGTAAAGTCAGCAGATAGCGGATTGCTATCAGCTGACCTAGCAGTTGGGGGGAGAGGGGTTCCTAATGAGTTTGGCCCAACCAAAAAAAAAAAATTTCACTCTGCATGAATTGAAGCACACACATAAAATTTGTAGACATTTTAGGGGGTGTTTAGGGGAAAGCAATACTATGGAGCTGACAAAAGACATTGCTAAGTGACTAGACTATAGGTTTATGGGCCCAGAAGAGCATGGTGGGGAAGTTAGTGAAGGCAAATATGCATGAAAAAGGAAAAAAGCTTCCAGCATGCATGAGGACAAAGGGGCACAGCATATCAATTAGAGCATATTGCAATCATGGTAATTAGGGAATGAGGAAAGAAATCCGAGACACCGTTTAATCTATTACATGTACTTAGACTTACTAATAGCCCTTGCTGGAACCAGTTGTTCCACGGAAGTGCAACTGACACTTAGTAGGCCCAAGGCCCGTTACACTTTGGTATCTAAATGTGATTACAAATTTCTGGAGTTACACCTGGAGTGTTCTAACTTAACTTTCTCTACTTACCCCTTTGGATTACAATTATTTGAGAAACTATTTAAGCTAGTGAAGAAAGAAGAAAAAGGAGGAAATACATTAGGTGACTTGGCTTTTATTCAGCAAAACAGCAAAACAAAACATAAGACCAGACAGACTTGTCTTATCACACAGATGTGCACACAGGTACAGCTCACAGTTCGTCAGCCCACAGGCTTAGAGGTAACAGTTCATGGCTCCAAACACAGCTAAAGTCTTTTGTGGTTTAAGCTCACCCAGCAGGTACACCTTCCAGCAATGGACGTTTCCACACAGCGTGTTGCTGTGTCTTTCTCTCCTACTCAACAACTCCACACTGACACTTTCAGCACGCCTGAAGGGGAAGTACCTGCCTTCTTCAATTAACCCCCTCTTAACCCTGCCCCAGGCTGACCCTCTACACCACCTATTTGCTATATTTTCTGTAAAAGTATTCCTGTTTAAGAGTACAAGTGTGTGGTTTACTGTCTTTCCCCACTAGGTGGAGCCAGAGGATCCTGAGGGATAGACACAGGTACATTATATTGTTTACACTGTATTGTATTATTATTGCACCACAGCTGTGCCAAGGGGACAGTCATTCAGAAGGGGGGTTTCTCAGTAGAATGCAGGCCCAATTTAAATCAGCAGCTCCTTCGGGGGTCAGTGCTACACATGTATCCATAACACTCACATAAAAGGGTTAAAACCAACACATAATAGTCTATCTGAATCGATAAATATCATCCCAGTAATATACTTGGCTTTCCTCTGCTCAGTGTTATAATATCATCTGGAAACTCAGCCTTACACATTATGTCCTATTGGATGGTACATGTTATATTTCATATTGCGCTTTTATGATTTATATGTATTCTTTATATACAGTATTTTTGGGCTTTTTTTGGTGACTTTTGTCACTTATACCATGTACTTATTTTTTAGATGTTTTGTAATGATATTTAATGCTGTACTTTGTACAGTTGTTATTTAACCACTTTGATACAGGGCACTTATATATGTTCCTGCCCAGACCATGCTTTTAGCACTCTCACATTTTAAATGACAATTGCATGGTCATGCAAATCTGTACCCAAAATTTTTTTTATAATTTCTTCCGCACAAATAGAGCTTTCTTTTGGTGGTATTTGATCACCTCTGATGTTTTTAATTTTTGTGCTACAAATAAAAAATACGCACATTTTGAAAAAAACTTTTTTCTTAGTTTCTGTTACAAAACTTTGTAAATAAGTACATTTTCACTGATGGGCACTGATGAGGCTGCACTAATGAGGCAGTACTGATTGGCACAGATGAGGTGGCACTGGTGAGGTGGCATGTATATGCAGCACTGATAGGCGACACTGATGAGCAGCACAGATGGGCACTGATAGGTGCACTCATAGGTGGCACTGATGGGCACTGATGGGCACTCATAGGGGGCACTGATGTCTACTCATAGGTGGCACTGGAGGGCACGTATAGGCGACACTGGTGGGCACTGATGGGTGGCATTGATAGGCATCACTAATCAGATGTGCTAGCAGGCATCACTGATGGGCACAGAGTGCCATCCTAATGGGCAATAATTGCCATCCCTGGTGGGCTCTAGTGGGCTTACCTGGTGGTCATGGGTGGACATCCTTGCTGGCCATGGGTGGGCATCCCTGGTGATTCTGGGTGGGCATCCTCAGGGGGCTGCAACAATAATCAGTGCAGACCCCCCTGTCAGGAGAGCAGCCGATCTACTCTCCTCTACTCGCGTTTGTCAGCGCGAGTAGAAGAAAAGCCGATGCATGTCTTTTCCTGTTTACACTGTGATCAGCTGTGATTGAACACAGCTGATCACATGGTAAACAGCCACCGTCAGAGGCTTTTTAGCTGGGAGATGCAGTGTGTCAGACAAACACACCACACCACCGATTGCTGTGCTGCGCGCCCCCTTATCCTGCTGTCATATGATGCCCAGTCTGGATAACTGAACCATTTCCTGGCTTTCATTCTGCTATAGGACAGGCGGAAAGTGGGTAAGTACCATAACTTGCTCATCTTCACTGGAAGTGATGTCACTACCTGACTTTAACTATGTCTGTACTATTAGAATTGTAATTCTTTATACTTGTGGACAGATATCAGCAAAGTGTATTAGCAGTAAACTTCTGCCTTTTAGTGTGTTGAATATCCAATTGAAAGTGTTTTATTATAATTGTTCGACAACTGAAAAAAATACCAATGTGAAGAAAGTCTGGCTGTCCGCAATTCCATAAAATCACCTTTTATTGATGCAGCAAATTAACAACGACAATCCACAATGTACAAATGAGAATATAGCATACAGCTAACGTGTTTCATATCATTCTAGGCGCTAAATCATAGCTCTTTACGTTGTGATTTCTGTGATGTACAGGGCTTGCACCCTTTAGTGTGCAGTGGCAGTGGGAACAGCGGAGACTCAACTGGCAGTGGGAACAGCGGAGACTCAACAAGTAAAAAAAAAAATACTTGTTTATCCTACCAGAAAACTGGTGAGCTAATAACTCTGCCTGTGCTGACTCTTATCAGTTACATTGTTTTCAGCTCTTGGTGCCAGGACTTAAAAACTATTGTGCACCCATTCCCAGCATTACAGGAGCAAAGACCAATGGTTTTTCAGTCCCAGCAACAAGGCAGATCATGGGGGGGGGGGGGTTTCAGCCAGGCTTCCGGGGGGGGGGGAGTGAGCAAATGGCCTACAGGTTAAGCACTTACAATTATGAACATTTCACAGAGCTGCACGTTTTTTTTTTTTAATGCTTACTGGGACCCCTTGACTGCATAGGCTAGTTTCTAACAAAGGGGAACATAGAATGTAGGTGAACGAGAAGATGGGAGGGAAAGGTTTACGTAATCTTGCCCTAGGGTAAAAGTATTGCTCCTCTATAGTTACAGTACAGTGAGTAAGGACTATCGCCCTAAGACAGGACGTGTGCTACCAGAAGGTTTACCATATAGCCACTACAAGCCACAATACACAATGAAGTTTGATCTAACAGCAACTTCCTTCTCTTCCAGAATCCATACAGTATATGCTCTTAACTTTTTCGTAGCTACCAGAAGGCAGAGCAGTGCTGAGCGGATTCTGAAAAAAAAAACACTAACTAGTCATAACTTGAAATTCTGTATATAACATTAAGTATTGTCTACATTGAAAATTAATACAAAACTGTATTTTCCATCACTTGAAGATAAGCATGTGTTCAAAACTAATGTAAAGAGCTCCATGATGTCATTATATTAAACAGACTGTTTTCAATAAGCAATGGACTAACGGAAGCACAGCAGTGGTCATTAGAGACATCATGGTGGATACGTTGGAGGTCAGCTTTTTTTACAGCTTTTACTGCAGTCACCTTCACTATCTTTTGGATTTGCAGTGCTGTCATCAGGCTTATTGGAGTATGAAAAGGATAATCCACATAAAAAACTCAGTATCTTCTCCTTTCTTTTTTCATATACTAAGTTAGAATTGCCATATTAAAACTCTGATATGAAAGATAGATATGTCCAAGAATTCAACGTCTCTTCTTTGTCATAGCAGTATCACAAATGGGTTTCTGAAGAATGAAGTCTTAGGAATGTTTCACAGGATCGTCATTTGCGTTGCAAGGCTGAAATTTTTCGCAATCCCTTCAATCGCTCTAATAGTTCCATTGTGAATTTCTGAAACACAAAACTGAAAATCTAGGAAAGGTGATAGTGCAATAAGCAGCAAGGATATTATTTTGAAATGAGAGTCCCCAAACTTTACTTCATGTCCATTTGATTAGTTTAATTATACTTAGAGAATCTATTGTATAGTGAAGCTGACTGATTTGTCCACTCATTGGTTCAAATTAATATACTCCACCCAGATTTCCTAATTGTGGTTAGTGGAACTTAGGCTGGCCATACACAGTGCAAATTTCTTCAATACAACCACGGATTGCAGAAAAGAAATCCACACAATTCCCCTATTAACACAGACAGTGTTGATAGGAGAATCAGCAATTGTCTTCTCCTGGGGGGAAGGGGAAACTGTCCCCACTGGGAAAAGACAGTGATTATTGCTAGAGGCCATAGCAGCCACTAGCGATAATTGCAAGAGAATCCAGCAGGCCTGGTTATACCCAAGTTGATCGATCAATTAATTTGGTACATTCAGCCTGCCCATTAACGTATTTGAACCACGTATGACCAGCTATAGGGTTTTATTCACTGTTTGGCCCATATTTTTGTGTAGAACAGAGGTCTCCAAACTCTCTAAACAAAGGACAAGATTACTGACCTTCAGACTTTAGGGGGTCCGGACTGTGACCATTGGGAGTAGAAAATGCTCCAATGTTAGTGGGACTAAAAATAAATAATGCCTCAGGCTTGGTTGTCAGTGGGAGTAGGGAATCACATATTGATTAGTAGTAGGAGGAATAGTGTCCCATCATTGGTTTTGATGGGAAGAATAGTGACCCATCCCTATTGTGGGTACAATAGTGCGCCAGTTTTGGTGTCAGTGGGAGGAATAGTGCCCAATCATTGGTATCAGTGGGATGAATTGTGCCCCATTGTTGGTGGCAGTAGGAATAGTAGTCATCCATCATTGCAGTAAATGGGAAGAAAAGTGCCTTGTACCTTGTACCAGTGGGAGCAATAGTCCAAGTGCTGGATAAAGATGAGCAGAGGGCTATATCTGGCCCACAGGCCAGAAAAAGAAATACTGTGTTTAATAGATCTTTCATTTAAAAAAAAGCAAAAAAGTATAATTTTATAATTCACAGGAACAATAATTTAGTCCTCTCCAGCAGGGTATTTGTGTATTACCACACAAGCTATATTTATGTTTTTGCTAAAGGCAGTATTAAGCCAATCTGTGGCACTTTTAAAGGGAAATGATAGTGTTTTTTGATTATAAACCTTAATAGAAATGAATGTAAAAATAAACTGATATTGTATATTATTTTACTATTTATTAAATATCCTTATTTTACATATAAACATTTAATACAGGTTGCCTCAGTGTTTTATGTGTGCAGTAAAAGCTGGGCTGTCTAATAAGAAAGCCCAGCATTAAATAAGCGGTTTACTTGTTGACTGCACCTGCAGACTAAAGTGTGTATTTAAACTGGGATCCTGCTATTCAGTTCTGTACTCACAGTATAGAAGTAAACTATCTGAAAGCCTGGAGTACCATACCTACATTTGACACCTACTGGCCACAAAACGGTAAAGGTGTCATGAGTCTGCAGTAATGTTCATGTCTGTCTGCTTACCTCTCTGTTGTGTTCAGCTTAGAGACCGACACCTGTTCTAACTGCTTAAGTAATCTTCCTTTAAGCACGGTTCCACCCCAGCCTTTAACAGGGAACACTATATTAACCTGTGCACTGCAGCCAAACATCGCTGATCAATATTGTGTGTTTGGCTTCTTGCCATGTGCTCTACATCTGATTCTGTTTACCGCCCTTGGCTTGTTTTTGACTATCCTTGTCTGCTTCATACCCTGACCTTTGGCGTGTTCTTTGACTGCCCCTGTCTGCTCGTTGCCCCAACCTTTTGGCTTATCTCCTGACTATCTCCTGTTATCCCGGTCTGCTGCTTCCTCCAGTAGCCTACTGTGAGCATATGCTGGGAGAACCTGGGGGCCGCAACCTGGAGCCAGTTGCAGCAAAGTCCATCCCCACCACTAAGGCCTCTGGTGAACACCCACTGGATCTTAGACTCAGCACCCTGGGGAATCTCATGCTCTAGCTCCCAGTGTGATCCGTGTTGGTGCTCCAGAGGACCTGCTTTCCTGAACCCCCCAGAGCTCCATCTGTGGCAGTTAGCCGTAAGGTCCACTACCTTAGCGGTGCACTCCTGACCCCAACAGCGTGCATCTGTCACTTGGCCTCAAGTGACCTGACAAAAGGTTAACAATTTATAAGCGATACTTCACATTTATCTGAATTTTTAATAAATAAAATACATTTTGAACAATACTTATTCCTGAGTGTACTACTGTACACTCCCTTTAAGAAAACTGAAGACAAATAAAATTAAGGTCCAAGCAACAATCCTTGGTTATTGCACTGTTTATGCCTTTCTGATGGCTAGAGGGTAATTTGATGGAAAGAATTTAAAAGGCACCTCTTACTTGAAAATGTGCATGTTTAAATCAGTGTAACTTACTTGTGTAGGTCTGATACATTCTTGAAGAATATCCTGGCAAAACAAATATATAAAGTATAATCTTTGTGTCATGCTTCCAGCAATCACCATTTTTATACTTGTTATTGTACACATCGGTTCATGTATCAACTCCAATTAATATCTAGTCTGCATCACTATACAATGTAATTCATAATAAGGGGAGCGCAAAGCATGTCAAAGGATTTTTTTTGTTTCAGATTGACACCTGTCATTCACCCTCTATCTGTTTATCACCAAGAGTGAAAGTGAATGAAAATCCCAAATTTTGAGTTGCAACCAGAACAGGAATCAAGGAAAAATCTTCCAATGGGGACAGTAGTTCTGGTGACCCTTATGAGATGGGGATGAACTTCGGCACAGATTACCGTAGTGATTTCACTGGAATTGGAATGTGTCAAACCAGAAGTGTTAAAACCAAATACGTGCTCCCCCCCTCCACCACATAAAAAAATAATGTGCGAAAACTTAAAGAGGAGGGGGAAGGAGGCAGACAAGCAGAACTTCCCTTTTTGGGTGAGCATTTGATCTGTGGTTTCTACTACACACATACAAGTATCTGTTGCCCTGTCTGTATTTGTAAAGAGCTTGTGCCCAAAAATGATCACATAGATATGAAGTAGGCACAGGTGCTGCTGTATTTCACCCAGACCGAAAGCAGAGACTATTAGGCAAATATTTGCATGTTCTAATGGTTTACCTGCAGATGCCCATAGCTTCTTGCATGTGTATCAAAATTTTTGTGACAAACATATCTCTATCCCATTGTTATTATTTCACATGCACAGTGCCAGATAGGTAGGTCTCTGCTACTGTATGTCTGTAGTGGTCATTTTCCAGTATATTAGTAGGTGAACTTTTTATTGCAATAAAGTTTATATGCAGCTCCTATTATTTTTGTTAATCCTGTCCCTTCTGGTCTTTGATTCTATAGCTAGTTTTAGCTCAGGGCTCAATAATCAGCATAGGCCACAGCCAGGTTAGGCTTTTGATGGCCACTTTTGGTAATTCGACATCCAGTTGTGTGACAGATTAGAAATGACTAGGGACTATTACGCAAGTTCCTGAGTTCCAGTGCCACACTATGTTTTCTGCTGATGAGAATCTGTGTAGCCGGCTGTTAGGACAATGGTTAAAGGATCTCCCCATCACCACTGATCTTGTCTTCAGGTCTGCAACACAAAGACGGATGCCACATTGCGATCATCCTAAGGGACCCCTGCAACTGAACTTTGCAGCAACATTAATCTGGATGTATCTTTATTAATAAATATATATATCCAGGTATATGTGCACAAATCCACCAGGACTCTTGTTGGGCCCTTTTCTGATATTACCTGTTTGTTAACTGGATGTTTGTACTATTAATAATCTTTTCCTATATAAAACTTGTATTATTTCCATAGTGGTGTGCATCTATATACTTATGGTTAATGTTTAAGTTGGTTGCAGTAGTTTCTCCGCTCATAATTACTTTGATTAAATTATTGGTTAATTCCCAGGAGAGGAATCCCCTCTTGTTCACAGAGGGCCCGTCCTGCGTGGAGGCAGTGCCAACTTTACTATAAAACCCACTCTTGCACCTAGTGAAGTTTCTCATTCTCTTATTTACCTACAGGTTTAGCACACTATCCGGTTTGGAGAGGGTCATTTTTTATAACCATACCCAGTTATGCTGTTGCAGCATATGAGGGAGATAACTCAATGTTCTAGCAGCCAGCTACTCTTTGTTACATATCCATACGGTTTAGCTAAACACATGTCCTGCTCTGTATGCATTTATCCCCCCGTATTCTATTTTTACTGTACTGTGAAATGCTCAACTACATGTGTTCTTATGACATATTTCTTCATTTTATAATAAATCTTTAAGACATCTTCATAACATTTTCCTTATTGTAACATATGTGGGTTTAGCTGCATGTTAAGGTGCACATAGACCATAGAATATTATTTTGCTATAGGCGCACCTCCTCACAAATCCTCCAACTCAGAGAGCAGCCTCCCAGTAATCGCTGGCTGCTCCTCAAAAAAAAAAAAAAAAAGCTACTTACAGTTTAAAAGCCTTGGTAAAGTTTATTAAAGCAGAGATCTGCCCACCGCTGCAAAGATTAAAAGCCAGCAGCTGCACGTACTGCAGCTGCTAACTTGTAATAATCGGACACTTACCTATCCTGGAGTCCAGCGATGTCGGCACCACAGCTGATGTTTCCATCAGCTGTCGGGTGCATGCTGCCTCCATTGCTAGTAAAGGAACCCTACTGCGCATGCGCGAGGCTCCGCTTCTCTCTCTTACTGGCGCGGCGGCCAGGGAAGGAGAAAGGAGGAGGAGGAGGGAGCCTGGGCAGTGATGTCAGTACTGTGGCTGAGGCTCCTGGAAGTGGGAACAGGATACCTGTGAAAGACAGGTATCCTTCCCCCCTCCCCTCAAAAGGTGCCAATTGTGGCACCGGAGGGGGGGGGGGGGGGGTTGAGTACAGCAAGTGGAAGTTCTACTTTTGGGTGGAACTCCGCTTTAAGCTCTCCAACATAGACTGTTCCACCTGGTTCACAGAACCCCACATGCAGTTCATTGTAATCAAAGCTTACTCATAGGATGAAGATCACAAGGTGAGAGCTACCCTTATATCAGGGCTCCCACATTTGTGACCATCAAAACCAATCAATTAATTGAGCATGCTCAGAAGTGTAGATGTTTTCAGAAGCAAAAAAAATCACAAGTATACAAACTAGATTCCTGGAGCATTTTATTTTATAAGGGAGGAAGACCCATCCTCAATTACTTCTAGGTCCATTTTGGGAAGTTGTGATGCATATCCCAATCCTCTGTCAGAGAACCAGTGGATATAAAGTAGCCTGGGAAGTATACTCTTACATTTTGAATCTTACTTACAATAGACGATCTCCAAAGCGTTGTTTAGATACTTATAAATACATAAATGATGGAACCGACCACTTTAGAAGCAGAATTAAGACACCCAAACAAAAGTATTTACAGAATTTTTGAAATGCAAAAAACGATTCTCACTACCACAGAACTTAATCACAGAATTAGAGTTGCTATAATGTCCATTGATGACCTGGAAAACTGCAATAGCTGAAATAACGCAATGGTGAGGGGACTAACAGAAGCTACTGGCCCTCAATATCTTAGTCCAACTTTACAGGGAATTTTAATGCCCCCCCCCACCCTGAGGCAGGACTCCTTATTGACAGAGAACACTGAGCTTATGGACCCAAAAGCCCTGACCCTTCAAAACTCAGGGATGTGATCTGCAATCAGTCAATTTTTTTTTCAAACTAAAGAGGATATTAAGAAGAGATGTCCATAATAAAGGTCACAGAAAATTTGATGGCATTTCTATATCTGTCCTCGCACATTGATCTAGACAGACCCTGGCCCTCAAGCTGACACTGCACCCCCTCCTGGAAACATTTGAAAAGTACTAAAAACTAAAGATAATTCCCTAATTCTCCCAACTAGTTATTCAAATTCTAACAGTGTGCTAAAACTTACTCAGTTTTGTTTTTAAAACTTTTGATTGTATTCATAAATAGATTTTAAATAAGTGGTAACTTTGGAACCTTTTGTATTCAAATTTTTTTTGCAAGCAGTATACTGGAAGTCATTTTTCATATATTTTACAATGAAAAATTGAAGGTCTGTACCTGTAGGTTACATTTTTGCTCCTCTATTGAAAGATCCAAAAGATCATCAATATCAATTTCTGGCTCTGCAGCTTCATCCCGCAGCCCCTCCTGTTGTGGGAAATACAAAATGTTGGAATAGAATAACATATAATTTTGGAACTAAACATTGATTTTTGAATGTCTTTGCTCCAGTTGGTCTCTAGTACCAACTGGAGCAAAGATTACAATTAGTGCCTATGCAATTTCAAAATAAAGTCATGGGTAAGACTAATATAAGAGACTGAAATAAGAGATTTTTGAACATGGTTACAGTGGCATTGCATTGTTTTTTTTTTTTTTACTATTCAGATACATGGCATTTAGTGACGTTTTTTAAATTCCAGCTGGCTTCCGCTTTTCCTTTTGTTTGGGGTAACCTAGGAAGAATCCTCAGTATGTTAAAATCCTTAAGCCAGCTGAGAGCTGCAAATAAGGCATAGGAAGGATGCATAAGGTCCAATTTTAAACAATTTAAAAAAATGTTTTCAACCTTTCAAAATTGCATATTATAATCTAGAACCATCTTAAATTCATAATTTTGTGACCCCTGTTTTCTTCCATCTTGAAGCAATTTGTTTCTGTCCATACTCATCACCTTTTTTTTTTTCAGCTTCCATAGTTTCTACCTTATATCCCTTTACTACAAATGTATTTATTAATATTTCTGACTGTTGAAGGTAGTCTGTCTCTCTAGAGCAATTCCTTACAAATTGCCCCTTAGGTATATTAAGTAACTGGCAGGTCACCTGAAGCCAGGTGACAGATGCACCCTGTTGGGGTCAGGAGCACACTGCTAAGATAGTGGACCCTACGGCTGACTGCTGTGGATCAGGATAGCAGGTCCTCTGGAGCACCAACAAGGATCACACTGTGAGCTACAGCATGAGATTACCAGGGCGCGGAGTCTAAGAGCCAGCAGGTATTCACCAGGGCACCTAATGGTGGGGATGGTCTTCGCTGCAACTGGCTCCAGGTTGCAACCCCCCAGGGTCTCCTAGCTCACACTCACAGTAGGCTACTGAAAGATGCATTCAAAACAATTGATAGTCAGGAGATAAGCCAAAAGGTTGGGGCAACAAGCAGGCAGGGATAATTAAGGAACACGCCAAAGGTCGGGATATGAAGCAGACAGAGACAGTCAAGAACAAGCCAAGGTCAGTAAACAGAATCAGACCCAGAGCACACTGCAGGACACACAGGAAGACAAACACACAATATTGAAAAGCAAGTGTCACCTACCTTAAGGCAGAGCCCGGAATGCAGGGAGCGGCTTCTCGTAAACCCCTGACTCGGGAGACCCTGGTAGTAATGACAGGGGCTCGGGAGCACAGAGGGGCACAAGTGCCTGACTGGACAGTTGAAGTAAGAGCAGAAGACCGATGATGGTGGAGGTGTCCTGTAGTCCAGCAGCGGAATGTAGGTAATGGAAGGTTCCGCAGACAGCAGAAGGATTCCTGTAGTCCGGCAACGGGATACAAGTGGTCGCAGGGTACAACGAACAACGGGAGGAGTTCTGTAGTCCGGCAGTGAATGCTGGTGCAAACTGAATACAGCAGGAAGTGGGAAGAGTCCAGTAGTCCGCAGCAAGAGGTAGAAGGCAAACAAAGCGCAGAGGGAGTAACAACCGGGTACGGTGGTAGACTGGGAGGTGTCCTGTAGTACAGCAGCGGTAAACAGGCAACAGACAGATAACGGATGGTGTAACAGTCCAGGTCAGGCACAGGCGAGCAAATCAGGTACAAAAACGGAATCCAGAAGAGTAGTCGGGTACAAGCCAAAGTCGGGGGCAGGCAGCAAACAGCAGAGCCGGGAACAAGCCGGGTTCAATACGGATCAGGATACGGATGCAGGTTCAGGTTCAGATACAGGATACCAGGATACACGGGAACGCTGTTGATCAGGCAGCAAGGCAGTGAAGCAAGGATCCACTTTAAATAGCGCTATTGGCGGCAATTGCGTCAAACGGCCATGCGCGCACCGCCGATCGCGGTAACGCTCTTGAAACTGCACAGAAGATCTTCTGCGACTTACGCCGCTCGGATGCCTGTGAGAAGGATCTTCCTGACATTGCCCCCCTCCAATGGGCAGCCTACGGATGCCCAACTGGGACATCTTACCTGGGTGAGATCTTTTGAATGCCAGAACCAACCTCTTGGCGTGGATACCAGTCTCTGGTTCCCAGGAGTTTTCTTCTGGCCCATACCCCTTCCACTTCACCAGATATTGGACCTGGTTGCGTCTCTTTCTGCAATCTAAAATCGCTTCAACTTCAAATTCCTCCTCACCATTAATAAGCAC
This sequence comes from Lithobates pipiens, assembly GCF_037356315.1. Taxonomy (NCBI): domain Eukaryota; kingdom Metazoa; phylum Chordata; class Amphibia; order Anura; family Ranidae; genus Lithobates; species Lithobates pipiens. Next base: position 139,254,424 of record NW_027507791.1, read on the forward strand.
AGGTTCAGGAGAACCAACGTTCCGATCAGTGAAGGGATCCTGGATTGAAGGTTTTAGAAGGGACACATGAAACTCTGGGTGGATACGCAGCGATTCCGGTAATTTCAGTTCATAAGTGTTGGAATCAGACAGGAATTATTGTTATACATCTACACAGCTGTTTGTACAGCCGAACTCAGCCATAGTGATTGCCAGGCAGTTTCACACGTTTAAAAACAAGGAATGTGACACAACTTGAATAGCAGAATGAGTTTCTATTCAGCCCACCTGGAATGTACGGAACTTCAAAGAGGATATGGCGCCGGCTTGTCTGCAAGAACAGAGGGACAGTTGGTGGGGCGTCCGAGATTAGGCCACGAGATAGCAATCCAGTCGGAGCAGTTGCAATTATGGGCAAACACTGCCCCCAGAGGCCAAGTATGGCAGGACTGGTAGCCTGGGGGAGGAGACGCCCCAGAGACGCTGATTGGTCTATGGGAAAGAGTAGGATGGGCTATGGGGTGTGGTATGGCTGAAGTATGTTTGACAAAAAGGGTTGTGACCTGAGCTCTGCCTCTTTATTCCATCAGAAGACCCAGTCACGAGGATCGATAAGTATAAGGCTTAGATTGCACTGTGATTGTATGCTATGTATTATTGTAACTTCTATTAAAACCTTATGCACGCTGTATTATTCCCTTGGGAAATAAATAAGATTTAATTGACCTTAGACCGTGTATTGATTTCATAGCCAAGGGTGGTAGTAATTCTGATATTACCAATAACATGTGCTTAGCATATTGATTGATAGCTAACCTATAGGGACTAAACAAAGGAATACGTAACTGATAATAACAGCACTAGACTAAATTGATCAGTTACTTCATTTGGCACCCCAGAAGGCGTGTAGTACGTATTTTTTACACAGAATCCACGAAAATCTAATGTATTTTTGTTTCTGAGTCCCTGTAAGTCGCGACGATCCTCAAAGACACCCAGAACTGAAAGTCATCTCTAGTGTGGACAAGATTAGCGCTGGCTCGCGAATTCTGAAACCACGCTTGGATGAGCAGGAGGATTCTGGGAGATATTCCACTGGTAGAACGGACGCGTAAAACCTGGTGAGAATTGTGACTGATATATATATATATATATATGTACATTATTGTTGTGTTTGCTGCAGAAACTGTAACCAGAGGGCAAATTGGCGCACTGGCGAGATAAGGGACTGATCATCCCTGGTTATGTGATATAACCGCAGATTGACAGGATAAATCATACAATTTTGAGGGAAAAGTGGAAATATCCACGTGATTGTGAAAAAGCGGTCTGTCCCAATAGAAATTCCCTATGACCTGCTATCGGGTAGAAGAGCATTGAATAAGAGTGTGTTCTCCTACAGAAATTCGTGGGTAAACGGATTTGTATTTGTTGTTGTTGTTTTTTTTTTTTTTTGGGTGGGACTACAGGTCAAAGCTAGCTTCTAAACAGCTTCCTCTATGTCGTTGTGTGCTTGGTATCTGATTGTTTAGTGTATTGCTAATGCACAGTGTTGGTTAGAGAGTGGCAGGAATTACCATACATCTTTGAGGAAAAAGTGGGAGAAGTATAGGTTTTTATTTCTACACACGTGACAGTGAAATAGCTCTGGTCCAATAAAACCAAGGCATTGATTAAGAGTGTGCCTTGTGTCTTGTATGCTGTAGAACCACAAGGCACTGTAGATTTAAACGTTCGTATCTGTTTTTTTTTTTTTGTTTTTTTTGAGTAGGGGGGGTTGTCCATTTGTTATCTGTTTTCTTTTGTCTAAGCAACTGGCTGAGCAATCTAGTGTGGATAGGCTAATTAGCATGTCAATGGATATCCTTGAAGAGTTTCTTGGGAAAAATGCTTGTATTCAATTCAACAGTATAGTAAAGGATGCTTTAACACACCAATTCAATGATCTATTGAAACAATGCAATACTCATAATGATGCCATAAAGGATAAAAAAATCTTCAAAGAAGGGCAAGAAAAAGAGAATAGCCAATTCTGTACGCATGTTACTGAGAATGAAAGAAATTGCAGAACAGAAAGAGTTGGAGTGGTATAAGGATAGAACAGAGTTACTAGGAAAGATAGAAAATGCGAGTAGAGATATTGCAGCTATAGCGGATATTTGTGAATGTGAGGACCTGAGGAATGAGATTGAACAATTGGTGACTGAGAATAATGTATTGGAACAGGGGTTGGATGAATGGAAGGAAACATGTATGTTGAGAGAACAGTGTATCGCATCTTTAGAAAAGAAGGAGGCTGGGAATGTAAATGCGATAGAAATGCTTAGGGCAGAACTACAGGAATGTAAAAGTCAGCTAGCCCAAAAAGATCATACCATTGTGTCTTTGAGAGCACGGGCAATGGAGAACGTGCACACCCATTGCTGTGCTAACAAAGATGCACATTCCATTGTGACCCAGGATCAAAGAGAAGGAATACCGATCGAACAGCAACCAGTATGTTCGGCTGACAATGCTGAAGAGTCCCCGAATCAAAGTTCTTCTCTCTTCACTCCTGTGCCAGAAAGGACTGGACAAGGATTAGATATCATAAAAAGGGAGGGTAGCACCCAATCCACAACACTCTCCATACAAGATCGCACAAATTTGTGCCAGATTTTGGGAAAGTTTGACACTAGCGCTTCACCCATTAGTCTCTCGAACAGGCTGGAAGCGGTAGTGGCACAGTACATTTTGAACAATAGGGATGCATGCGCACTCCTCCGCGCATGGCTTCCATTGCAACTGTGTGAAAAACTGCAAACACCAGTCGGGAGTCATAGAGGTCTATCTCCCGAGTTAAACTCAAATTGGGGGAACTCGGCAGATAGAATGAGGGAAATGCAGCGCATAATGGGAGGAAGAGATACTAGGGGTTCAGACGCACTGGAAAATACAAAGTTTAGGAGGGGAGTTGATCCAATACTCTTTTGCAGTGAATACTTCTCCATTTATAAAGCCACCTACAATTGTCCTGATATGTCTCCTGATGACAATAGCTTTCTGTGTTCTATGGCTAATAAATGCACATGTATAGATTACCATACCAGAATTGCACTGAGGAACGCCACCTCGTATCAGACCTTTATAAACATATTAAGGGACTGGGTTCGGGAGACAGATCAAGACAATAGGCCCCATAAAAGAGTTGCGGAGATAGTTAAAAGCGAACCTAGAGTGAGATTCGCAGGCAGGTGTTACAGATGTGGCAATACAGGCCATGTGATAAAGGACTGTAAACTGCCTAGGAGGAACATGGGTGAGAAGAAGCCTTGGCATAAGAGGGAACAGCAAAAACCTGGACCAGATAAGGTGGCGAAGGAGCCAAACGAGGCACCTGATGCTATAATATATGGTTCTCTTCGGGGGGAAGTACAGAGGATAGGGAAAAGGATTGAGGAAAACCACGAGGAGTATAAAATCCCTCCCCCAACCAATCCTTATTTTAAACCATAGGGATGTCAGGCCCCGGAGTTGTCCCTAATATGTCAGCTGGACAGGGACAAAAGCGGCAGACCACGTATCCGAGGGGCGATAGGGGGCCATCGCACAAATGTACTTTTGGATACAGGGGCAGCTGTCAGCATAACTAACATTGAACTTCAAAAGGATCCTGCGGGGAGGCAAATTTTCCTTAGAGGATTCGGGGGACAACTAGTACCCTCTGAGCAATCAATACCCGTAAACATAGAAATAAAGAGGTTATGTGTGGAACACAGTTTGTTTCTTTCCCCAACACATGAGGGCACTATTTTGGGCTCTGATGTCATGGGGGCACACGGACTGATTCTCGATCTATATAATTGGGTATTGTGGAAAGGGTCTAGATACAAAGGCAAGGTGCATACGGTCATAGACAGCGGTGAGGTTGCATCAGTTAAAACAAATGAAATCCTTGACCCGCAGGCAATACTGAAAACAGAGGACCAAATATTGGCTAAAATCTTGTGGCAACATAACAAAGTGTGGGCAACATCTAAAGCGCAATGTGGTAAGGTTTCAAACATGATTGTTAAAATTGAGGGCCCTGATCCGCCACCTCAGCGTCAGTACAAAATTCCACCCGAATCTATCCCATACATAGAGAGCACAGTGAGGAATTTATTGGCACAAAATGTAATTAAAGAATGCCAGTCTAAAACAAATGCAGCCCTCTGGCCAGTGAAGAAGGAGGGGGGGTGGAGGCCCACTGTAGATTTCCGTGCGCTAAACAGATGCACCCCATCTATTACAAATGTAGTTGCTAAGATGCCAGATATGATGACGGCACTGAAACCTTCAGCGAGGGTGTACTCATCAATTGATATATCAAATGGCTATTTTTCAATTCCCGTACATGAGGATAGCCAATACAAGCTAGCCTTTACATTTCAGGGAAAGCAGTATGCATTCTGTCGATTGGCCCAGGGGTTCAAATCCAGCTCTACATACTTCCACATCTGTATGGTGGATATTCTGAAGACATTTTCTGAGCCAGAATGCATCATTCAATATGTGGACGACGTCTTACTTCAAACAGAGACAAAGGAGCAGCACTACGCTCTGCTGGAGGAACTCCTGACACTAATCGAGAATGCGGGTCTGAAGTTAAATCCCAAAAAGGCACAATTGATGAAGGATTCAGTGTGTTTCTTAGGTGTGATAGTTTCACAGGGGGGAAGGACTCCAGACCCGAACAAATGTGAAACTATCAGGAATCTACCAAGACCAATCACTAAAACTGCTTTGAGGCAGTTCCTGGGAATGGTTGGTTTCTGCAGGGACTTCATTGAAGGCTTTGCAGAAAAGGCAAGACCCCTGTATGAGTTTCTCAAAGGAGAAAAGAGGGAAACAGACCCCTTAGACTGGTTGGGAGAGCATGAACAAGCTTTCACCGAGCTAAAGGTGAGTCTGATGCAGGCCCCGGCTTTGAGCAATCCGAATGCCGATTTGCCCTTTGCACTACAAGTGTACGCCTCTGCTGTAGCAATAACAGCTGTGTTACTGCAGGAGAGGCAGGGTAAATGGGTACCTGTGGGATATTGGTCCAGAGTACTAAGCCCGGTAGAGAGGGGATTCGATGAATGTGTCAGGAACCTTTTGGCAGTGCATTGGTCGGTTCTCGCCACAGAACATGTTGTGGGGTTTGGTAAAATCATTCTGCAGACACCCCATTCCCCAATTAAAATGCTTCTGGAACGTACCCTCAGTGGAGTATCCTCCCAAAGGGTAGCCAGATGGCTAGTGGATTTGACACCCAGGAATCTGGCGGTGACCCACAATGCCACCTACACTCTCCCACAATTAATGCAATATGAGGGGGAGCAACATGACTGTGGGGAGGTACATCGGACCAGGACACAGGAGATGTTCAGATTAGCATTGGGTAATGGAGACCTTAAAGTCTGGGTGGATGGATCAAGGTACTGGGATGAAGGAAGTTTTCACACAGGGTATGCCCTGTGGTGCCCCCAGACCAATGAGAAAATCATGACCAAATGCCCTCGAAGCTTTTCTGCCCAAAGAGCTGAACTAGAGGCAGTGAGAGAGGCCATTACGCATTTCAGTTCAGGTCCCATAACCATATTCTCCGACAGCGCCTATGTAACAAGGTCTCTGACCGAATACATGCCTTTGTGGCAGTCAAGGGGCTTCAGTGATGCCTCTGGGAGAGAATTGGTACATAGTGCGGTGCTAAGAGACATATGGGAAAGAGCGAGTGTGGAACCTCAGAGAGTGGCTATCATTAAGGTGAGAGCACACCAAAAAGGTGGAGAGGAAATTACTGTGGGTAACAACAAGGCAGATGAGCTGGCAAAGGAGGCAGCCCTGATAGGGGTCAAGTGGACACCCTATGATGCGGAAGGGAGGCAGGCATGGGAGGAACATAATTTTGAGGAGCAGAAAGTGACAGCAGGTTCACATGAACTCTTGCCGGTGCTAAGGATGCCTACCCCATGTTTAGCAGGTGAGCAAAATAAGGACGAGGCCTTGAGCTCAATCAAAAAGCAGCTTAGAGCAAAAGCGGCAGATGCTCCCCAAGATTATGTATTGGAAGACGATCTACTGTTAAAAGAAACGTCAGAAGGACGAAGGTTTGTAGTTCCCTCCCAACATCAAAAAGACTTAGCCCTTGAGAATCACAGGTTAACAGGCCACATGGGTGTTCAGGGTACCTTGAAATTTGTACAAGCTAGGTACTGGTGGGAGACAATGGGAAACACAGTCTCACAGGTAGTGCAGGAATGTTTAATATGTGCACAAATGAACCCTAGGCCAAAGGGACAGAGACCAGTATTAGCAAGGGTACCATTAGCCAATGGACCCTGGGAAAACCTACAGATTGACTTTGTTGGTCCATTGCAAAGTACCCCTGGAGGATACAGATATCTACTGGTAGTGGTGGACGTCTTTTCGAAATGGGTGGAGTCTCTGCCCCTAAGAAAGGACTCTGCTACGGCCACAGCTAGAGCTCTGTGGACCGAAGTTTTTTCAAGATGGGGGTTCCCCAAAGTCCTGGAATCCGATAGGGGGACTCACTTTACCGGCAGGGTCATGAAACATATTTGTGAGCTGCTGGGTGTAGAACAGAGATTCCATGTGCCATACCATCCACAATCATCAGGAATGGTTGAAAGGATGAATCGAACATTGAAGGAGAGGCTTAAAAAGATGGTACTGCAATCAGGAAAGAACTGGCTGATTCATCTGCCTGCAATCCTGATGGCCGTACGAGGGTCTACAGCCAAAAGTACGTCAGTAACTCCATATCAGCTGATGACGGGGAGAATGATGAACCTTAGCCACCCAGCAGACCCAATACTTAGTACCCCCTTGAGAGAGAGTGCGGAAAAGGACAGATTTCTGGTCCAACTGCAAGAGCAGGTACAGAGGTATTTGCAATTTGCTGCAAGTAACATGGCACCTAAAGAGAAGGAGCAGCCTGGAAGGCCTCCCATTAGCTTGAAGATTGGAGACAGGGTCATGGTAAAGAACTTTGTTTCCAAGTCTTCATGGGACGCAAACTGGACTGGACCGTTCGCAGTCACTATGGCCCTTAGTGATCAGGTGGTCAAAGTAAAGCGGCTCATGGATAACAAGGGTGCAAAAGGCATGAAAAAGAGGGAAATAGAGAGATGGGTTCATGCTGATCAATGTAAAAGGTACTGCTGATAGGAATTGATTCCGCTCTTGTTCTTGTTTTTCAGAGTCCTGGTGGAGCAAAGATTGGCAAAGTCTCTGAAAAAAAAAAAAATGGATGGAAGGATCATAATTGTCGTGTTGGCGATCCATCTGAGCCATGTAACATCTCAAATTGACTCAGACGAATACTCAGGGGATGATGTTGAAAGGGAAAACCCTGAGGAGAACCATGCATCCACTTCAATTGTATCATCGATGTTGGACTTGTTGGGCCAAAAGGGGATGCAGGGGGGAGATGAAAGAAGGAGAAAGGTCAGGATTATATCAGAAAGCCCTAAGTTACCGGACACATACCAATGGGGTCACCAGGGCAATTTGCAATACAAGGTTTCTTTTGCTTTTGGACGATTTAATCCTAACTCAACATCTCAAGGACGTGCGTATAAACAAAACTTGCAAAACATCATACCGGAAACTCTCCAGCCGTTTATAGATGTGACTATATATATGAATGAAACGGGTTATTGGTTAGGTAAAGATTCCAACCTATCTAAACCTTGGGAAACAAGGGACGTAGGATATGGGGTTTTTGGTGAAGAATTGAAAGAAGGGAAATATGTTTTTATGTGTGGCATATACTGGCATGATCAAAGTAATAGGGCGCAGAGACCCAGGAGGCTGACACTTAGGCATAGTAGGGTGGCCGTCGGCCAAACGAGGGAGCTCCAGATGACACATCAACGGGGTGAGAATTTCCTTGTGGGGGCAGTATCTCGGTCTTATCAGTCCTACAGAGAAGCTCTTGGTTACTGGACGTGTGGGACACCAGAATTGGACATGGGGGAGATACGCCTGGTTGATGTCTCACCTGAGAGGTTGAAACCCTGCATAAGCGGTGCCAGTGATCACACACAGGAGCATATTCCATTAGAGAAAGGGGAACCGCTACAAATAGATCTAAGCTCACCACAAACACTGGCTACCAGGGTACAATATGCCTTCACCACATGGCATTTCAATGTCTCACAATGGTTGGTAAAATCATATTACCCTATATGTGCTGAATATACGCTGAATCAAGTGCGGTCAGTATATCAGTGGCTTGCTCCGCGGAATGGGGTCCAGACAGGACGCTTAATTCTGAGGAGTGACCGAAAGAGGAGGGATGTATTCAGCACTATAGTAGGGGGAATAGGAGCTGGGATGGGGGTTATCAATGGAGTGGACATCGATCTCCTGAGGAACAAACTCTCAGCCATAGTTTCAGACAGTAAGCGGGGCTTTGTTGCTCAGAAAGAAATTAATGACATTATTGATAATATTCAACAGCGTCACATAAATACTCAGGTACAAGTAGCTCAAGATTTTATCCGCCATTTTAAGAGGTTGGTGGATAGTGTGGTGATACAGGGTAAAAACATGTCATGGGCTCTGGCATGCACGCAGGGACAGGCGGAACTATCAACCAACATCAAGCTAATTGTACAGTCCCTGTATGGTGGGAAATGGCCTTATGAGCTGGCGTCACAACTCAGTAAGATCCTACCAAAACACATCCCTTACACTAATCCAAGTTGGTGGTCGAATGCCTGGATTGGATGTACTGACTTGGATTATGAGAGATGTTACGCTTCTTCATTGATCCCATATACAGAAGTGCAGACCCAATCTGTGTATTCGGTGATATCAATGGGCTTACTGACTGGGGACTCTACTTTATTGCATCTGAGGCTAACGTACCCACATGTGATCAGAGAGTATGGCAGCTGGAGGCAGGTTGATATTTCCCTCTGTCGGAGGCATGACCATGACGTCCTTTGTATGCCGGGCCAATACACAGTGGTGAATGAGAAGTGTTGGGAGGACGCGTCACTCTGTGTGCTGGATGGGGAGAATATTGCCGGGAAGGGAATACCAGTGTATTATTTGGGACATGGGAGAGTTTGCTTCTTTGTCCTAAAGGATACTAATGTGACTTTAATCATGAGAATAGGGTGTTCGGTGAACCTGACAATGGCAAGGGGACCATGGTGTACCCTTGGCGGTGTCTCTGAGATCCAGACACAGGAATGGAACTATGTGGTACCGCATATGGCCAACCTGTCGGTGGATATCAACCAGAACCGCCCGGTTAATCTGAGAGCCCTGAACCTTGGTATGGGAAATAAAATACAAGAATGGTTAGCAGATTGGGATAAGGATGAGAGCCTCATGAGGATGCTGCAGCAAGAGAGAGCTAATGCTACTATAGCCATATATCATAATCAGAAGGAAATAAAGGAGGTAGTGCATCAATTAGATACTGATGTGGGAGGGTCTTGGTGGGAGGTAATCTTCGGACATTCCAATAAGGCCAATAGCATTTTGAATTATTTAATACATCCCGTTGTGGTATTACTCATTATTGCTGCAGTGTCGTCATTGGTGCAAGTTGTTATGTGTTGTTGGACCAGACATTTATATAGGAGGGTTTCGCATCTATCTATGCAAGTGGAGGGACGAACTGACGGTAAGGTCTCTGCATATGTGATAGAGGCTTTGCTGCCAGCTCAGAGCCCTGGAATAAAACTGACGTGCCAAAATTGCGGTAGGGAAGGCCATCGTGAGCAAGCCTGCCTAATCCCGACCCGTAGTTACGGCAAGGATGTATAGGAGGTGGGGAGCGGGATACGCAAATTGAGAGGTCCTATGTATATATGTATATTAGGGTAATGGGCTGTTTTATGTCATGGCATAGTGTGATAAAGGTGTGTTTTAGGTTAAAACATGTGCGAAAGGCCGTCCTCGTGACTCAGGGTCTGAAAGCTGGGCGATATGTTGCTCTGAATGGGTGCTGGTGAATGGTGAATGAATGGGCACCCCTTGCCTGTACTGCCATCCTGAAGATACCCAAGATGCAGAATGGTGACATGGAAGCTGTCGCTGAAGAATGGTGGAGATGTGTCACTCAGTGGCAAAGCGGCATGTGTTGGGAAACATCACGTGGTAAAACAATTATGGACTGCCCCATAGGACCTGTTTCTGCACACGTTGAAAACACAACGTGGTAAGACACTTGTGTACTGTTCCATAAGAGATGTCTCTGGAGCGCTCGTTGGAAACAACCACGCGTTACACAAGCTAAGGACTGTGCCACAGGTACTGGTTCGGAAGCACATGTTGGGGAACCACACACGTTAAGACAGTTATGGACTGTTCAAAAGGAGCCGTGTCTGAAGAAGGGTGGTATGCGCCGTGTTTAGGCGCAAAGCGGCATATGTTGGAATCAGACAGGAATTATTGTTATACATCTACACAGCTGTTTGTACAGCCGAACTCAGCCATAGTGATTGCCAGGCAGTTTCACACGTTTAAAAACAAGGAATGTGACACAACTTGAATAGCAGAATGAGTTTCTATTCAGCCCACCTGGAATGTACGGAACTTCAAAGAGGATATGGCGCCGGCTTGTCTGCAAGAACAGAGGGACAGTTGGTGGGGCGTCCGAGATTAGGCCACGAGATAGCAATCCAGTCGGAGCAGTTGCAATTATGGGCAAACACTGCCCCCAGAGGCCAAGTATGGCAGGACTGGTAGCCTGGGGGAGGAGACGCCCCAGAGACGCTGATTGGTCTATGGGAAAGAGTAGGATGGGCTATGGGGTGTGGTATGGCTGAAGTATGTTTGACAAAAAGGGTTGTGACCTGAGCTCTGCCTCTTTATTCCATCAGAAGACCCAGTCACGAGGATCGATAAGTATAAGGCTTAGATTGCACTGTGATTGTATGCTATGTATTATTGTAACTTCTATTAAAACCTTATGCACGCTGTATTATTCCCTTGGGAAATAAATAAGATTTAATTGACCTTAGACCGTGTATTGATTTCATAGCCAAGGGTGGTAGTAATTCTGATATTACCAATAACATGTGCTTAGCATATTGATTGATAGCTAACCTATAGGGACTAAACAAAGGAATACGTAACTGATAATAACAGCACTAGACTAAATTGCCACATTATAAATTTTCCAGGTTACTGGGAAGGGACCCACAAATCTTGGGCCCAGTTTTCTAAATGGACATGCCAATTTCAAATTCAGGGTAGATAGCCAAACCAAACCCCCGGGTTTTAAATCGAGCTCCCCTCTCCTTTTTTTGTCAAAAACCGCCTTGTTGCGCTCTTGGGTCCTTGCCATCGTTTCTTGAAGCAGTTTGTTATTGGTGGAGAAAAAGTCCAAAATTTCTTGAGCCGCCGAAACTGTACATTCAGGAATGTTGGTTGATAAGAACAGAGGGTGAAAACCGTAGTTCGCAAAAAAGGGAGATTGATTTGTTGCAGAATGAACAGAGTTATTGTAGGCGAACTCGGCAAGTGGTAAAAGGGATACCCAATCGTCTTGCGAAAAAGAAGAATAACATCGCAAATATTGCTCGAGGGTCTGGTTTGTTCGTTCGGTCTGACCATTGGTCTGGGGATGGTAGGCAGAAGAGAACGAAAGGTCAAACTTCAAGGACTCACACAAGGCTCTCCAAAACTTCGATGTAAATTGCACCCCACGATCGGAAACAATGTTTGCGGGTATTCCGTGGAGCCTTACTATTTCCTTAATAAAGATCCTTGCGGTCTCAGGAGCAGAAGGTGTACCCTTCATGGGCAGAAAGTGAGCCATCTTGGAGAATCTGTCAACCACCACAAAAAAGTGGTAAGGCCTTCTGACGGTGGTAATTCCACGATAAAGTCTATGGAAATCATTCTCCAAGGTCTCTCCGGAATAGGGAGTGGTTTCAGCAAGCCCCAGGTTTTGGTCTTGCTACCCTTGTTCTGGGCACAGGTGATGCATGATTCTACCTAAAGCTTGCAATCTCTTAGCAATTGAGGCCACCAGAAGGTGCGTTGGAGGAGGTCGGCGGTCTTGTGTACCCCAAAGTGGCCGACCAACTTGTGGTCGTGGCAAGATTTGAGAATAGCTCCGTAGTCCGTAGTAGATCTGTAGTTGTTGGGGCACGTAGATTTTATTTTCATGCCATAACAAATTATTGCTGGAGTGTAGGATGGTGTTTGATGGGAGCGGAGCCGATGATGAAGCCTGCTTGAGTTGGGACAAAAGATCCTCCTGGAGCATAAGGAAGTTTCTGGGTGCAAGGATGGTATCTGTTGATTGAAGGACTTCGGGTTCGCTGAACATCCGGGACAGCGCGTCGGGTTTGGTGTTTTTTGATCCGGGCCTATACGTGATATGAAAGTAAAATCTTGTAAAGAAAAGTGCCCATCTGGCCTGACGCGGTTTCAGCCTCTTAGCAGTCTTCAAGTACTCTAAGTTCTTGTGGTCAGTGTATACCAGAATGGGATGAGCTGCTCCCTCCAGGAGATAGCGCCATTCCTCAAGTGCAGCTTTGATAGCGAGTAGCTCCCTATCCCCGACGTCATAATTTCTCTCCGCTTCAGACAACTTGCGCGAGAAGAACGCCACCGGATGCAATAAGGCCTTGGGGCCCTGTCTCTGAGAGAGAACTGCCCCCACTGCAATTTTGGATGCATCCACCTCGAGGATGTAGGGTAGCGCAGAATTGGGATGCTTCAAGACAGAAGCCGACACAAATTGTTCTTTAAGGGAGGTGAACGCAGCTTGAGCCTCCGGAGTCCACTGAAATTTGATACCCTGTCTGGTTAATCTTGTGATCGGGGCGATGATCGTAGAGAAACCCTTGATGAACTTGCGATAAAAATTCGCAAACCCCACAAAACGTTGAATTCCTCTTTTATCAGTAGGAGCTGGCCAGTCCAGGATAGCGGAAACTTTTTGGGGATCCATCTTGATTCCATCTACCGAAATGATCAGCCCCAGGAACTGAATGCTGCAACGTTCGAACTCGCACTTCTCAGGTTTCGCGTACAGACCGTGTTGACGAAGCCGAGTAAGAACTTTTTTAACGTGTTCCCTGTGAACGGGCAGAGAGGGGGAGAAGATCAAAATGTCGTCCAGGTACACTATGACAAACAGGTCGAGATAGTCCCTGAAAATATCATTCACAAAATGCTGGAAAGTCGCAGGAGCGTTACATAGCCCAAAGGGCATTACGAGATATTCAAAGTGTCCGAAGCGGGTGCGGAAGGCAGTGCGGAAGTCTTCCATTCGTCCCCGCTTCGGATACGTACCAAATTATAGGCTCCGTGAAGATCCAGTTTTGTGAAGATAGTGGCTGATCCGAGGCGCTGAAATAATTTGGGCACCAAAGGCAGTGGGTACCGGTTTTTGACTGTAACTTTATTTAAGTCCCGATAGTCGACACAAGGGTGCAGGGAATGGTCCTTCTTTTCTACAAAAAAGATTCCTGCCCCTGCTGGGGAAGTAGAAGGGCGTATAAACCCCTTTTTCAGATTGTCATCGATGTAAGTCCTGAGATTCTCCAATTCCACTTCAGTTAAAGGGAAAATCCTCCCGAACGGGATTTCAGCTCCAGGGAGGACCTCAATCGGGCAATCATAGGGTCTATGAGGGGGAAGTGTTTCCGCCCCCTTCTTGCTGAACACGTCCAAGAAACCATGGTAGACCTCAGGAACACACTGGTGAGTCTCGATATCGGTTTCCAAGCACATTAAATGGGGCAAGACCTTAATGGCTTCTTGGAGGCAGTGCTGACGGCAATAGGGAGAGGAAAAGTTAATGTTTTCGGTGGACCAGTCAATTTGCGGGTTGTGTGCCCGAAGCCAGGGCATGCCCAGTATGATAGGGAAAAGGGGAGATTCAATAATGTCCAGGCAGAGTTGTTCCTGATGGTTACCGGAAATAGTGGCAGTCAAAGGAAGCGTCTCTTGTGTCACCGGCCCAGATTTGATAGCCGATCCATCGGCAAGGTGTACAGTCAAACCCTTCGCCCTGGGCCGTAAGGGCACTTGGAATTTTCGGGCAAACGACAAGTCCATGAACCCACTACACGCTCCGGAATCAATTATCGCGGTGACTTGAATGTTCCCTCCTGGAAGCTGAAGAGAAACAGGAACAGCCAGGTGAGTAGTATTACTAGGCACAGCAGGTAAAACAGGAGTAGGCAAAGAAGAGTGCTTACGGAGTTTGGCAGGACAGGATCTCACGTAGTGTCCAGGCTCCCCACAGTAAAGACAGAGATTGTTGAGCTGCCGGCGTTGACGTTCTTCGGTAGTGAGAGTTGGTCTAAGTAAGCCCAGTTGCATGGGTTCAGGAGTGTCAGCAGCGGGATGTGCAGGAGGGTTGGGAACACGGGGTAACATCCAGACTGGTCGGGAAGGACCGGCAGTGCGTTCAGCTCTCCGTTCTCTCAGACGTCTGTCAATCTGGATAGACAGATTAATAAGGGCCTCAAGTGTTGCTGGAATACCAACCCGGGCCAATTAATCTTTTAAAGGTTCGGAGAGTCCCATGCGAAACTGATAACGTAGAGCGGCATCGTTCCAGGTAGTATCGGAACTCCAGCGCCGGAACTATAACGCAGCTTCCGCAGTGGCCGCTTGTTGTGGATCCTCGTAGAGCAGACCCATTGCTTGGAAGAAAGTATTCAGGTTGTTAAGGCATGTATCCTTTTGCTCCAAGAGGCGGTGGGCCCATGCCTGGGGCTCACCCAATAGGAGGGAGATGACAAAACCCACCTTAGTGGATTCAAGGGAGAAAGTTCTGGGTTGAAGTGCAAAAAATTATTCACAGGCATTGCGGAAAGCTCTATACTTGCTGCGATTTCCCGAAAACCTCTCCGGAGTTGGGACCTTAGGCTCAGGGGGCATCATAACTACAGATGGTGCAGAAGAAGTTCCTGGCACGGCAGGGCCTGTAGTAGATAGGACCTGGACACGCTCTTCCAACCGGGAATAACCCTCTTGTAGGGATTTTACAGCCTGGGTAAGTCCAGCAAGATGACGGCATAAATCATCCATAGCCGAATCTCCCTGCGTGGGCTCAGACATGGCTACTGTCATGTACCTTAAGGCAGAGCCCGGAATGCAGGGAGCGGCTTCTCGTAAACCCCTGACTCGGGAGACCCTGGTAGTGATGACAGGGGCTCGGGAGCACAGAGGGGCACAAGTGCTTGACTGGACAGTTGAAGTAAGAGCAGCAGACCGATGATGGTGGAGGTGTCCTGTAGTCCAGCAGCGGAATGTAGGTAATGGAAGGTTCAGCAGACAGCAGAAGGATTCCTGTAGTCCGGCAACGGGATACAAGTGGTCGCAGGGTACAACGAACAACGGGAGGAGTTCTGTAGTCCGGCAGTGAATGCTGGTGCAAACTGAATACAGCAGGAAGTGGGAAGAGTCCAGTAGTCCGCAGCAAGAGGTAGAAGGCAAACAAAGCGCAGAGGGAGTAACAACCGGGTACGGTGGTAGACAGGGAGGTGTCCTGTAGTACAGCAGCGGTAAACAGGCAACAGACAGATAACGGATGGTGTAACAGTCCAGGTCAGGCACAGGCGAGCAGATCAGGTACAAAAACGGAATCCAGAATCCAGAGTAGTCGGGTACAAGCCAAAGTCGGGGGCAGGCAGCAAACAGCAGAGTCGGGAACAAGCCGGGTTCAATACGGATCAGGATACGGATGCAGGTTCAGGTTCAGATACAGGATACCGGGATACACGGGAACGCTGTTGATCAGGCAGCAAGGCAGTGAAGCAAGGATCCACTTTAAATAGCGCTATTGGCACCAATTACGTCAAACGGCCACGCGCGCACCGCTGATCGCGGTAAAGCTCTTGAAACTGCACAGAAGATCTTCTGCGACTTACGCCGCTCGGATGCCTGTGAGAAGGATCTTCCTGACAGCAAGGCAGGCTTGGACAGCATGGTGTTAAATAGTGTATCCTGTAGAGGCTAGGGTTAAGCCATGCTGAGGGAAGATTACTTAACCATGCAGGTGTGAGAGGGCAGACCCTAAGGCTGATACACAGATCAGAGGTAAACAGACAGACAGGACATGACAGTATTACTACAGATTCATGACAGTAACCAGAACTTATGATGGCAATTATCCAATGGCAAATAAGAATTGTGATTGGTTTCAAATAATTACAGTATCTCACAAAAGTGAGTACACTCCCTCACATTTTTGAAAATAGTTTATAAAAAATTTTCAAGGCAGTGGTCGTCTTGGAGGTGTGTTTGGGTTATCATGTTGGAATACTGCCCTGCGGCCCAGTCTCCGAAGGGAGATCATGCTCTGCTTCAGTATGTCACAGTACAAGTTGGCATTCATGGTTCCCTTAATGAACTGTAGCTGCCAAGTGCCAGCAGCACTCATGCAGCCCCAGACCATGACACTCCCACCACCATGCTTGACTATAGGCAATAAACACTTGTTTTTGTAATCCTCACCTGATTGCCGCCACACACGATTGATACCATCTGAACCAAATACGTTTATTTTGGTCTCATCAGACCACAGGACATGGTTCCGTAATCCATGTCCTTAGCCTGCTTGTCTTTAGCAAACAGTTTGTGGGCTTCCTTGTGCATCATCTTTAGAAGAGGCTTCCTTCTGGGACGACAGCCATGCAGACCAATTTGATGCAGTGTGTGGCATATGGTCTGAGCACTGACAGGCTGGCCCCCCCCCCCACCCCTTCAACCTCTGAAGCAATGCTGGCAGCACTCATATGTCTATTTCCCAAAGACAACCTCTGGATATAATGCTGAGCACGTGCACTCAACTTCCTTGGTCAACCATAGTGAGGCCTGTTCTGAGTGGAACCTGTCCTGTTAAACCGCTGTATGGTCTTGGCCACTGTGCTGCAGCTCAGTTTCAGGGTCTTGGCAATCTTCTTATAACCTAGGCCATCTTTATGTATAGCAACAATTCTTTTTTTCAGATCCTCAGAGAGGTCTTTGCCATGAGGCGCCATGTTCAACTTCCAGTGACCAGTATGAGAGAGTGAAAGTGATAACACCAAATTAAATACACCTGCTCCCCATTCACACCTGAGACCTTGTAACACTAACGAGTTACATGACACCAGGAAGGGAAAATGGCTAATTGGGCCCAATTTAGACATTTTCTCTTAGGGGCGTACTCACTTTTGTTGCCATTGGTTTAGGCATTAATGGCTGCGTGTTGAAGTGGAGTTTCACCCATTTAAGAGTCAGCAGCTACAAAAAGTGTAGCTGCTTACTTCTAATAATCAAAAAACCCTCCTGTTCCATGGTCCAACGATGCAGGCGCCGGAGCTCCGCTCCTCTTCCCATCCTCTCCGAGGCGCAGGCATTGTTACTGTGGGCTTCACAGCTGGGCATGCACTGCCTGGGCACGGACCTGTGACGTGTCCCAGAAGATTGCAGGGAGGGAGGAGGGACAGGTGATCTTCCTTCCGGCGCCGTGGTGCCAGAGAGGAAGTGGCAGCTTGGTGCTCGTAAAAACAGAGTACTTGCCCCCCCAAAAATAATATGCCAAATGTGGCATGTCAGGGGGTCACTTACACTTAAAGCGGAAGTTCCATTTTTGGGTGGAGCTCCACTTTGAGTTATTTTGAGGGGATAGCAAATTTTCACTGTTATACCAGCTGTACACTACTTTACATTGCAGCAAAGTGTCATTTCTTCAGTGTTGTCACATGAAAAGATATTTACAAAAATATGAGGGGTGTACTCACTTTTGTGAGATAATATAAGTTTATACAACTGATCTTGCTCTTTATATATCTCCAAATGCCCAAAAAGTCTACTTTTACAGTTAATAGTCCATTTTAACTTAATATTCTTAGCATTTCTGTTCATCTCCATAAATACCTCTAAGGAAGCCATATCTCCCTTCCAAATTAGCACAAGGTCAACACTGAATCTTTCATAACAAATAAGTTCCTTGGAGTGTTCTATCAGTACCTCTTCCTCCTCCAAATCCAAATCTAGCCCCCATGGTAATACCCTTTTCCTGTAAAAAATATTAATCCTTATACCAAAAGTAATTATGACTCAGACAAAATTTGAGACATTTCAGCAGATTTGTTTTGTGTATATCAGGTCCAAGCATCCCAAAGCCCATTCAACTGACCAGAGGGCTTTGTTATGCCCAATTATAGTATATATAATGAACTAACATCTGCTGTGGCAAGAATACACTAGTCTGGTCCTTCTAGTGACTCAAGTAGTTGGATCACATGTTTGGTGTCTTTGATATACAGTATGCTTCAGTTCTAGCCACCAATGGCTGCAAGAAATAATCAATATATTGTCCTAACCTCAAACAGATTGATTCAATACCATTAATATTGGGTCTCCCTGTGGCCTTATTTAAACTTTTATAAATCTTAGGTAAAAAATAAATAATTGGGGTTTTACATGCTACAGGATTTAAATATTGTGCCTCTTTGTTAGTAAGCAGATTTTTGTTTTTTCCTTTCTTAATCAATTTATCTAACTTGGACTTATTCAATTATGGGGTTTCTATGCAGCACCTGGTAAGTATCTTTATCAGATAGTTACCTATTAAGTTCCTCTTCATAATAATGTTTACTCAGGTTTACTCAACAGGGGGATCAGAGGGGGCAGTATCAGAGTAGTTATGAGTAACCATATAGAAATTATCACCAATCATGCTATCAGGGTGGGGATAGGCATGATATACCCACTGGGAATAGTTTTGTTCCATTATACAATCAGTCTGTTGAGCATCAGACATTAGTTGGAAAAAAACATTTGGGTGAAAAAGAAGAGAAAGGGAGGGAGGAGAGCAGGAAGACAGATCCAAAAAAAAAATATCAGTAGGGACAGGCATATATAACCTAAGTAGTATGGATTTGAATAGGGAAGAAAGAAGAGTCCTTGATAAGGGCCTAAAGTATGGGCCTATAAAAAAATTGGAATACTTTTGATATGTATGTTCACATACAAAAATATGTTCACACACTTAATATAAAAAAGTATTTTTTGTCGAAACCGGACATCAGACCTCCCACAATAGATACTGATATTCATTCCACAAATGGAAGTTAGGAGACGCCTTGCTGAAAAGGGGGGGGGGGCTTGGTTTTCTTGAGTAAACGTTATTAGGAAGAGGAAATTAATAGGCAACTATCTGATAAAGATACTTCCCAGGTGAAAACACATAATTGAAAATTAGTCCAAGTTAGATAAATTGATTAAGAAAAGAAAACTGTGCTTAATAACAAAGAGGCACAATATTTAAATCCTGTAGCATGTACAACACCAATTATTTGTTTTCTACCTAAGATTCATACAAGTTTAAATAAGCTCCCAGGGAGACCCATTATTGAAGTGGTTGTACACCCTGTACAACCACTTTTACCTACAGATAAGCCTATATTAAGGCGTATCTGTAGGTGCTGGAAATATTATCTAAACCTCCACGGTTTAGGAGATATTTACAAAAAAAAGCATGTGTCGATGTCTACGGTGCACGCGCACTTTAGAAAGGGCAGATCGTGCCATTTCTAACAGAGTCATGCTGTGTCTGGCACTCCCGCTTGCCACTCACAGAGCCGGAGTTCAAGGCCCCGGAATGCAGAGGGGTGAAGATGGACGTTCGCTGCTAGTGGGAACAGCGGTGACATCTCAGGCTTCGGTTTTAGGTAAGTGACACATAATAAATAAAAAATGTGTAGCCCTAATATTCTATCAAGTGAGTGGTTTATCAATGAAGATGATCAAATGGTGAATTACCACTAAGTGAAAGTGCTAACTGGAGTGTAAAAATATATTTAATCCTTTTTATTACATTTTTCAAATCCAAAGTTTAACATTAAAATTTACAGCTCACAGAAGCCTTCATCTCAACCATGATTGACACAAAAACAGAGCTATTCACAACATTCAAGTTATTACAAACATTACCTTATGATTAACCCCGGCCACCCACCTGACCCACATCCTATTTGAATACACACTGCTAGCTCCAGTCACTCCAATTCCAATGGTAGTTGACTGGTTGGGAGAGAGCAAATGTCGCCGGGAGCAAGAAAGGGGCGGGGGGGTTTTCCTGCTGCACCCGGAGGCCAGGCCAAATGGGGGGGAGCGAGAAAGCCCCTGGTCCCCCCTCACTCAGCCAAGGGTTCCATAACGCCCCAAACTTCTTTAAGTTGTTTTGCTTTATAAACATCACTCTTTCACACCAAATTGTGGAATTAATATCTTTAACCCATGATTCAAATGCAGGGGGATTCCTGGCTTGCCAGTTTATTGCTATTAGCCGCCTAGCCCGATACAGGCACCTTAGTACTGACGTCCTTGTTGAGAAGGGAATTCTACCCTCCTCTAGGATCCCCAAGAGGCACGTCTTAGCTTCTGGTTTTAAAGTAGTCTTAAAGGTCCTGTTTATTCTATGTACTATTTCTATCCAATATATTCAAATATATAGTATATGCAATTCCTAGATCATACACAGGGTAGAATTCCCTTCTCAACAAGTACGTCAGTACTAAGGTGCCTGTATCGGGCTAGGCGGCTAATAGCAATAAACTGAAGCTTGCTGATTAATAGTGGAAGAAAGAGAGGACTCTATGCTAGGTATAATATTAAGGTTCTAAGTTATATCATGACCAAAAATACTTCTCAAAAGGATAAAATCGAATTTTCAGATAATAAATGGTTAATGGATAATGCTGGTGATACCCACTGTGTATATACGGTATGTGTGCACACATATAGTCATACATATACACACACAAATACAATAACAGCTCATGCATACCCACATACCTGCACGTACGTGCAGTTGTAAACATGTACATGTGCAACAAACGCATGCATATACGTGAGTATATACAAACATCTTTCTATCCCAATACTCTCTAGAGGGAACATAATATTGTATAAAATTTAGCAGATTAGTAATTTTTTCTTCATAAATTTTGGCCAAAATTTATACTACTACATATCTTTGGTAAAAATAAGTACAAATTGGTGGATATTATTTGGTCTTTGTGAAAGTTATAGAGTCCACAAGCTATGGTGCCAATATCTGAAAATTGATCACACCTGAAGTACTGACGGCTTATTTCAATTCTTGAGACCCTAACATGCCAGAAAAGTACAAATACCCCCCAAATGACCCCTTTTTGGAAAGAAGACATTCCAAGGTATTTAGTAAGAGGCATGATGAGTTTTTTGAAGTTGTCATTTTTTCCCACAATTCTTTGCAAAATCAAGATTTTTTTTACTTTTTTTTTTTTCACAAAATTGTCATATTATCAGTTTATTTCTCACACAGCATATGCATACCACAAATTACACCCCAAAACACATTCTGCTATTACTCCCGAGTACGGCGATACCACATGTGTGAGACTTTTACACAGTGCGGCCACATACAGAGGCCCAACATGCAGGGAGCGCCATCAGGCGTTCTGGAGCACCCAGGACAATTCTGACATTTCTCTCCTACATGTAAAAATCATCATTTATTTGCTAGAAAATTACATCGAATCTCAAAACATTATATATGTTTTTTTAGCAAAGACCCTGGAGAATACAATGGTGGTCGTTGCAACTTTTTATCTCGCTCGGTATTTGCGCAGCAATTTTTCGAATGCTTTTTTTTGGAAAAAAAACAGTTTTGTGCTTAAAAAAAAAAAAACACAGTAAAGTTAGCCCATAATGTGAAAGATGAAGTTACACCGAGTAAATTGATACCTAACATGTCACTCTTCAAAATTGCACAGGCTCGTGGAATGGCGCCAAACGTCGCTACTTAAAAATCCCCATAGGCGACGATTAAATTTTTTTTTTACTGGTTATATGTTTTGAGTTACAGAGGAGGTCTAGGGCTAGAATTATTGCTCTTGCTCTAACGTTCGCAGCGATACCTCACATGTGTGGTTTGAACACCGTTTTCATATGTGGGCGGGACTTACGTATGCGTTCGCTTCTGCATGCGAGCACATGGGGACAGGGGCGCTTTAAAAAAAAAAAAAAATGTTATTGTTCATTTTACTTTATTTATTTTAGTTTGACATTTTTTTCCCCAAAAATTATTTTTTTTATCACTTTTATTCCTATTACAAGGAATGTAAACATCCCTTGTAATAGGAATATGGCATGACAGGTCCTCTTTACAGTGAGATATGGGGTCAATAAGACCCACATCTCAACTCTAAGCTGGGAAGCCTGAAAAAAAAAAAAGATTCTGGATTTGATCGTATTGGCGAGTCAGTAGAAGCACCGGAGGGCGGCGGGAGGGGGGGGGGTGTCTATGGCTGGGTATTGCAGGGTATCACCGACTATGGCTGGGTATGGCTGGGTATATCAGAGTATGGCTGGGTATCTCAGAGTATGGCGTTGCAGAGTATTGCGTTGCAGAGCATTGCAGGATATTGGAGGGTGTTGCAGAGCATTGCAGAGTGTTGCACGGTATTGGCAGGTGTTGCAGAGCATTGCAGAGTGTTGCAGGGTATTGGTGGGTGTTGCAGAGCATTGCAGAGTGTTGCAGAGCATTGCAGAGTGTTGCAGAGCATTGCAGAGTGTTGCAGGGTATTGGCGGGCGTTGCAGGGTATTGCAGAGTATTGCAGAGTGTTGCAGGGCATTGCAGAGTAATGCAGGGTATTGCAGGGTATTGCAGGGTTATGCAGAGTATTGCAGGGTAATGCAGATTATTGCAGAGTATTGCAGGGTAATGCAGAGTATTGCAGGGTATTGCAGGGTATTGCAGTGTAATGCAGAGTATTGCAGTGTAATGCAGAGTATTGCAGAGTATTGCAGGGTATTGCAGGGTATTGCAGAGTATTGCAGGGTATTGCAGGGTATTGCAGAGTATTGCAGAGTAATGCAGAGTATTGCAGGGTATTGCAGGGTATTGCAGAGTAATGCAGAGTAATGGCAGGGTAATGCAGAGTATTGCAGTGTATTGCAGAGTATTGCAGAGTATTGCAGAGTATTGCAGAGTATTGCAGGGTATTGCAGAGTATTGCAGAGTATTGCAGAGTAATGCAGAGTATTGCAGGGTATTGCAGAGTAATGCAGAGTAATGGCAGGGTATTGTAGAGAATTTGCAGGGAATTGAGGGGTTAATTTTCGGTGAGCAGCGATGTGGGCACTGCAGATGCAGCCCACATCGCTGCTGACACCGATCTCTTCCCCCTCCGCTGTTCCGATCGGTACAGAGAGGGGGAGGGAGGAACCGGCGTCATAACATCATTTGACGGAGCGATCACGTGGTAAACGGCCGCTATGAGCGGCCGTTTACCGTGATCCGTGATGCGCCGGGTCCTGTGGACCCGGCGGTCACGGATGCTCTCGAGTGCGCGCCCCAGGGGGCGCGCAAGAGCGGAATTCTGGGAGGACGTCATATGATGGCCTCCCAGAGTTAAGAAACCGCCCTGAAGCCGTCATTCGGCTATAGGGCGGTTATTAAGTGGTCAATCAATTAGTGAATTGATCGATTTCTGCAAACGTTATAAACTTATCTTCCACTAT
Source organism: Lithobates pipiens (assembly GCF_037356315.1). Lineage (NCBI taxonomy): Eukaryota > Metazoa > Chordata > Amphibia > Anura > Ranidae > Lithobates > Lithobates pipiens. The sequence goes on from NW_027507791.1 coordinate 139,277,924, forward strand.
TAATCAGCAAGCTTCTTACTCATATTTACATTCACTTCGGTCTCCAGCCATCTACCTCTTTTAAGCTGTGTATTTGATTGACGGGCTGGCCACCCCATCAGATCTCTCTGTTTCTATTTCCTCTGTAATATAAGACTGCCAGGTTTGCCAGCCAATCATGGTCTGATGAAGAAGCTGTAGCTTCGAAATGCATTACCATTCCTTTCCACTGTGAATAATCACATTTCCTGTTCCTCTGAAGTCACGACCACCTACTTCTTGTTTCCTGCCTCCTGGTTCCCAGCATTCTCTGGATCCCTGTAAGATCACACCAGTACCCCAGGCTGCAAAGGGAAGACTTTTATGAGACTCCAGGACTGGCGATTTTCACCACATACTGAACTCATCTAATTTAACCTGTGAGTTACTACTTGCTTTTATTAAATATATGATTTATACTGCACTCAGTCTGGCGCCCCTCTGTTCCCATTTCTACACAGAGCTCATTGCTTCACTCTAAGGGAGCTGCCTCCAGGTGCTAATCATACAAGATCTTGGATCATTTATGGACATTATGTTTTAACAAATGTTTTAATATTATGTGTGCTTATTCACACACATTTTATGTATACCTATATTCCAGTTGCTATATAATTTTATGTTATCACCATATCTAGCGCCGCTGTTCACCCCTCTTTTTAAATAGAGCTTGCAGTCAGTTGTAGGAGATTGTGCGTGCTGTCTACGTGCCCTGACCGCAGAATACACCGTTATATCCACCTATATAGCTAGCTATATTGCTCTTTTTAAATAGAGCTTGCAGTCAGTTGTAGGAGATTGTGCGTGCTGTCTACGTGCCCTGACCGCAGAATACACTGTTATATCCACCTATATAGCTAGCTATATTGCTCTTTTTAAATAGAGCTTGCAGTCAGTTGTAGGAGATTGTGTGTGCTGTCTGCGTGCCCTGACCGCAGAAAACACCGCTATATCCACCTATATAGCTAGCTATATTGCTCTTTTTATATTGAGCTTGCAGTCAGTTGTAGGAGATTGTGCGTGCTGTCTACGTGCTCTGACTGCAGAATACACCGTTATATCCACCTATATAGCTAGCTATATTGTTCTTTTTAAATAGAGCTTGCAGTCAGTTGTAGGAGATTGTGCGTGCTGTCTGCGTGCCCTGACCGCAGAATACACCGCTATATCCACCTATATAGCTAGCTATATTGCTCTTTTTAAATAGAGATTGCAGTCAGTTGTAGGAGATTGTGCGTGCTGTCTACGTGCCCTGACCACAGTATACACCGTTATATCCACCTACATAGCTCTTCTCTATGTTATGAAAAAGTGTAGCGCTTCTCACAGCTTCAAATATCCTTAATCTTACTTATAAGTGTAAAGTTACAGTGAAAAAATCCCACTATAAAGTAGTGCCCATAACACATAGATTCTTACATAAATTGCATATATAAGTGACTCAAAAAAAGAAAGTTTTACCAAAAATATCCAAGAAGCAAAATAAAGGGAAAAAAAGGGGAAAAAACAAAGTCCCAATAGTAAAATACAGAGTCCTTTGTGTATGGTGTCTTTATATAGTCCACAAGTGTGTAGGAAATATATTACACCTCCTTTCAAAAAGGTTCATGCATTAGTCTCGTGAGGTTTCCGTCACCAGGCGAATTGAAGGCTTACCGGAGTTATTGGATCCTCACAAATTTACATTTGGGGGATCATACAAGCTTTTGCAACTATGTGCAGATTCTCCCAGCAACCAGTTATCCAGGGGGACCTCAAATGTAGGCAATCACTTCATATGTTGAGAGGTATTTTAACTCCAGCCAGATATACCCATAGGCATGCTAAAAACATACGAAGAAAAAAACAGGGACCAAAAATAGCGTAATTCCGTTTTTATAGAAACAAATAGAAAATAAAAGTACAAAACTCACATGTGTACAGTAGTTTGAGCGCTTAACAGGATAAAACACAATTGCAGCAGAGTCCCGACGCGTTTCGTCGTAGAAGATGTCTTCTACGACGAAACGCGTCGGGACTCTGCTGCAATTGTGTTTTATCCTGTTAAGCGCTCAAACTACTGTACACATGTGAGTTTTGTACTTTTATTTTCTATTTGTTTCTATAAAAACGGAATTACGCTATTTTTGGTTCCTGTTTTTTTCTTCGTATGTTTTTAACATGCCTATGGGTATATCTGGCTGGAGTTAAAATACCTCTCAACATATGAAGTGATTGCCTACATTTGAGGTCCCCCTGGATAACTGGTTGCTGGGAGAATCTGCACATAGTTGCAAAAGCTTGTATGATCCCCCAAATGTAAATTTGTGAGGATCCAATAACTCCGGTAAGCCTTCAATTCGCCTGGTGACGGGAACCTCACGAGACTAATGCATGAACCTTTTTGAAAGGAGGTGTAATATATTTCCTACACACTTGTGGACTATATAAAGACACCATACACAAAGGACTCTGTATTTTACTATTGGGACTTTGTTTTTTCCCCTTTTTTTTCCTTTATTTTGCTTCTTGGACATTTTTGGTAAAACTTTCTTTTTTTGAGTCACTTATATATGCAATTTATGTAAGAATCTATGTGTTATGAGCACTACCTTATAGTGGGATTTTTTCACTGTAACTTTACACTTATAAGTAAGATTAAGGATATTTGATATTTGAAGCTGTGAGAAGCGCTACACTTTTTCATAACATTGTTTACCTTACACTTGATACCCCGGTGATGTGTTAGCAGCTCTCTTGTGTGGTTTATATATTTTTTTTTATAAGAATAGCGCAGTGTTTTGTTACAAAAATTTACATAGCTCTTCTCTAATTGAGCCATTTGCCATCTGCAGGAGTTAGTGGGTGTTGTGTATGCCTCCAGCACAATATACACTACCCAATTGCTGGTTTTCCCATCTCCCTTCAGGCCATTACCATGTCTGGAAGGCCAGCAAGGAGAGGCAGACAGGCGCAAGCCGATAAAAGAGGGCAAGCAGGCTCTGTGTCTAGAGACAACAGTGCTGGTCGTGGACGTGGTGCATCGTCATCATCAGCATGTGGCCATGGGACACGCTTGTCCTTCTTTTCGGCAGCTGGACATGTTGAGCCGCAACATGCCGAAGACTTGGTAGAGTGGATGACCAAGCCCTCTTCATCCTCCTCATCCTCTCTCACCCAGGCTCAGGGTACTAGCAAAACATCTGCCAACGCATCGTCTTCCCTCCTCTCAATTCCATCATCAGTTACTCCTTCCCTAGACCCACCACGTCCTCCTGAGGAGTCTCCTGAACTCTTTGAGCACAGTGTTGGGTACATGCTCCAGGAGGATTCCCAGTGTTTTGTAGGCTCTGATGATGATACTCAGCTAGAGGAAGGCAGTAGCGTGAGTGCAGGGGGGATGCTCAAGAAGGACAGCAATCTGGCAGTCATGTTCCACAAGCTGCAGCATACTGCCAGGTTTGCTCCAGCGATGAAGAGGAAGGGGATGATGAGGGCACTGACTCCACGTGGGTGCCTGGTAGGAGAGAGGAGGAGGAGGAGGCACATGTCCAACGAGGCAGGATGCCCTCCGGGGGCCAGCTTAGGGGCAGCACACAGACTGAATCACACTGCAGAGCTCCGCCTGTGCAGGGCGCTGCCTCTGCGTGTTATTCTAAAAGTTCTTTGGTGTGGGCCTTTTTTGAGACGAGTGCATCAGATCGCACCGCTGCTATTTGCAACATATGTCTCAAGCGTATCTCGCATGGCCAAAACATCAGCCGCTTGGGCACCACATGCTTGACCAGACATATGTTGATCTGCCATGCAGCTCGTTGGCAAGCGTACCTCAAAGACCCACACCAAAGAACAAAGCGAACCTCTCCTTGCTCCTCATCAGCTGGGATCTCAAACCCCACTAGACCTTCAGTCCTCTCTGAAACCTGCTCTGAGAGGAATGAAGGTGTAGAATTAGGTGTGTCACAGGCAAGTGCTTCCGGCACTCTGCTAGCAGTACACCCACATCCGATTATAGCAGGTAAATGTCCCTGCCCCAGCTGCTGGACAGCCGAAAGAAGTTCACTCCCCGCCATTCACATGCCCAGCAGCTGAATGCTAGCTTGGCTAAATTGCTAGCACTTCAACTGCTGCCTTTTCAGTTGGTAGACTCGGGCCCTTCCGTGAGTTTGTACAATGTGCGGTTCCTCAGTGGCAGGTCCCCAAACGCCACTTTTTTTCACGGAAGGCGATTCCGGCTCTTTACCGGAATGTGGAAGGCAATGTCCTTGCCTCGCTGGACAGGTCGGTCAGCGGTAAGGTGCATATTACCTCTGACTCATGGTCCAGCAGGCATGGACAGGAACGCTAGCTGTCTTTCACGGCCCACTCTTCTGGCAGCTGGGAAGGATGAAGGACAAGGTGCAGTAGTGTTGGAGGTTGTTCCGCCACCACGCCTCCAAAATCCTACTATTGGTTGTGACACACCTCTCTCCTCCACCCCCTCCTCTTCTTCTTCCTCCATGGCCTCTTCCAGTGCTCTATCCTCAGAACCAGCGGTGCTCCGTAGGCGTTCCAGGGGCTACGCAAGTACACAGGTAAAACGATGCCATGCCGTGCTTGCGCTGGTTTGTTTGGGGGACAGGAGCCACACTGGGGCAGATGTTTTGTCAGCTGTGCAGGGGCAGGCCGAGAGGTGGTTGATGCCACACCAGCTTAAGCCAGGAATGGTGGTTTGCGACAATGGCACCAACCTCCTCTCCGTCCTCCGACAGGGACAACTGACCCATGTGCCTTGTGTGGCTCACGTCCTTAACCTGGTGGTGCAGCGGTTCTTGGGCAGGTACCCGGGCTTACAGGATGTCCTGAAGCAGGCCAGGAAAGTCTGTGTGCATTTCCGCCGATCATTTAATGCCTGTGCTCGGCTGGCTGAGCTCCAAAAGGAGTTGAACCTGCCCAAGAACCGCCTTATATGTGACATGCCCACCAGGTGGAACTCAACGTTGGCCATGCTGCAGCGGCTGCACACGCAGCAGAGGGCCATCAATGAGTACCTGTGCGACTACGGCACCAGGACAGGATCAGGGGAGCTTGGTTTTTTCTCACCACGCCAGTGGGGCATGATCAGGGATGCATGCACTGTCCTGTCACCGTTTGAGGAGGCCACAAGGATGGTGAGCAGTGACAGTGCATGCATCAATGACACTCTACCTCTTGTCCACCTCTTGGAGCATACGCTTCGTGGAATAATGGACAGGGCACTTGAGGCAGAACAGAGGCAGGAAGAGGAGGACTTCCTTGCCTCTCAAGGCCCCCTTTATCCAGACAGTGTTCCTGCTGTGCCACCCATCACACAGGAAGAGGAGGAAGAGGAGGAGGAAGAGGATGATTGTGTCAGCATGGAGGTGGAGGCTGGCACTCCGCATCAGCAGCAGCAGCAGTCTGGTAGGGATGATTTACAGTCCCAAGAAACCCGTGGACTTGTACGTGGCTGGGAGGAGGTAGCTGCGGATCATGTTGTCCTTAGAGACCCAGAGGACTCCGGACCGAATGCCTCAGCTAACCTACGCTGCATGGCCTCCCTGATCCTGCAAAGCCTGCGGAAGAATCCTCGTATTCTTCGGATCAAGGAGAGGGACCATTACTGCCTGGCCACTCTCCTTGATCCACGGTACAAGGGTAAGGTTGCCAACCTTATCTTGCCAACGCAGAGGGAGCAGAGGATGAGACATCTCTGGGAGGCCTTGCAGAAAGGTCTGTGCAACGCGTTCCCAGAGACTGGGAGGTTACAAACTCCTGATCCTGGACAACGTGTTGCTGAGGCATCGGTCAGAAGGAGCGGTGGAGAAGGTGGCCGTCTGACCGATGCGTTCAGACAATTTTTTAGTCCGCAGCCCCAAGGTATGATCGGTTCCAGCAACCATCGCCAGCGTCTGATTTACATGGTGCAGGAATACCTAGGGGCAAGGTCAGACTTGGACACCTTTCCCACCGAAAATCCTCTGGCTTACTGGGTCTTGAGGATGGATCACTGGCAAGAGCTTGCACAGTATGCAATTGAGCTACTGGCCTGTCCTGCATCCAGCGTTCTTTCGGAACGCACCTTCAGTGCTGCTGGTGGCTTTGTTACCGATCACAGGGTGCGCCTGTCCACCGACTTGATCGACTAACCTTCATCAAGATGAATCAGTCTTGGATCACCCACAGCTACCAAGCACCTGAAGCTGATGTAACCGAATAATTTTTTTTTGAAATATCACATCCCTTCAAGACTGCCTATGCTGATGCTGTGTGACTGTCCTGTTATGTTGATTGTCTATCCTCTTCCTCCTCCGCTGATATGTTGGAAGAACATTTTTGGTTCTGGGTGATGCCATCAGCCCAATTTTTCTGCCCCTGTTTAACAGGGGCGTTTAAGTACAATTTTTGATGCAATGCTTTGCAGCAGGGCTCATTCCTGCACCACAACTAGAGTATTTGGGAGAGGTTGCAGTGTTGTGGCACCAGCACCAGTGCCTAAGGCCCATTTTTTCTGCCCCTGTTTAACGGGCGTTTAATTACAATTTTTGATGCAATGCTTTGCAGCAGGGCTTATTCCTGCACCACAACTAGAGTATATGGGAGAGGTTGTAATGTCGTGGCACCAGCACCAGTGCCTAAGGCCCATTTTTTCTGCCCCTGTATAACAGGGGCGTTTAATTACAATTTTTGATGCAATGCTTTGCAGCAGGGCTCATTCCTGCACCACAACTAGAGTATATGGGTGAGGTTGCAGTGTCGTGGCACCAGCACCAGTGCCTAAGGCCCAATTTTTCAGCCCCAGTTTAACAGGGGCATGTAATTACAATTCTTGATATAATAGTTCACAGCAGGGCGCTCCAGCGCCCACCAAGAGTCACTTTGAGGGCTTACAATGTTGTGGAAACACCAACACCTTGTTCCGCCATTTCTGCAGAGCATATAGGGCAGACCCCTACTTTCAAACATCCAACTTACAAACGTCCCCTACTTGCAAACGGAAGGAGACAACAGCAAGTGAGATGAAAAAAGACGGACGGTAAAACAAATTATACAGGGGTGATAACCCTTCCCTGTGTTTTCCAAAAAGCTTAAAAATAGATTTTTTGACTGGAGCTACACTTTAAAAATGTACCAGTTGAAAAATACAAACAGATTCTACTTAACACAACAAACCTACACAGTCCCTGTCTTGTTTGCACCGCATGTATACTGCTGTTCTGAGTACGGTGTTCCCCTTAATATCCGTACAAGACCCAAAGGGGCTGGTAATGGGCAGGGGGGCTACCCATGCCATTTTTCTCAATGATTTTCATCCATATTGCCGGAACCAGATATAACATTAAAACCGCAAGCAGTTTTAAATGACGTTATTCCCGTTAAATGTAATTTTGTGCAGGGACTGTTCTAAACACGGGACACACGTGGAACTTCACAGGCATACTATAGACACCCCCCAGGCACGATATTTAAAGGAATATTTCCCTTTTTTTTTACTTTAACCTTCATTAAAATCAGTGCTCCCGCCAAAACTGCCATTTTTCTGTTTCAATATGTTTATTGGAAAGTTGAATAAACAGGAATAAACAAGAGTCTACAATCTGCTCCTTGTGCGCCCTCACAGGGGCTACAAAACATGAATATGAAACCAAAGGGCCAGCCATCACATTATACTTGTAATAAACAGAAGAAAAGGAGGGAATATGAGTAGGGGATGGTATCGAGGCTGGTTCCAGAACCAGGCAACTCGTTCCCTCGTCGTTTCCGGAGGGCAGGCCCTTCTTCCACTACGCCCTCCTACGGGGGGCAGTAGAATTCGTTAGCAATGGGATAGATTACAAAGAAGAGTGAAGAGAGATAGGGAACAAAAGGAGAAAAGAGGGGGAAGGAAGGAGGGGGAAAGTTCGGGCATGGGTGCCTCGCCAAGGGGAGTTAGACCAAGCTTAGGCATGCTGCTTGGAGTGCGGGGAACTCATAGGAGATCCACGGCTCCCAGATTTTTAGAAATTTAGCATGAGAATCGTGAACAATACTGGACATACGTTCCTGAAGTAACTTTGCAGTCATGCAGGTTTTAACACCTTGAAAGTCTACCCGTTGGGACTTCCAGGCTTGGGCAATGGTCCGCTTGGCCGCTATAAATAGGTAAGTAGCCAACTTCTGTTGAGGGCCCCGCAAACCAGGTACCGGGCAATGTAGGAGAGCTAGCTTAGCGTCCCTGGATGGTTAGGTGGAAAAGTGTCTGCAGCAAACCAAAAATCCTAGACCAGAACCCCACCAGCCTTGGGCAAGCCCACCATGTATGCATAACATCACCTCGCTGTCCACAATTGCGGAAGCATCTGTCCGTACTCCCAGGGAAAGCCCGAGCTGTGCGGGCAGGTACCCAATACCATCGGAGCATTACTTTATATGCAGCCTCCAGGGTATTAACAATATATTGGTGATTGTTTTCCAGGCCCTGCTCCAGTCCTCTGGGTTTACTGGGGTCTGAAGGTCCTTTTCCCATTGAGTCATATAAGAGAGGGGTGCTGATGGCGGACGGCTGTTCAGAGAGGCATAAATGGCCGAAATAAGGCCTGGGGACCCTGGGGCATATTGGCATGAATGTTTAAAAAAAGTTTTTTGGAAGGGGTAGGTGGACAACGCTGCAATCCAGTGCTTTAATTGGATAAAGTGATAATGCTCATTAGCCGGCGCCCCGTGTGTTTCCTGGATACTCTCCCAGGAGGGGAATAAGCGTGAGGAAAGAAAATTTTGGACTTGTGGGTAGCCATGTGAGGACCACCAGGAAAATGCCTGGGTCTCCTCCAGACCCGGGGGGAAAAGAGGGTTATGGGTGATGGGAAGTAGGGGTAGAAAGGGGGACATCAGATTGCTAGAAAAGCGAACTGAGTCCCACACCTGCAGACTATGTAGGAGCATGGGGCTTAGGGAGGGAGGGCGCAGATTTCTGGGGAGCCAGAGGAGTGCCTGAAGTGCACAAGGGTCACAGCCAGGCACCTCCAGGAGCACCCACAGAGGAACATCCATGGTTGCATGGAGCATAGTCAACGGAGCGATCTGGGCCGCTGTGTAGTATTTAGAGATATTGGGGACCCCCAAGCCTCCCCGGAGCCTATGGGTATAAAGGGTTGCTCTAGGTACCCTGGGGCGTTTGCGCGCCCATATAAATTGGAGTATCCTATTCTGCAGGAGTCGAAGAAAAAAAGTGGGTACCCGGACATGCAAAGTACGAAAATAATAAAGGACTTTAGGGAGGATGGTCATCTTCGCCGCCGAGATCCTGCCTACCCATGAGAGTGTGGGGAATTCTCAGGCTTGCATAAGGGTGGACACCGTTCGCAACAGGGGATAATAATTGGCCGAGAAAAGGGAAGAGTAAGACGGCGTCAATATGACACCTAAATAATCAATCGAGTGGGATACCCAACGGTATGGAAAATGGTCCTGGAGGTGCTGCACCAGATCCAGAGGGAGGTTAACATTCATCGCTGTGGTCTTGGAGAGGTTAATTTGAAGACCTGAGAAGGCCAAAAATCGGTCTAATACTAGTTGCAGGTTGGGCAGGGAGATAAGCGGGTTGGACAGGGTCAATAGGGCGTCATCCGCAAAGAGGTTCACTTTGTATTGAGTGCCCGTGTAAGGGATTCCCGAGATATCACCATTGGTCCTGATCGCCGCCGCCAGCGGCTCCAATGCCAGGATAAATAGTGCCGGGGATAGGGAGCATCCCTGCCTAGTCCCCCGGAGTATCGAGAAAGGTTCCGAAAGGAAGCCCGCATATTTCACCGACGCCGACGGTGCGGAATAGAGGGCCTGGATCCATTGTAGGAAATGTGGTCCAAATCCCCATTTGGTTAGAACAAAGTAAAGGTAGTCCCAGGAAAGCGAATCAAATGCTTTATAAATATCTAGGGATAGCAAAAGTCCTGGTATTTTACGCTGACGAAGTATATGAAGGAGATGGACCACCTTGCAGACATTGTCCCCTGCCTGGCGACCGGGCACAAAGCCCACCTGATCCCTGTGAATGAGGGCCTGAAGATATCTGTTGACTCGCGTGCTCAGAACCTTTCCCAGAACCTTCAGGTCAACATTCAACAGGGAGATGGGATGAAAGGACTGTGGGTCTGTGGCTTCCTCGGATGACTTAGGGATCATAGAGATATGGGCTTTCAGCGAGTCCGGCAAGAGTCTCGCACCTTCCCGCCAGGCGTTGAAATAAGATGTTAAATGGGGCGTGAGCAGGGATGCAAATGTCCCATAGTATAGACCGGTAAAGCCGTCCGGACCCGGGGCCTTGGACGGCTTAAGGGACTTTAGGGCTTGGGCGACCTCCATTTCAGTTATGGGAGCATTCAAATTAGCCTGTGCCGCTGAGGACAATGAAGGAAGACTAATTGATTGGAAGAATCTCTCGGCCCTGTCTCGGTCGAAGGCAGCTGGTCCACTATAGAGGGAGGAGAGGAAGGAGGCAAAGCCAGCAGCTACCTTGGATGGATTGGACGTGAATCCCCCACCTGTCACCTGTAAACGAACCGGCCTGCCCGGACCCCCCACTGAATTACGTTTCCTAGCCAACATGGGACCAGGTTTGTTCGAGCAACTGTAAAATTTATATTTGGACCAGCGCAGAGCTTTCTCCGCCTGGAGGCGAGCATGTCCAACTCAGTGGCCAAGTTGTCGCGTGTCCGCCTATGGGCTACCGTAGGACGCGCCTTCCACGTCGTATCTGCCGCTTCTAACAAGGAGGCCAACTCCCGTATCCGCTGCTCCCTGGCCCGCTTTGTACGAGAAGCGATCTGGATTAGGTGTCCCCTGACCGTCGCCTTGTGGGCTTCCCACAAGGCAACTGGAGAATCAACTGAGCCTACATTTTCTGTGAAATAGGTTTGGATATGTGTTTCTATCTGAGAGGATGCAGCTTGCGTACTCAGGAGGGATTCATTAAGCCGCCAGAGATAGGCAGGGCCGGAGAATCCTGCCAAGGAGATTCCGAGGATCAGGGGATCATGATCCGACCAGGGCGAGGTAGCAATAACGATCTTATGTACCAACGGCAGGGAGCTAAGTTGCAGAAACACGTGATCTATTCTACAAAAACTCTGATGGGGGTTAGAAAAAAAAGTTAATTCCTGTGACAACGGATGCTGCTCGTGCCACACGTCCACCATGCCATATGACTGAAAGAGATCATGCAATATTTGTTCCTGGGAGGCATCACGGGATGGAGGCACTTCCCTGAGACTACGCCTGTCCAAAGAGGAGTTAAAAACAGAGTTGGAGTCTCCCATCATAATCAGGAGGCCTTTTTGGTGCCTAGTGATCACCTGAAACAAATGGGAGAAAAACCTCTGTTAAAATGAGTTAGGAGCATAATACCCAACCAAAGTGACCTCCTGGTCCCAGAGGGTGCCCTGCAAGATCAAATATCTACCCGTAGGGTCCGCTATTTCCTTAGAACAGGTAAATTGGAGGTTACGCCTAAAAGCCATCAGCACCCCTCTTTGCTTCTCAGAAGCGGAAGCCGTAAAAAACACTGGATAAGGGCCGGTTCACACAGCAGGCGAGGCGAGGCGACTCCGACTTGCCTCGCCGCGACCTGCCACGGCCTCAGCGGCGACTTGCAAATGACTTCTGTATAGAAGTCAATGCAAGTCGCCCGAGGTCGCCCAAAAGTAGTACAGGAACCTTTTTTCTGAGTCGGAGCGACTCGAGTCGCTCCTCTCAGAACGGTTCCATTGTACAGAACGGGGGCGACTTGCGAGAGCGAGGCGAGTCGTGTCGCCTCACATCGCCCGCTGTGTGAACCGGCTCTAATGGGAGGACAAATATTTGGGGGAAGAGGATAGGGAGAACCTGGTTTCCTGCAGACACACCACATCAATGGATTGAGATTTTAAGTGACGGAAGACCTTCGACCTCTTAATGGGGGAATTAAACCCATGGATGTTCTGCGAGAGTATTTTCAGCACATTCTGAGCCATCTGGGGGGTAAAAGAAGGTTCATATAATTATAGAGCGGCCAACAAGGCACGTACTCACCCTGACCCCTTGGCGAGGCTATCCGAGCCCAAAGAGGGGATTGGGAGGGAGGGGAACACCAGGAAGAAGAGAAAGAGAGAGAAAAACAAACACAGAATAGACAAGTGAAACACATAAACACCACAATTGGTGGGCATTGCATCCTGCAGTAGGACACTAAAGGAGGCGGCTCCACCACCAACCACAAGGCTAACAAATAGTAAAACATAAGAGCATTGACAACAGTAATACTACAATAATACTAGAATATTACTACATCATTATCTTATTACCGCCCCTGCACAGGGCAATTAAAACTAGAACAGAAGCAGGTGAGACGAGCTAAGCCCATCCCGTAGTACTGCTACCGGGTAGCAGTGGATAAAACTAACAATGGGATTAAAGGTCCCCCCCAGCCGGCACCGCCTCGCTGGGAGCGCCCAAGGAGAGAACCCCACCTCGGTCCCCGAACGTGACCCCCGCGCCGGAGTGCCGCCAGGCCCCAGGGGTCCCACAATAAAAGAGGGGACCCCGTATGGCCTAGGGCCACGGTCCAGCGGGGGGCCACCAGTGCTGATCATGGCCCGCACCCTTAAGGGGGGAGGACCTGAATTAAACCATGGCTCGACCCGAGCAAGGAAGGGAGGGTAGGAAGGAAGTGGGGGGAACAGGGAAGAGAGAAAAAAATAAATAAAAATAAATTATAATTTAAGAGGGAGAAAGGGGTAAGGGAAGGGAAGTAAGAGGAAGGGGATGGGGAGGGGGAAGAAGGGAAGTGCAGGAAGGGGGGAAGAAAGGCGCAGGGTATGGGGAGCGAGAAAATAGAAGGGAAACGGGGAGGGAGCATGGATGAGGAGAGGAGGGAGTGTGAATAAGGAGGGAAGGCAAGGTAAAAGATGGAAATGTTAGAGCCCTTTACAGCTCTTAGGGTCCAAAAACCAACCAATATACATAAGAAATTAGACTTTATATACAATTAGCCCTGGAACCGGCCCCCCCAGACTGCCCCCATCCCACCAGGGTTACAGTCCCACTTTCTTTGTTTTTAAAGAAACGATTGGTCCAAGAGAAGGCCCCCAGATAAGCTGGGGGGCTTGGGCAAAACTAAGCAGTCATAGTAGGGCTGGAGCACTGACAAAAGCCTAAAGTCTAAGGTGAAGGCGCATAGGGCCTGTATATGAAGTAAAAACCACAAGTAACTGTAAAGTTATAAAATAAAAACAAGGAAGGGAGGGGGAGGTATGGGCCAGGAGAGCATGGTCCCATCATCTGGTATGAGACAAAATCCAGCATCAGGCAGAAACAAACAGTGCCTCAAAGGTCCGGGGAGGGCAACTGAACCAAAAGCAAGGGATCATGGACGGGCTCACCCACGCCGTCGTCATCCCGGATCTGAATAGGGGGATCGAGCATGTGACTGGGTAGCAGGAAGGGGGCGTTTCCGGTTGCTGACTGGTTCCCACACACGGCCCAAGCGCCTAGAAGAGGGCCCAGGACCTGAAGCCTTCTCACGGAGGTCGGGGTCATCTGAAGAGGGGAGCAAATGTAGTGCTGCAAAAGTCGCCTGGGCTTCCTCTGCGGTGCGCACTGTGTAGCCCCGGCCTTGGTAGGTGAAAGCGAGGCGAAAAGGAAAGCCCCATGTGTATTTGATGTGGCGTTCCACCAGAGCTGAAGTATAGGGTTTCAGTTGTCGCTTCTTTAGCACTGTGGAGGGGGCCAAATCAGTAAAGAGCTGGTACTTATGGCCTTGAAAACGGAGATCAGGCTAATCCCGTGCTGCCCTAAGGAGCGTTTCCTTAGTGCGGTAGTACGTGAACTTGATGATAATGTCCCGAGGGGGCCCCCCTTCCTTCCTCGGCCCCAGGGCCCGGTGGATCCAGTCAAATTCCATGCGATCGATGGGGATGCCTGGGACGAATTCCTGGAATAGAGCCGTGGCCGTGGAGGTTAAGTCCTCAATAGTTTCAGGGAGTCCCCTAAGCCGGAGGTTCCCTCGCCTAGACCTGTTCTCATAGTCCTCTAATTTTAGGAGGGCTGCATCCAGCTCCCTGCGAATGTCCTGCAAGTCCTGCTCATGGTGATCAATGACTGTTGCTGCAGCCTCCATTCTATATTCCAGCGCATTCGTACGGTTACCCAACTCACAGATTTCCTTTGTGAGATGCGTGGCCAGTTTGGAGGTGGCCGCTGACAGTTCCCCCTGCAGCATGGTTTTAAAGTGAGATAACAGGTCTGCATCCCGCAGTGAGGGCGCTACATAGGGTTGCTGGACTCCTGGTATGCTTTCTGCATCTGAACAGGCTTCGGGCTCACCAGTGAGCAACGGAGGGGTGAAGTCCATGTCTGAGGCCTGCGACTCCAGCAGGCCGTCCGGTGGAAAGGCCTCAAGGCTCGCTCGCACAGCCTGTCTCTTCGTAGTGCTCCGCGCTGTCCCTGATTTGCGCCCCATATTGTCAGTCTCGATGCCGGGATATAATCAGTCAAGATTAATGTGCAGGAGCAGACATATAACAGCCAGTGCGGTCGATGGTGGGGAAGCGCCTCTAGCTTGCGCTCATCCTGGTTATGTGCAGGAGCGGCGATTTCACTGCCGGTGTGGTCGGTGGTGGAGAAGCGTCACTAGTTTGCGACCATCTTGGTTCTTAGTTCATGAGCACCCCCAGTATGTAATGATTTCAGGAAATGTTAATGAATTACAGTCTCCCCTCACACCAACAGGCTATGGAAAGAAAAACTTTAGGGTGCTGGGTGTAGCAAGATGGCTGCCGTCATCCAGAGCAGGCCGGAGCCAGGGCCTTTCCTGAGAGAAGGGGCTGCTGCAGAATAGTACGTGGCTCAGGTTCAGGAGGGGTTACCAGGGCCTGTGCTAATTCAGTCTCCCCACAGCCCAGGAAGATAGCGCCCGCCCGGTTGGGGTAGATTAGCCTGGGAGTTTAGGGGCAACCCTGCATGGGACTCACCAGGCCTAGGGAAGTCCGTTGAGGGGACCGAGCGGCGGCTCCCATTTCTGAGGCCCGGCGACTAGGGGGATCTTCTCCTGGCGACCCCCCACTCCAGATGCGGTGACTCCCGGTGGAGATGGCAGGCATGAGTGGCATTCCCGGAGACCGAGTAGGCCGCAAGATGGCGGCTGGCGCACTGCCGATGGAGGCCGCGAAGGGCCGTATCGTTCGGCCTGCGGGTTGAGGCGAGCAGCCAAACCTGGATGGGGCTGTATAGGAGAGCCCAGCAGAGCAAACAAGCTGTTTTTTGTGGAAAAAGGATCATCCACAGCGGAGGATGGCTGTGGATCCTGATCCGGCCGGTGGAGCTCAGCCACAGTGCGTCCTGCCGCGGTGTCGTCCGGCCACGCCCCCTCCAAAACTGCCATTTTTAAAAACATTTTCGGCATTGACCCATGTCCCCTGGGGCAGGAGCCAGGTCCCCAAACCCTTTTTAGGACAGTATCTTGCATATTAGCCATTATTTATTTTGAACGTTTGAGTCCCATAGACTTCAATGGGGTTCTAAAGTTCGTACGAATTTTCGGTCCATTCGAAGGTTCTGGTGGGAACCAAACTGGGGGGGTGTTCGGCTCATCCCTACTCCTGGGTTATCGGCCCTACATCCCTAGCCCATCCCTTCCTGCTCTTATCGGGTCCATCTCCCTTCAAAGCTTTATCCCTAAGCTTGGTGTATAATTTAGAAATCTGGCCTTTCGCTTGCGCTCGTTCGGCAAGTCCCTGAAGTAAGGGAATTTCCACCCTCTCGACGGTTAGTGACCCAAACTGGGCTTGAATTCCGTGCCTAAGCTGCAAGTACTTATAAAACGTCTTATTAGAAATGCTAAATTCTTGCCTGAGATCTTCAAAAGATTTCATGAGATTCCCTTCATATAGTTGCATTAGCCTGCTAATCCCCTGCCTTTCCCATTCCCAAGGTCTGTCTATGCCACTTAATTCGGCCAAATTTCCATTATACCATAAGGGGGTATAGTCAGTCACTACCGTATATCCCATGAGTTGCTTTGCTGTCTGCCACACTTTCCTCATTAAGACGCTGGTAGAGTATATATATATATATATATATATATATATATATATATATATATATATATATATATATATATATATATATATATATATATATATATATATATATATATATATATACACACAACCATAAACACATAAAATTAACAACGTGCATTCATTTGTCTTAAAGAAAATAAAAGACATATGTCAAGTCCAAGATTGTAAGGAATAATCCAAAAAAAGTCTCTGACAGGAACATCCAACCCAGGTGTAAAATTCCAAATGGAGACAATGTGATTGAAGCACCACCACCGATAAGAGAGGAGGCTTACCAGATGTCAATGACTTGAAGGGGCATATACCATTCAAGTCTTCAAAGGCTTAATGGTCAGCAAACTCGATGGGTACAGCTGATCCTGGATCCAGTCAATGGCTTAACTTGGACATTCACAGACATCAAGTGAGTTAAAAGTTAAATATCATATTCCTTGGTGAGGGCAGAGGCTCGGTATCCACAGACCATGCGAAACAGATGGAGAAATAAAATCGCATAGCATGACACAGTTTAAAAATATTTTTTCGTAGCAAAATGGTCAACTTACATGGCAAAATGCCATCAAAAGCTTCACATGAGTACAGGTGCATGAGCGGTGTGTAACTGTACTGTAATTAGTTGAAACACGTAGGGGGCAATCTTTACATTTGGAGGAAAAAACATTTAACCTCCAGACACAGAAAGGCTCCTTCACAGTATAGCTCTATACACACTTTTTTCAGATTTTCTGCTGAATTTTTCCTTCAGATTTACCAAAACTGTGTAATATGAGGTTAGGAATTTCAATTTGTATGCAATCAGGCAGGCCCTTCTACTACATGGTTTTGGTAAAACCGAAGGAAAAAAACAGCATAAAATCTGATTGTGTGTATGGGGCTTAAGAGAAAATAGACTAATAGACTCTCTCAAAAACTAGTTCTGTCCAGCTCAGTAGATTGTTTTTAAAAAGAGTTGGATGCATTCCTAGTTGCACAAAATATAACTGCATACTAACAATTAAGATAAGTACCAGTGATGGTTGATTCAGGGAATCTCTGATTGCCTCTTGGAACATCAGGAAGGATTTTTTCACCTGCTGGAGCTAATTTGATCATGTTTTATTGGGTTCTCTTTTTGCCTTCCTCAGGATTAACTGTGAGTATGGGATTGTGTATATGGAGGTTTTCCATTTTTTTCCTATTGCTTGAATTATTGACTTGGGCATTTTTCAACTATGTAACTATGATATATTCAAATCTCATAATGCTGCAGCATTAGATCTGAATGGTGTGGGGTTTGGGGTTAGTATGTGTAAGAGCTTATCTTGCTAATCTAGATAGTCACATATTTAGGACTCATAAAAATGCCAGTAGTGTTAGCTGTAGAAAGCTGTGGCTATAGAATGAGTTTTGCAGTGTTTTTTTCAGTAGCGTTTTTTGGAATTTAGCTTTTGTGGTTTTTTTTTAGCTTATTTTAAGCAAAGCTATATTCCCACAAAAGCTTATGGCTCAAAAATGCTGATAAACGCAGGATAGCCACATTTTTTTGTTTTTGGCAGCGTTAGAGTGCTGAAAAACACCTCTTAAAACCCACTAGTTCTGCATTTTTTCCAGCCAGAAAACGCCCCTGCCAAAAAAACTCTGATGCTAGCCTATGAGTGCATGGATAAAAAAAACAGTAGACTGTAGAATAAAACGTCTGGAGCCAAAAACAGCAGCTGTAAAAATGTCCAGTGTGCATGAGGCCTTTAAACCTTCAATCTTTGAACTATGGCCCACAAGCAAAATGTCTTTTCAACACATACAGTACAGAACACAGAAAAACCCATTGCTGTTTAATTATATTTAAACACAAGAACTCATCTGTGAATATCACAATAAACCAACGTATATGGCAGTAAATTAGTGACACAATGAAATAAACCACTGGATAGGATACAACTCTTTCTATACTCCTTCTATTTCCAACATACAGTATTTTCTTAGTCTCAGCGTATTTATTCAAAAAGATATTTACTTTTACTTGTTAAACCTAAGGTTAGACTCAGGGGGATATTATTTTACATGCATAAATGTGTGTCTTGCTTGTTTTTTTTCTGCCCCCCTGGCCACCCACCAGTGTGAAAAAGCCCTAAGGTTTCACTTTTTTTATCTTTTTTTATACAGTAGTGTTTTCATGACATGACAGGTACACTGCCATCCCATGTGAAATAGTATTTCACCTAAAGGAATCTCAATAACCAAAGTTCCCCTTTTTGATAAAAAAAACTCACAACCATTTTTATCACATTTGATAATATCACATGATAAGATACAATTATCATAATATCAGTGCAGTTGCATGCATTTTATATATAATTTGGCTATTGAACTGCAAGATTCTAGTTGGGCTACTTTAGAAGTAAAGAAAAAACACCATGAGCTATAACCTGACCTTGATCTGGTAAAGTTCTTGTATTTGAGTCCCCTGAAGATGCGCAGGAGCAGGAAATGCGTTGAAAGGAACATAGAGCATGACATCACGCAGCCACACCAATCAGGTCTGTGGCGGCATTTGATGTAAGTGCTTACATGCGGCTTTGGATGAACTCTTTTATTTAGGGATGTTTTAAAAGTACTGGCTTTGCACTTTGTAGCACAATGTTTAACTGCTTCCAGACCAGCCACCGCAGTTATACTGCAGCAGGTTGGCTCCTCTGCGTGAGCCATTGGCTCTTTAAGATGCCTCCGGTGGCATGCGTGCGCGCCTGAAGTGTGTCCCTGGAGCTGATGCGAGTGCCCGGCAGACGCAATGACCACTGGGCACCCGCAATTGCTCGTTAAAGAATGAGAATGGGGATTTGTGTGTGTAAACACACAAATCCCAGTTCTTTCAGGGGATTTGTATGAACACTGATCTCTCTCTTTCCCTAGTCAGTCCCATTCCCCTACAGTTAGAACACACCTAGGGAACACAGTTAACGCCCTTGATCGTCCCGTAGTGTTAACCCCGTCCCTGCTAGTGTCATTTATACAATAATCAGTGCATTTTTATAGCACGGATTGCTGTATAAATGTCACAGGTCCCAAAAATGTGTCAAAACTGTCCGATTTGTCTGCCACAATATTGCAGTCCCGATGAAAAATTGCTTATTGCCGCCATTACAAGTAAAAAAAAAATATATATTAAAAATGCCATAAATCTATCCTCTATTTTGTGGAAGCTATAACTTTTGCGCAAACCAGTCAATATACGCTTATTGCGATTTTTTTTTTTACCAAAAATATGCAGAAGAATACATATCAGCCTAAAACGAGGAAGACATTTATTTTTGATTTATTTTTTGGGCATTTTATTATAGCAAAAGGTAAAAAATATAGCTTTTTTTTCAAAATTGGCGCTCTTTTTTATGTTTATAGCGCAAAAAATAAAAAAAATGCAGAGGCGATCAAGTATCACCAAAAGAAAGCTCTATTGGTGGGAAAAAAAGGACGTCAATTTTGTTTGGGTGCAACTTCGCAAGACCGCGCAATTGTCAGTTAAAGCGACACAGTGCTGTATTGCAAAAAGTGCTCTTTCCGAGACTGAAGTGGTTAAAAATACTGGTTTTGCACTTTGTAACACAAGGTTTAAAATAAATACTACACTATATAGCTTTATTATCTCTTGGCTGCTGGTGTCTTATGAGTGCTTAGTGCATATACTGCCTCCCATGAGAGAAGAGGATTTTAACAGTGCCAAACCTATTGAGTGGATGGATCCAGGGATCACAGATTGAACTTGTTTTGCTGCTTCATTCTTTAGCAGCACGTCCATGTGGTGAGTGCACAATCTCATTTTTGGTGGAAGGTAATACACGCATATCAGTGTTACTCTTTGGATTTTGGATGAAGAAAGTCCACAAACATTTGCATGGGACTATTGTTTATTTTAATCACTATTGATCATAGTGGACTAAGCCCTCGTTCAAACTAGTGTGATTTGTCATACAATTTGAAACTGTTAAATCGCATGGCAAGTCGCATTCATTGCTAGCAATGGAACAGTTCATATTGCCGCGACTCATGTCGCAGCGAGGGAAAAAATGCTAGACTTTTCTCTTTTTGATAACAACTCACAAGCATTTTTATCTCATTTAATAATATTGCATGATACAACACAATTATAGTATCAGTGCAGTTACTGCAATCTGCAATGCATTTTATATAGAATTTGGCTATTGAGCTGCAAGATTCTAGGTGGACTACTTTAGCAGTAAAGAAAAACCATCATGTGCTATAACCTCACCTTGGTCTGGTAAAGTTCTTGTATTTGAGCGTCAATCCACTCTTCTAGTTTAATCCTGCGCTGCAGTTCCTTGCGGTTATATTTCACTGTGAGTTTCCCCAGGTTCTTGGATGTCTTGTCTTCATCGTCTTGTTTTTCTACGTTTAAGAAGGTGACCCGAGGAGCAGTGCTGTCACTGGTAGCCATTGTCACTCTCGGAAACACTGACCTGTGAGTTTGTTCCGTTTGATCCAATTTTCTCCTAAATGAAGTAGGTCTGCAGAGGATCCAAATACATGTGATCAGGAGACAGGGAAAGACTGTGACAAAGGTACAGCTACAAGGAAGCAAAGTCTCTGCCAGCTTCTTGTGTTTCAATGTTCCAGGCCAGATAGAGATCAAATGTTCACATATTATCTTATATCACTCTAAAGGGATAAGCTGCAAGATAACACCAACAGTTTTATAGTTCATTAACATTACAATCGTCCACACACTGCTAACGTGGAATTTGTCTGATTTATAAATAGTTACAAACGCTTACTGAGAAAAAAAACTCAGTCATAGTCCACTTCCTTTTAATAATGTTTGTTGACTGGTTATCTCCGTCTTCATTATTCTGAATAACAAACCCTGGACAAGCATGCAGCTAGTGAAGTCAGTCTTGTGTCCAAGTGTCTTGATCTCCATAACCAACAGGTAAGTATTAAAGCCTTTGGATCTACATAATAGTCAGACAACAAGTGATTTTAAATAGAGTGTTCAGCATTGGCAGGCTCGGTACGTTTTCATACAGGTTTTCTTAATATTAAATATTGTAGCGCAACAGAAAAACGTCAGGCTTTTTTCAGCGGGACTCATGTGAACAGGAAGCTACGACTTAAATTTCAAGTTATTTAATATTAATGTTGAACTCCAGCCTTACCTTCAGTCTTGCACAGTTGTAGAGGATCCTCTCCTGTACTGAAATTGCTTAACGTGAGTATCTCAAAATCTGCAGCAAGTCATTTACTGGCAGTGGAACATCTAGCATCATTTATTTTGACATGTGGGCATTGCCCATGGCAGTCTGCATGTAAATGAAACCTGCCTAGGGTTGCCTCTTTCTCCAGACTACTCATCAAGGCACTTTGATATTTGCATACCTCCGCCAAAAAGACCGCTTACCATTTGCATCAGGGCTGAGGGCTCCTGAGAGGAGTACTAAGATGGGGTGCTGTGATGTTTTCAGGAAGCTATGTACAGCACCCTGCCGGTCCCTCCCACCAGCCGTGATCTGCCTGCATTGCATTGAGAAACATAAAAACACAGTGATGACATCACTGGCTCTAAAATAAGGTATGTACAGACAACATAAAGGGTTTTCTAAAAAAAATAATAAAAAAATAATAATTAGCATGTGGATAAAGGGAGAGGGGGTCTAAATGTAAAAAGATGAAATGTCAGCTTTAAAGCGAGTCTCTAACCTTTTTTGCATAAAGTAAATAAAGAACAGATGCCAGACATGGGCAGCGCAGAGAGAAAGCTCTGTCTGTGAGTATCTAATTCTACAGTGATCCTGTGAGCAGAGTGCCCGCTATTAGCTTCCTTTGTCAGTGATCCCTCCAGTGTCTGCTGGGATGCTGAAGTATGGACAGGAGGTGTCTAAACCGTTGGGATAGCGACTGGAAATGTTTGCTTGGTGATCCCAAGATGGTGCCAGCAGCCATGCGGCCACGGCTGTGGAGATACACAGCGCACAGCTCCAGGTCAGGGGCATGGAGGATAATGCTGCACCAGGTTGGGTGAGTCCTCTCACCCAATGTAATCGGCTAAAACCCAGGGGAAGTCACTGGAAAAGCTGGGAAATAGGTCTGCACAGTGTGAGCAGGAGTTAAAGGGGGATCCTAAACCCTTACTTAAACAGATAATGGCTGCTATATATCTCTGCCAGTCCACTGTGACAGACCACATAGAAGGCTTGAAGTTAGAATTCTCCTTTCCAAAGCAGGATGTCCAAAAAGTGAGAGAGTGGACAGCTGTCGGTGAACAGTGTTCTGAAGCAGTGGTTCTCAACCTCAGTCCTCAAGTACCCCCAATGAGCCATGTTTTCAGGTTTTCCTTTATTTTGCACAGCTGCTTTAAATCAATATCAATGACATGGTACTTGTAAGAGCTATTTTATCTAAGGGAAGTTCCCAAAACATGGCCCATTGTGGGTACTTGAGGACCACTGTTCTGGAGGACACCGTCAGACCTTTGGAAGCTCAGATCTCTAAAAAGGCCCTTTCTGAGCACACTGCGAAAATGGCGGATACGGAGGACCGTATGAACATAAATAACATTCCTCTGGTAGGCTTCACAGAAGGCGCATAAGGTTGGCATCCTGAAGATTTCCTGGAGAGATGGCTTAGTGAAAATATGGAGGCAGATACCTTTACCAGATTGTTTGCCATCTAGCGTGCCCATCGTATTCCAGCTCAGCGATTCCTTGTCCCATGGTTGCAGAATCCTCCATTTTCGTGATCAGGAAAACATACTGTGGGCTGCAAGAAGTTGTCCTGAGCTGACATTTAATGGCTGTCGCATCGCTATCTAACCTGATTTTTCTGTTGCTACACAGAAACAGGTGGCCAGTTTTAAGCGTGTGAAGAAGCGTGTCCGGGATCTAAATATGATTTACAGCATGTTGTATACCCAGCCAAATTGAGGGTAGTGGATAAGGGGAAAGCCTATTACTTTACCAACCTGACTGATGCCTATAGAGGGCTTGATGCTCTCGGTAGTCCTTGGGGGGATAGCTCTCCTATGTGGCATATGGGATGGGGGGGTGGGTTATTTTCCCCTGCTGATGTTTCTGATTATACCGAGCTAAAGCTGTTTAATTTTTTTCCTTTTGGCTCCTGTTATTTTCTGTCCTGTTTCTGTTACTTGGAGAAGTCTTGAGACTTTTGGAACCATGCTCAGTATATTTTACTCATATACATTAATGTTTGCAAGCATTTTTTGTTGTTTTTGTTTCTTTCTAACATTTTACTATTTGCTCCTTAAGGGAAGTTTGAACTCCCAAGAACTGTTGCTGTAGGCCTGTATGGGCCCATGAAATTTCCTCAGGGGTTTCACCTCTGTTCCCCATTCGTGGATTTTTTTTTTTTAGGATTTTGCTCTTTCTACAGCTAATTTTTGGACTTGTTTTTGTTTTTTTATGGTCCTGGGACTGTGTGTGACTCGCTTATTATCCCTTACCTTAAGTGTTTTGTACCCCCGATGTTAATGTGTGTCTGTGTATGTGCGGAATCCTGGAGCTCTGGCATGAGAGTAATGATTGGCGGCACTGATGTGCACTGATTGGCAGCACTGATTGACACTGATAGGCAGCACTGATGGGAACTGATTGGCAATACTGATGGACACTGCTGGGCACTGATAGGTGGCACTTATGGGCACTGATAAGTGGCACTGATGGGTGGCACAGATGGGTACTGATTGGCGGCACTTATGGCACTTACAGAGGAGAGGCGAAGTTTCACATGCAGCAGATAGTGAGGCTTGCAAAAGCCGCTCAGTGTTTGAAACTGTCAGGTAATGTAACTGTTTGCAGGGAGAAGGGCAGCTGTCGAAACTCAGTGGCAATGTTGGGTTTGGTTAGGACCGAGCAGCTATCAAACACTAGCCAATGATTGGGCTGCTTAAGAAAGGGGGGCAGAGGCACAGAAACATAGTGGCCTGCCCAGTCATCATCCCATTGGCTGGAGTTTGATAGCTGTTTGGCCCTGGCCACCCCGACGTCATCACTCAGTTCTGACAGCTGCTCTTCTCCCTGCAAGCAAGTTATATTACCTGACAGTTTCACACACTGAGTGGCTTTTGCAAGCCTCACTATCTTATGCATATTAAACTATTTCACAGGCAGCGTAACCCGCATTTTGGATGCAGCCTTTCAGAGCAGCCCAGAGGGGCAGTCGTTTTTAGGATGCGGCCTGTACCGCCTCCATAAGTGGTACAAACTGGTGGTCTCTCTATTTCAAGGAAACTACTGAGTTAACAAGATGGATGGCATATTCAGCGAAGGTATGAATTTAGCAAAAAAAAAAACATGTAAAAAAGTTCTCATTTAAAAAGGGCTCATATACCTGGGGCGTATTATGCTACTTTTTCTTCCTATGCTGGGGGGGTATCCACTCTGGTGACAAAGATGCTGCCCATTTCTTTACTAGCTGTTAAAACCGACCCATGCGGTTGTTTCGTTATTTTGGTAATCAAAGTCTGGAATGTATTTTTAACTTTGGTTAATGTCTATGTGACTCCCCCTTTTCGTGTACTCATTTAGATGACATGATTAAGGTGACTTTGGCGGTCGCCTAAGGAAAGGTCTTTATTTCGGGGGGACTTTAATGCAGTGGTGGATCCCTTCATGGATAGGAGGACGGGATCTTCCGGGCCTCCTGTCCTTTTTGTGGTATGGCTGTCTACTTAGTTTCCTGGATGTCTGGAGATATAAGCCTCCAGACATCAGAGAATATTCTTGTTATTCAGAGACACATAAGTCACTATCAAGGATTGACACTGTATTTGCTGAAGGGGCAGGGGTGGGCTTGCTTGACTTGGTCCAATATCTCCCCAGAGTGATCTCTGATCACTCTCCTTTATCCCTACATCTTCATCTGGGTGTCCAGCGGGGTTTGCCGTCACTGGGGTATGGAGGTTAATTGGTTGCAGAAAGAGTATGTTAAGATTGCATGCACACAAGCTATACGTTTTTACTGGGTGGAGAATGGTGCCAGTTAGTAGGTGAGGTTGAAAAAAGACACAAGTCCATCAAGTCCAACCTATGTGTGAGATTATATGTCAGTATTACATTGTATATCCCTGTATGTTGTGGTCGTTTGGGTGCTTATCTAATAGTTCCCTGAAACTATCAATGCCCCTCGCTGAGACCACCGCCTGTGGAAGGGAATTCCACGTCCTTGCTGCTCTTATAGTAAAGAACCCTCTATGTAGTTTAAGGTTAAACCTCTTTTCTTCTAATTTTAATGAGTATCCACGTATCTTGTTAAACTCCCTTTTGCAAAAAAGTTTTATCCCTATTGTGGGGTCACCAGTATGGTATTTGTATATTGAAATCATATCCCCTCTCAAGCGTCTCTTCTCCAGAAAGAATAAGTTCAGTGCTCGCAACCTTTCCTCATAACCAATATCCTCCATACCAGTGTTTACCAGTGTAACAGGTCATGTTTTCAGGATTTCCCTCAGATTAAATGGCTGTGGTAATTACTAAGGCAGTGAAACTGATCAAATCAACTGTGCAAAATAATGGAAAGCCTGAAAACATGACCTGTTGGGACGCCTTGAGGACTGGAGTTGAGAAACACTGCTCCAGACCCTTTATCAGCTTTGTTGCCCTTCTTTGTACTCGCTCCATTTCCAGTACATCTTTCCTGAGGACTGGTGCCCAGAACTTGACAGCATATTCCAGGTGCGGCCAGACCAGAGTCTTGTAGAGTGGGAGAATTATTTTATTTCTGGAGTTGATCCCCTTTTTAATGCATGCCAATATTCTGTTTGCTTTGTTAGCAGCAGCTTGGCATTGCATGCCATTGTTGAGCCTATCATCTACTAGGACCCCCAGGTCCTTTTCCATCCTAGATTCCCCCAGAGGTTCTCCCCCCGGTGTATAGATTACATTCCTATTTTTGCCACCCAAATACATTATTTTAAATTTTTCTACATTGAACCTCATTTGCCATGTAGTTGACCACCCCATTAATTTATTCAGATCTTTTTACAAGGTTTCCACATCCTGCGGAGAAGTTATTGCCCTGCTTATCTTATTATGGTCCACAAATACAGAGATTGAACTGTTTACCCCATCCTCCAGGTCATTTATGAACAAATTAAATAGGATTGGTCCCAGCACAGAACCCTGGGGGACCCCACTACTCACCCCTGACCATTCTGAGTACTCCCCATTTATCACCACTCTCTGAAATCGCCCTTGTACCCAGTTTTCAATCCATGTACTCACCTTATGGCCCATGCCAAGGGACCTTATTTTGTACAGTAAATGTTTATGGAGAACTGTATCAAATGCATTTGCAAAATCCAGATACACCACATCAGTTGATCCCAACTGCTCTAATGGGAGGCCTGTAAGGCTACTATGAGGGGGGTTTTCATTTCTCAGACACAAAGTTTCAAGCGTCAGCTAGCTTCTACAGTGTCGGAGGGACAACGGAACTTTACATGAAGCCAATCACTTAAAAAATCAGTATTACACATGATTATAAATGTATTACATAGTAGCAAAATTCATAGTAGCAATTTTACAGACAGGAAGAGATGTCGGTTTCTCTTGCTGATGTCCGTGAACCTACATCAGGTAGATTGGCGGATTGGCATCAGGCGACCCGTGAACTCCACTCGGTCTTGTCTGCCCAAACCACCAAGAATAGGCTTGACAAATGGCAGTGTATACGAGTTTGGAGACGAGAATAGTCATTTGCTAGCATACCTGGGGAGACCTGACTATGTACCAGTGCCTATAGCTGGTATTCGTTTGCCGCAGGGAGGGGATGCAAGTGACTCGCTTGATATTATGCAAGCTTTTGTTTCCTCCTACGGTATCTCACAAAAGTGAGTACACCTGTCAGGTCACCTGAGACCAGGTGACAGATGCACTCCGTAGGAGTCGGAAGTGCACCGATAGGTAGTGGACCTTAGGACTGACTGCTGCGGATTGTACCCAGGGAGATTCAGGACACAGGTCTACAGGATCACTAACACAGATCCCAATGGGAGCTGGGGCATAGATTCCCCAGGGCTTGGAGTCTAAGAGCCAGCAGGTGTTCACCAGAGCCTCTAGTGGTGAGGATGGACTGAGCTGTGGTCTGACTCCAGGTCGCAGCCCCTAGGGTCTCACAGCTCACACTCATGGTAGATTACAGAAGAAGGAAGCAGCAGGCTGGAACAAGAATAGTAAAGGGATAAGGCAGAGGTCAAGGCAACTAGCAGAGAGGAACAGAGTACACGCCAAAGGTTCAGGGTCACAGGGCAAACAGGGATAGTCGGGGACACACCAAAAGGTCAGGGTCACGAGCAGACAGGAATAGTCGAAAACATGCCAAGATCGGTAACAGAGACAGACGAAGAGCACACAGCAAGCAGGAAACAGGAAGCCAAACACACAATGAATACACAATGGTTGATCAGCACCGCTGGCTTGCAGTGCACAGGTTAATATAGGGTTCCCTGATAGGGCCTGGGGTGGAACCATGCTTAGAGGAGAGGTTATAAAAACAGCCAGGTGAGAGTGGCTGGCCTCTTAGTCTGAACATATGAGGAGAGGTAAGCTCACAGAAAAAGATTACTGCATAACCATGAGAACACCCCTCACATTTTTGTAAATATTTTATTAGAACTTTTCATGTGTCGACACTGAAGAAATTACACTTAGCTACAATGTTAAGTAGTGAGTGTACAGCTTGTATAACAGTGTACATTTTCTGTCCTCTCAAAATAAGTCAACACACAGCCATTAATGTCTAAACCACTGGCAACAAAAGTGAGTACACCCCTATGTGAAAAGGTCCAAATTGTGCCCAAAGTGTCAATATTTTTTGTGGCCAACATTATTTTCCAGCACTGCCTTAAGCTTCTTGGGGATGGAGTTCACCAGAGCTTCACAGGTTGCCACTGGACTCCTCTTCCACACTTTCATGATGGCATCACAAAGCTGGTGTATGTTACAGACCTTGCAATCCTCTACCTTACCTTTGAGGATGCCCCAAGGATGCTCGATAGGGTTTAGGTCTGGAGACATGCTTGGCCAGTCCATCACCTTTACCCTAAGCTTCTATAGCAAGGCAGTGGTCATCTTGGAGGTGCGTTTGGGGTCATTATCATGCTGGAATACTGCCCTGCAGCCCAGTCTCCAAAGGGAGGGTATCCTGCTCTGCTTCAGTATGTCACAGTACATGTTGGCATTGATGGTTCCCTTGATGAACTGTAGCTCCTCAGTGCCGGTGTTCTGCTAAGAAAGTTCCCCCTGGTGGATATTGACCCCCATGTACTGCGCAGCGCTTGCGCAGTACGAACCCCAACGGAGCCGCCGAAAATAGCCGAAGCTGAACACCTGTGAGTAAGCTGTACACGGCGCCTGCATGCCAACACTATTGTAAAAAAACACTTTGTAACAGAAGAAAAAATCTTGAGAAATTGATTAATGTGTTATTGCTGCCAACATCCTAAATGGCATCATGTAAAAAAATACTTTTTACACTTTGCAACAGGGCCCCTCGCCACACTTTGGGCACAGGCTCGCTTCGCTCGGCATATTTATATTCTAACTCAATGTCCACTTGGATGGTCGGGCTTGAACCTGGACTTAGGGCCGAATGTAGTGGGCAGGCGCCGTGCAGAGCTGACGATCAGCTGTTCATCTTCTGAGACTTTTGGCGGCTCCATAGTCGTTCGTACTGCATGGGCGTAGCGCATGGGCAGTACAGGGGGGTCCTTATCCGCCAGGGGAACTTTCTCAGCAGGACACCGGCAGAACTCATGCACCCCAGCAGAGGCCTATCTAGTGAAAATGGTGCCTATGGCAAGAACTGAAACTGCGCCCCTGTCAAAACATTTGAAACCCATCTTTCAGCTAACCTTAACAAAAAAAAACAGCTAACAAAACTACAAGTCAAACTCTTTAATCTTCCAATTAACAAATTGCAAATGCTATAACATGAGCACCCAAAAATGCAGTAACACCAGCATCCATAAATACAGTAACAGCACCCAAAAATGCTGCACCAGCACCTTTGACACTGTACAGAGGTATAGAGGGAGTAGGATCACCAGTGGCTGGGTGCCCTAGGCTGTCTAGTTTGCCTAGTGGTAGCACCGGCCCTGTCTGCTTAGCACACATGCAGAAGCTCACATGAAGACTTTAAGACACCTTGCACACTGAGGCGTTTTTCAGACGCTAAAAGCGCTAAAAATAGTGCCTGCATAGTGCTTGAAAAAAGCCTCAGCTGCAAACCCAGTGTGAAAGCTTGAGAGCCAACTCATCGGCCATCATGGAGGCGCCTGTTGCTAATGAAGTGCTGTGCCAGGGCCATGCTCCAGCAGGCCGGCCGTGGCGCTGGGGACTAGATTGTGCGGGAGGCAGCCATGAGAGGATGGGTGGGACTTTTTTTTGTGCAGGGTGGCTTTTTTGCCGCGCCCCCCCCCCATGGCGCCAATGGCACTTGCCATGGCTGCCATACCCTAGATACGCTTCTGAGCCCCAGACCATGACACTCCCACCATCATGCTTGACTGTAGGCGAGACACACTTATCCTTGTATTCCTCACCTGGTTGGCAACACACACGTTTGACACCATCTGAACCAAATAAGTTTATCTTGGTATCATCAGACCACAGGACATGGTTCCAGTAATCTATGCCCTTAGTCTGCTTGTCTTCAGCAAACTGTTTGCGGGCTTTCTTGTGCCTCATTTTTAGAACAGGCTTCTGGGATGACAGCCATGCAGTCCGATTTGATACAGTGTGCGGAGTATTGTCTGAACACTGACAGGCTGAGCCCCCCACCCCTCCAACCTCTGCAGCAATGCTGGCAGCACTCATACGTCTATTTCCCAAAGACAAACTCTGGATATGACGCTGAGCACGTGCACCCAACTTCTTTGGTCGACCATGGCGAGGCCTGTTCTGAGTGGAACCTGTCCTGTTAAACGGCTGTATGGTCTTGGCCACCGTGCTGCAGCTCAGTTTCAGGGTATTGGCAATCTTCTTATAGCCTAGGCCATCTTAATGTAGAGCAACAATTCTTTATTTTAGATCCTCAGAAAGTTCTTTACCGTGAGGTGTCATGTTGAACTTCCAGTGACCAGAATGAGAGAGTGAGAGTGATAATACCAAATTTAACACACCTGCTCCCCATTTACACCTGATATCTTGTAACACTAATGAGTCACATGACTCTGGAGAGGAAAAATGGCTAATTGGGCCAATTTGGGCATTTTCACTTAGGGGTGTACTCACTTTTTTTTGCCAGCAGTTTAGAAATGAATGGCTGTGTGTTAAG
Organism: Lithobates pipiens; assembly: GCF_037356315.1. Classification (NCBI taxonomy): domain Eukaryota; kingdom Metazoa; phylum Chordata; class Amphibia; order Anura; family Ranidae; genus Lithobates; species Lithobates pipiens. Next base: position 139,308,292 of record NW_027507791.1, read on the forward strand.
TTATTTTGAGGAGACAGCAAATTTACACTGTTATGCAAGCTGTAAACTCACTACTTTACATTGTAGCAAAGTATCATTTCTTCAGTGTTGTCACATGAAAAGATAAAATAAAATATTTACAAAAATGTGAGGGGTGTACTCACTTTTGTGAGATACTGTATAAAGATCTGTATGCGTCCCGTGCTATTGCAAGTCAGGCTGCTCTTGATCTCCCCGGGGTGTCAGATGATGACCGTGGATTGATGCATAGGGACATTATGTTGGAAGAGATTGAAACAGCGATTTGCTTCCTTTTCTCCTCGGATATCTCCTGGATTTGATGGCCTGCCCTTAGGGTGATATGGAACGTTTGGGGACTTGTTGGCCCCTAGATTGCTCCAGGTGTTCAACTCAGTGAGGAAGGAGGGTAGCTTGCCACCCTCTATGCGGGAGGCTCTTGTGGTTTTGATACCTAAGAGTGGGAAGGATACTAAGGAATGTGATTCCTATCGTCCGATCTCACTGATGAATGTTGACACAAAACCTCTAAGATCCTGGCAGGTAGATTACAGGAGGTTTTTTGAAACATGTTAATGCAAACGGGCAGGTTTGCTCAGATGAATATAAGACGTCTTTTTCTAAATTTGCAGTCTATACATTATAACTCTGGTGCAAGGCTAGTGGCCTCCATGGATACCAAGAAGGCCTTTGACTCGGTAGAGTGGCCTTTTTTATTTTGTTTGCTTGAACGCTATGGATTTGGGTCTAAGTTTGTGTCATGGGTATGGCTTTTATATATAGGAAAAATAAATTATGATCCTATGTGCCCCCATCCCCTCTTCTATTTGCCCTGGCCATTGAGCCATTAACCACAAAGCTACGTGTGGATACTAATCTCTCTAGCTTACGTCTGGGCCAGCTAGAGGAACGTGTACCATTGTATGCTGACGACAACCTCCTGTACCTGCAGGATTAGGGTCCCTCTTTCTCTGTCACTTTTACCCTCATTCAGGTGCTTGGGGACTATTCCGGGTTCTGTATAAATTGATCTACCTCGTCCTTATTCCCTATTGATGGTGTTCCAACTGTTCCAGGTGATTGCCATATTTAGTTGTCCACATCTTTTCGGTATTTGAGGGTCAAAATTAAACTGCTGTATCTACTGTAAATTCTTAGATAATTTATCGCCGGTGGTTTGTGTGTTTCGGGAAGGTTTTATGGCAGGTTTTACTGCTTACCCTCATGGGGTGGATACATTTATTTAAAATGATATTCTTTCCTAAATTCTTCTGCAGTGCGGCTCTTGTGGTGGGAGGGTGTCATATTATGTCCTCCCATTTAAACAGGGAATGCGCGCGATCGTGCGTGCACATTCCTGTTCCTTCTGTGGCAGTGTGTCACGGAGACACTGCTCGCTACCGAGGGGGGTGAACAACCATTGTATATGGCTGTTTACCACGTGATTCACAGATGGTTCCACCCCCACTTCGCATGCACGTTGGTGGCGGCGTGTTCCCGGAAACACTGCTCGTCACCGACGCTGGTAAACAGCCATTGGTCGGCTATTTACCTACGTTGTCGGCTGTGATCCTTTCAAAGACGAACACTAAATGTCAACAAACCGCCGTAACGAGATGTTACTGGGTTCTCCTCCTCACACACCGATCGTGTGTGAGAAGCAGATTTGGGTAACATCTTGTTACTGCTTACAGTACACACCAATCACACTGATTGCCCCCTCCCAATAAAGAGGACCTGTCACCACCCATCAGAGTACCTGTCACTCACAGTCCATCAGAGTACCTGTCACAGTCCATATGAGTACCCGAGTACCTGTCACAGTCCATCTGAGTACCTGTCACAGTCCATCAGAGTACCCGAGTACCTGTCACAGTCCATATGAGTACCCAAGCACCTGTCACAGTCCATATGAGAGCCTGAGTACCCGAGTACCTGTCACAATCCATCAGAGTACCCGAGTACCAGTCACAGTCCATAAGAGTACCTGAGTACCTGTCACAGTCCATCTGAATACCAGAGTACCTGTCACAGTCCATCTGAGTACCTGAGTACCTGTTACAGTCCATATGAGTACCCGAGTACCTGTCGTAGTCCATCAGAGTACCCAAGTACCTGTCACAGTCCATATGAGTACCCAAGCACCTGTCACAGTCCATATGAGTACCTGAGTACCTGTCACAATCCATCAGAGTACCCGAGTACCAGTCACAGTCCATATGAGTACCCGAGTACCTGTCACAGTCCATCTGAATACCTGAGTACCTGTCACAGTCCATCTGAGTACCTGAGTACCTGAGTACCTGTTACAGTCCATCAGAGTACCCGAGTACCTGTCGTAGACCATCAGAGTACCCGAGTAGCTGTCACAGTCCATCAGAGTACCCAAGTACCTGTCACAGTCCATATGAGTACCTGAGTACCTGTCACAGTTCATCTGAGTACCCGAGTACCTGAGTACCTGCCAGTCCATCTGAATACCTGTCGCAGTCCATATGAGTACCTGTCACAGTTCAACTGAGTAACAGAGTACTTGTCACAGTCCATATGAGTACCTGAGTGCCTGTCACTGTCCATATGAGTACTTGAGCACCTGTCACAGTCCATATGAGTACCTGAGTATCTGTCATTGCCCTTCAGAGTACTCAAATACCAGTCACCAGGCCATCAGTGTACATGAGTACCTGTCACCAGGCCTTCAGAGTACCCGAGTACCTATAACCAGGCCTTCAGAGTACCCGAGTACCTATCACCAGGCCATCAGAGTACCCGAGTACCTGTCACCAGGCCATCAGAGTACCCGAGTACCTATCTGCAGCCCATCAGAGTACTGGAGTACCTATTTTCAGCCCATGCCTCATAGAATATACATTGAGGTGTTTGCTTTCCAAAATGGGGTCATTTTGTGGGTAATTCCACTGTCCTGGTGCTCCAGGACCTTCAAAAGTGTGATAGGTAGGAATGAAATGAGATGTATTATTTATGCTCGTAGAACGCCTGAAGGTACTACTTCAATGTTGGGCCTCTCTATGTGATCAGGCTGTGTAAAAGTCTCACACATGTGGTATCACCATACTCGGGAAGTGTAGCAGAATGTGTTTTGGGGTGTAATTTTTGCTATATACATGCTATGTGTTAGAAATATCTTATAAATGGACAACTTTGTGTAAAAAAAAAAAAAAAAAAAAAAAGTTTAATTTTTTTCCACATTTTCCAAAAACTTCTGGAAAAAAAATTAAAATTAACAGTTAAAAAGACTCATTATGCCTCACAGATTATACGTTGGGGTGTTTGCTTTCCAAAATGGGGTAATTTTGTGGGCAATTCCATTGTCCTGGTGCTCCAGGGCCTTCAAAAGTGTAATAGGTGGTTGTGAAATGAGATGTGTCATTTTTTCTCGTAGAACGCCTGAAGGTGCTACTTCAATGTTGGTGCTCTGTATGTGGCTATACACTAATCTGGGTTATTTTTACCAAAGATATGTAGCAGTATAAATTATGGCCAAAATGTATGAAGAAAAATTACTAATTAGCTAAATTGCATGACAGAAACATTTTTTTATTTATAGCACAAAACGTTTTTTTTAAATAAAAAAAACACTAGTGATTAAATACCACCAAAAGAAAGCTCTATTTGTGTGAAAAAAAGGATGCAAGTTTCATATGGGTACAGTGTTGCATGACTGTGTAATTGTCATTAAAACTGTGAGAGCGCTGAAAGCTGAAAATTGGTCTAGACAGGGAGGGGGTGTAAGTGTACTGTATTGAGGTGGTTAAAAAAATGAGGAAGGTGTGGTTCCGTTGGGTTGATTCTACTGATATATTAAAGGGGGAAGTGGATATTTGAAAGGCTATGGCAAGGGATGTAGAGGGATAAGATTCCCCTGGGTTGTGGATCATGGGAGCAGTTTCACACACACACTACTGGGACTAGAATAGTTGTTGTTTTTGGTTTCTTGATTTTTTTTATTTTTTTTTGGTGTAAATTTGCTGTATTGTTTGAACAGTTTATTTTGTACTGAGGTGTATTGTTAACTTTATGGGGGCCAAAAAAGAGAGGTAATTGCTGGCCTCTGAGGTATATTTTTAAAAATGTGTAGCCTCTGACATGTGTAATATGGTATTTCTTTTTCTAATTTGCCCTGGTATTGTTATGGTTACTTTTATGTAAGGGTTCTGACAGTATTTTTAACCTCTGTTTGCTGGTAATATTGAGAAATCTAAAAAACAAAAAAACAAAAAAACAGTTCACCAGTTACATTTTTTTTTAGATTTCATATCCCTATCCTGTTGATGTTAGTGACACTGTAGCAGAAAAAGAGGGAAATCTCCAACATTGACATGGCAAACGTAGACATGTAGCCTCCCAATACCCTACTTGCCATGGTGATGTTTTCACTAGGAGAGGAAGTGAGGGATGGTACCTCAGATAGAAAGCTGTTTTCTACTCTGTTCAAAACTACAAATAACATTTTTGTCTGCAGATACAGCTTAAAATTGTTGTAAAACCTAAACATTTTTTACATGAATAAATTTCCTGCATTAAAGTGTTTGTAATCTGATGAAGAATAAATAAATAAAAAAAAAACTTTAAGACAACAGCATAATGTGCTAGTATGCATCATATACTAGCACATTATGAAATGCTTACCTTAGAATGAAGCCTTCCAGTGACGCCCGCTCGCCGCTGAGACAGCTGACATCTTCCCCCCGGTTTTTCTTCTGGGTTTGTGGGCTCTGGCGCTGTGAGTGGCTGGAGCCGCAATAACGTTACTCCCGTGCATGTGTGTGGGAGTCACCATTTCTAGCATGGGCTCTGAAGGTCCGGCACTGTAAGCTAGGCCTTCGGAGCGCATGCGTCAACGATGTCTTCAGCTTCATGCACTCTGAATATCTCCTTTAAAAAATGCACCCTAAAATTTTTTTAGGAGATATTAACAGTACCTACGGGTAAGCCTTATGCCAGGTAAGGCTTACCTGTAGGTACAAGTGGTGTAACAGAGTTTACAACCAGTTTAAGGTAAAAAATGTTTCAGTATGTGTATCACCTCCTCATCCCTCTCTACTTACCTCAGTCTGATCTCGATCCAGTGCTGTGCCTGCCTGTAGAAACCATAGCCAGCAGCACTCTGGTTACAAACACAAATGCAGCAAAGCTTTCTCTGTTTTTTATTCAGCAGTTTATAATCTTCAGTCAGAATGGCTTCAGTCAGAATGGCACTGTCAGGGCTGGGCTAAGCCCTTTCTTCTCAATGCTGGCCGTTCAGCTGTCAGCTAATTGCCAGCTCCTTTCTCTCCACAGTGACTCACCTGTTGATTATATCCTGCTCCTCAGTCCTGCCTACTTAAGCTGTCCAGCCCAGATGATCTCTGCCTTCGCCTTGGTCACATCTCTAGAGCTCTCCTGTGTTCCTGTTAAAGACTTTCTTGGCTGACATTCCTTCTGGCTCCAGATCCTGCTTACTGTTCTACTACGTTCATCACTGGCTCCCTGATGTTTTGGCATGTCTGACTATCCATTACAGTTCCTGAACTCTGGCTATGTTTTGACTACGTTTACCTTTTTATTATTATTATTAAACAAAATTTAACTGTACTTCTGTTTCAGTCTGATTCATGGTTTCTGGTAGTAGGTGAAGGCCATGAATTCAGAAAATGCAGTCAATCCACTTGTTGGTAATATTTTTTCCAGATTGGATGAGCAGGATCACCACATGGATCAGTTTGCAATGGCATTACAAATGCTCCTGAGTCGCACGGCTCATCTGGAATCTCCCACTGTGGCTGCTCCAGTACAACCTGTGTTGCAGGCTGTCCCAGCTGCTACTCCAGTCTCTGTGCAGGTACCTGCCTCGAGTATTACCCCTATAGGAGGTATGTCTGGTTCCGCTACGCTTCCCCAGCGATATGGGGGCAATCCAGTCCAATGCATAGGGTTTCTCAACCAGGTTGAGATATACTTTGAGATGCTGCCCCAGGCGTTTCCCACAGACAGAAGCAAAGTAGGTTTCATGATAGCTTTGCTTTCTGAGAGACCCTTGGCCTGGGCAAACCATCTATGGGAGACACAAAAACCTGTTGTCTTGAGTTACCCAGAGTTTTTGGCTTCTTTTAAAAGGGTATTTGACGATCCTGCATGCTCCGCTTCTGCTGCCAAGTGCCTCATGACCATCAGAGTGCGAGAACTGTTGCCGATTACGCCATTAAATTCCGTACTCTGGCAGTAGAGGTTGCTTGGAACAATGAAGCCCTCGTCGCTGATTTTTCTCATGGTCTTTTGGATACTATCAAGGATGACATAGCAGCCTGAGATATACCCACTGAGCTAGAGAAGTTGATCACGTTTCCCATCCTCATTGACTCCAGACTCAGAGAAAGACTTCCTTTTAATGAGTGCTTGCAGAAGCCTCCTGTACATTTGTCTCCGAACTTTGCAGTCCCACCCTTGCCTCCCTCACCTTCCATGCCTCCTGGTACCGAGTCGGTCTGTGAATATGAACCCTTTATTGTGGCCAGGCAGGTCACTTTATGAAGTCTTGTCCTGCCCGTCCAGGGAACACCCGAACCTTGAAGTCCTGTCATGGACAGACCTTAGGGGGCATTATTTTGTCCCCAGTTATCCAGAAGGATAAGCCCCTGGTTTCGGTTACCCTTTCTTGGGCTGAATCGTCCGTTAAGATACAGGCTCTAATCGACTCTGGGGCTGCAGGCCTGTTCATTGATGCTGCCTTTGTATCAAAGCCCTTGATTCCGCTGCAGCTGCGTGACACTCCACTTGCCAATGAGGCTCTTGACGGGAGTCCTCTACAGCCTGCCCATGTGACTCATGAGACTGTTCCATTTTCCATAGATGCAGGTGCTCTTCACCATTAGATGTTCCAAAGTTATTTCCTCACCTAAGTTCCCGCTGGTTATTGGTTATCCTTGGTAACAGAGGCACACACCCTCTTTTGATTGGCTCCGTGCTGAGGTTCTCTCCTGGATGCCATAATGCAGTAAGACATGCTTCCAGAAGGTAGCCAAGGTCCTGTGCACCTCTTCACTCTCCTCCCTCCCGGAGGAGCACCGCAATTTTAGCGTTGTCTTTGACAAAAGTCAAGGCGGTAGTTTGCCTCCACACCGGTCATATTATTGTGCAATTGACCTTCAACTTGGTGCCATACCCCCTCGTGGCCGGGTTTACCCTTTGTTGGTCTTGGAGGATAGGGCCATGGAGGAGTATATTGCAGACGCACTTTCTTGAGGTTTCATCCGTTGGGAATAGGTTAAATTCCTGGGTTATGTAATTTCCACTGCTTGTTTTTCAATGGACCCAGAAAAACTTTTGGCAGTTCTACAGTGTCCCCGCCCGTGGGTTTACATCCTCTGCAGCCCTCTGTTTCCTGGGCTTTGCCAACTATTATCGGAAGTTCATTCGGAACTTCTCGTCTATGGTCCCCCTGACAGATATGACCATAAAGGATGGTAACCCACAGAGTTGGTCTCCGGAGTCCATTAAGGCCTTTGAGAGTCTCAAGGCCGCCTCTGTTTCTGCTTCTGTGCTGGCACATCCTGATCCTACATTACCTTTTATCCTTGAAGTTGATACTTCTGAGACTGGTGTTGGCGCCCTCCTGTCTCAATGTCCTACCTCTGAGTGGCTACTTTTCCAAGAAATTGTCACTTTCTGCAATTATGGGATTGGTGACAGAGAGCTGTTGGTGATCATTTTAGCCCTGAAAGAATGGAGACATCTCCTCGAAGGTACCACTGTACCGGTTCTCATTCTTACTGACCATAAGAATCTCACATTCCTGTCTGAGGCTAAACGCCTCTCTCCCAGAAAGGCACGATGGGCTCTTTTTTTGTCAAGTTTCAAATTACATTGTCTCATTCTTACCTGGTACTAAGAATGTAAGGGCTGATGCCTTGTCACAACAATTTTTCTTTGCTTTCAAGTTGAAGTCGGTTCCGGTTCCTGTGATTCCTGCTGATCGTATTCTGGCTACGGTTCGCACCAGTCTCACTTCTCCTTTGGGTGACAAAATTCTTGCTGCTCAGGTCCATGCTCCTCCTGAGAAACCTTGTGACTGCTTCTTTCTCCCAGAGAGTCTCCATACTGCCGTGCTCCAGACTTACCATTCTCCCAAGGCTGCTGGTCACCCTGGGAAGAATCAACTCTTTTGGGCCATTTCCCAACAATTCTGGTGGCCTAGTCTAATTGCTGATGTAACTGCCTTTGTAGCTGCCTGTTCCGTGTGTGCCCAGAGTAAGACTCCAGGACACCTTCCAGTGGGCCTCCTACAACCCATACCCAATGAAGAGAGGCCCTGGACCCACCTGTCTATGGCTTTCATTGTGGAGTTAGCCAACTCCTAGGGCAACAGTTATCCTTATGGTGGTTGACCGGTTCTCAAAGAAGTGTCATTGTATTCCACTTAAGAATTTACCCACTTCTAAGGAACTGGCTTCCATTTTTGCTCGGGAGATCTTTCGCTCACATGGGCTACCCAAGGTAATTGTCTTGGACAGGGGTAGTCAGTTTGTGCCCCGGTTCTGGCGACACTATTGTGCACAGTTGGGAATTCAGCTTGCTTTCTCTTCTGCGTATCACCCGCAGTCTAATGGGGCTGCAGAATTAGCCATTCAGCCCTTGGAGCAATTCCTACATTGCTATATTTCTGACCATCATAACAACTGGTCAGACCTATTACCATGGGCAGAGTTTGCTCACAACAGTGCATTGAGCTCTGCTTCCTGATTGTCCCCGTTTATAGTGAATTATGGTTTCCAACCTTCCATGTTGCCTGACTCGTTTGTTCCACAGAGTATTCTTGCGTTAGAGGAGCATTTTCGTGGTCTTCGTTCCACTTGGGCACAAGTCCAGGAGGCTTTCTGACATGCTAACCGCAGGCGCCTGCCTGCACCTTCCTACCAGGTTGGGGACAGGGTCTGGCTGTCATCTCGCAACCTCCGACTTTGTGTTCCCTCACTGAAGTTCGCACCTCGGTTTATTGGGCCTTTCCTCGCAGGCTTAACCCAGTGGCTTACACATTAGACCTTCCTTCTAATATGCGTATTATGAATGTATTTCATGTCTCCTTATTAAAACCTTTGGTCTGCAACCGCTTTACCACCTCGGTGCCACGTGCTCACCCGGTACCGGTTGAAAACCACGAGGAGTATGAAATACAGTCCATTGTTGACTCTCGTAGGTTCTGTGGCTGCATACAGTACCCATAGCATTGGAAAGGGTACGGTCTGGAGGAACGCTCTTGTGTCTCATCCTCAGACGTATATGCCCCTGTCCTCCTCTGTGATTTGCATAGACGTTTTCCCCTCAAGCCCCGGTGGTCCTCCAAGGGGGAAGGGCCGTTGAGGAGTGGGTACTGTCAGGGCTGGGCTCAGCCCTTCCTTCCCTGAGCTGGCTGCTCAGCTGTCGGCTAATTGCCAGCTCCTATCTCTTCATAGTTACTCATCTGTTGTTGATATCCTGCTTGTCAGTCCTGCCTACTTAAGCCATCCAGTTCAGAGGAGCTCTGCCTTTGCCTTGGTCAACATCACAGAAATTGAGACGCTCTTCTGCGATCCTGTTTAAGACTTGCTTTGTTGATATCTCTTCTGGCTCCAGATCCTGCATGCTGTTCCACTACATTGATTTCTGACTTCTGGCTTGGCTGACTATCCGTTCCGGTCACTGAACTGTGGCAATTTTTTTAACATTTTGTCTACGTTTGTTCTTTTTACTTTTATTATTAAACAAGTGTGATTTAACTGTACTTCTGCCTCGGCCTCACAGCCACAGCTCTCTCCTCCACCCCCTCCTCTTCTTCTTCCTCTATGGCCTCTTCAGCAGATTTGTTCTCTGAACCAGCGGTGCCCTGTAAGCCCACATACACACGGTCGGAGATTTTGCCAACCAAATCCGTCGGATTTAGTCCGACTGATTGTGTCCAAAACTGTTGCATACACACGGTCGGGCCAAGTTGTCTGATTTAGCGGTTGCCAAGAACGCGGTGACGTAAGCTGTGTATGGCGGGACTAGAAAAGGGAAGTTCAGCACCATGCCCGGCACCCTTTGGGCTCCTTCTGCTGATCTTGTGTTTTAGTAGAAGTTTGGTGAGAGACGATTCGCGCTTTTCAGATTAGTGATTCAGATCGCTACCGCTCTTTAGTTTGTGCTTGTCTTTGCGTATCTGATAATCAGTGCGTGCAGTCATTAAGTATTTGCTTCTCATTGTGGACTATATCTTGGTATTGTACGCTTTGGCATTTTTTATTGTCTGCTTGCTTCTGCTATTCAGGTCGTCCTTTCAGGCCTTGCTGTTTATCGGTGCTTTCTGGTGTCCGTTCTGACCAGCCGACCGTTTTCCAAACATGTTTTGTCTACATACTCATCGTACAGTTTGTGCTGTGCAGGGGCTTCGTGTTGGGGTTCTTACTTTGACTTTGACACAAGCCCGGTCCATGAACAGGGAGGGGAGGCGTTTGTGGACCAAGAATTGGTTGCGCCAGCGTCACCAGTTCTCCCACATGCCTTTGCTCCTTGAGATCTGCGAGAATAATCCTGATAATTTCTGGATTTTTCTCAGGATGACGGACCCCGTTTTTCACCGTCTGCTGGCTTTGCTGACCCCTTATATCACCAGGCAGGATACCTGCATGCGGCAAGCCATCACTCCGGAGCAGAGGCTCATCGCCACGTTGCGCTACTTGGCGACAGGGAGAAGCCTTCAGGACCTCAAGTTCTCTACAGGCATCTCCTCCCAGGCTCTGGGGATCATTATTCCAGAGACATGTTCTGCCATCATTCAGCTCCTGCCAGCTCCTATCTCTTCATAGTTACTCATCTGTTGTTGATATCCTGCTTGTCAGTCCTGCCTACTTAAGCCGTCCAGTTCAGAGGAGCTCTGCCTTTGCCTTGGTCAACATCACAGAAATTGAGACGCTCTTCTGCGATCCTGTTTAAGACTTGCTTTGTTGATATCTCTTCTGGCTCCAGATCCTGCATGCTGTTCCACTACATTGATTTCTGACTTCTGGCTTGGCTGACTATCCGTTCCGGTCACTGAACTGTGGCAATTTTTTAAACATTTTGTCTACGTTTGTTCTTTTTACTTTTATTATTAAACAAGTGTGATTTAACTGTACTTCTGCCTCGGCCTCACAGCCACAGCTCTCTCCTCCACCCCCTCCTCTTCTTCTTCCTCTATGGCCTCTTCAGCAGATTTGTTCTCTGAACCAGCGGTGCCCTGTAAGCCCACATACACACGGTCGGAGATTTTGCCAACCAAATCCGTCGGATTTAGTCCGACTGATTGTGTCCAAAACTGTTGCATACACACGGTCGGGCCAAGTTGTCTGATTTAGCGGTTGCCAAGAACGCGGTGACGTAAGCTGTGTATGGCGGGACTAGAAAAGGGAAGTTCAGCACCATGCCCGGCACCCTTTGGGCTCCTTCTGCTGATCTTGTGTTTTAGTAGAAGTTTGGTGAGAGACGATTCGCGCTTTTCAGATTAGTGATTCAGATCGCTACCGCTCTTTAGTTTGTGCTTGTCTTTGCGTATCTGATAATCAGTGCGTGCAGTCATTAAGTATTTGCTTCTCATTGTGGACTATATCTTGGTATTGTACGCTTTGGCATTTTTTATTGTCTGCTTGCTTCTGCTATTCAGGTCGTCCTTTCAGGCCTTGCTGTTTATCGGTGCTTTCTGGTGTCCGTTCTGACCAGCCGACCGTTTTCCAAACATGTTTTGTCTACATACTCATCGTACAGTTTGTGCTGTGCAGGGGCTTCGTGTTGGGGTTCTTACTTTGACTTTGACACAAGCCCGGTCCATGAACAGGGAGGGGAGGCGTTTGTGGACCAAGAATTGGTTGCGCCAGCGTCACCAGTTCTCCCACATGCCTTTGCTCCTTGAGATCCGCGAGAATAATCCTGATAATTTCTGGATTTTTCTCAGGATGACGGACCCCGTTTTTCACCGTCTGCTGGCTTTGCTGACCCCTTATATCACCAGGCAGGATACCTGCATGCGGCAAGCCATCACTCTGGAGCAGAGGCTCATCGCCACGTTGCGCTACTTGGCGACAGGGAGAAGCCTTCAGGACCTCAAGTTCTCTACAGGCATCTCCTCCCAGGCTCTGGGGATCATTATTCCAGAGACATGTTCTGCCATCATTCAGCTCCTGCAGAAGGACTATATTATGCTAAGTTTTATCATTAAACATCACATTCTATGTATTTCATGATTGCTAATGTCTTGCATTTCTTTCCTCATTCCCTAATTACCATCATTGCAATATGCTCTAATGCATATGCTCTGCCCCTTTGTCCTCATGCATATTTGCCTCACTAACTTCCCCACCATGCTCTTCTTGGCCCCTAAAACTATAGTCTAGTCAGTTAACAATGTCTTTTGGCAGCTCCATAGTATTGCTTTCCCCTAAACACCCCCTAAAATGTCTACAAATGTTATGTGTGTGCTTCAGTTCATGCAAAGTGACCTTTTTTAGTTTTTTTGGAGTTGTGCCAAACTCATTAGTAACCCCCCTCTCCCCAACTGCTACCTCAGCTGATAGCAATCTTATATCTCATGACTTGACCCAACCCAATATACACTCTAAATACCTTTTTCATGATCACATTTATGGACAAATTCACCAAAGCATGTAGTGTAAGGGCCTGCCTCAATACTTTCAAATGCTATTTTTTTATTGTTTTAACACATAAGTTTTCTTGCTATGTAATAGCAGAATGTCAAAATGTCCTTCCATTTTGTTATTATGACACTTCTTACCTGTCCGGTGGGCTGCCAATAGTGTAACTAAGGAGGGGCTTCACAAAGTATCACACATTATCCCCCCTCATTTTTTAGCAAGGGCCCATCAGATGGGGGGGGGGGGGGATATGACTCTCATAAGGGGACCTTATACTTTAGGCTTTAAATACTCAAAATGTTATACTAATTTTGACAAAAAATGTGGGTGTCTAATCTGCATGCAATGTTGATTTGTCAAATTACTAGTTTTTGTTCTTGTTTCACTACACAGTGTCCTTCAACGCCACAGGAATGGCAGACTGTGGCCTCCTACTTTGCCATTTTTATTAAAGTTGTGCCTTTTTCACCAACAGTGCAAACCAAATTCAGAGCGAGATGAGGGGACAGTCTCTTCTTCAGATAATGTTATTATGTTGTGGGTCTGCTACACACACACCTTGTTTTTGTAATTAATATATGTAGTGAATTACTGACCAAAATCATGCTCATTTTCAGCACCATGGCAGGAAAATGGCATGATTGTCCAAATTTACACATCACTGTGGGTGCTTTCTACTAAAGGCACATCCACTATGCACTACAAGTGTACTGCAAAAGTACACCTGAAACTGCACTTGGAGTGCAAAGTGGAGTGCAAATCACACTCCTCAGCACAAACTCAAATTTGACTACAAACACATTTTAAGCCCAATGAAAAAGGAAGCCACACATTGTTGAGAATTCAACTTTTTAATACAAGCACATTCATATGTGCGTTTATTAAAGGTTTTCACAACAAACCAAGAGATTTTGGGTATCCAAAACAGAGTTTAATCATATTTTTTTTTACTTGTTTTTTTTTTTGTGTAAACAGGCATGTATCAAACTGTAAAATACAGAACACAGGAACTTACAAAGTTCAACTTGGAAAAGTGAAGAGAATATCAGACCTGAGTATGTACAAACTGGGCTGATATTTCTTTCATCACATGGGGTGTGACCCCTGAAAAATCCAAATTTGGAAGATGCACACAGTGTGTCAACATGTGCTAACTCCCATCATGTGAGATCAATGTACATGCTTTGGGGCTGCAACCCCTTCATCTCAGACACTTTCCACAAAACATGTACATTGATCCCCCATGATGGGAGATAGTGCATGTTTACACACTCTGTGCATCTTCCAAATTTTTAATTATGCAAAATACAAAATTTTTATGTTAAAAAGCAAAAATAAAACCCTATCTAGTTTTTTAGTTTTCACACTCTCCCCAAAACATCAATGATGTTCTTCATTTTATTTTTAACATCATTGATGTTTTGTTGTACAATTTCCAAATCCCTATTGCACCCCATTATCTCCCCGATCAAGATCTGGGCACTTTCACTGGTAAAACGGGAATCTTCCTCCACATCACCTAGAAAACAAAGCAAACAAACACACCATGTAATCCAAATATGGTGATATACATTGATGAGCTTACCGGAAGCTGTGTTCTCTGACACTCACCTGTTGTGGTGACAATTTGTCCAACCTCCATGATCTCTCCTTCCTCCTCCTCCTCCTGCTCCTGCTCCTGCTCCTCTGTTTCTGCTTTTGGAAGTTGCCCTTCTTTGGGAGGGGTGTGGTCCCTGGTGTCCTCATGGTCCCTGGTGTCCTCATACTTGCTGAGTCTTCTCTCCCCTATGAGAATGTAAACAAAGATTAATTAGCACACAGAGGGCAGAAATAGGAATCTGAAACATTGCTTGGAAGTGTTGTACAATTGTGTTTTTGGGCCGAGTTACAAGGTGAGAACATTATTGGGGATACTTTGTTAAGCTGGAATACTTGCCTGCAGAACGATGTTTCATACGAACAAACGAAACCATGACCTTGAAAGTGGCCATTTTAAAATGCACAACATGAAATCAAAGCACATGGAGCATGTATGCAAGCAAGAATAATCATATGAACACACGACAACTACTTACTTTTTTTAAGATTACGCTTGATCCTTAGGTACTGCTCGTGCTCCCTCAGTTTCAGGTCTGACCAGCGTTTTCTCAGTTGATCCTTGGATCAGCGTACCCTAAAATTCTTCAGAAGACTCTTCACAACTTTATCCATGATCTTGGCCTTTCTGATATTTGGGTTTGGGTAAGGTCCATACTTCCCATCATAGTCGATCCTGTTCAATATGTCGACCATCTCCAACATCTCTCCAAAAGACATATTTGAGGCCTTAAATCTTGTCTTCCTGGATCGGGACGTTTTAGGCTTCGGGCTTTCCTCACCCTCCTCCTCGTTAGTGGAACTATTAGTGCGCACCTGCGTTCTCTCCACCATGTGCTCTCCCCACTGCGCGGGAAGCGAAGGGGCGGGGAATAGTCTGGAAAGAACGTCGGGGCGGGCGGAGTTTCACGCATGCGCGCTGTATATAAAACGCAACACATGTGTATCGTCCATACGATCTGGGAGGAGAGTGTGAGTCACGGACGCGGCGAACGTGGAAACAAAGGTAACATTTTTAACTTGGTGCTTCACTAGACTAGACTGCTTGTATCTAGGCCGATGTTGGGACAAGATTAGGTGGGATTTTAATTGCATTATTAGTATTTGAGGGTTTGTCTTGTGTTGTGTCTTGCAGACAAAATGGATCCATTCACCAATGCCAACTTTATGGGGCTATTCATAGAACTGTACATGGAGATGCCCTGCCTGTGGCAGTTCCACAACAAGTTTTATAATGACAGATCAAAGAGGAACGCAGCACTGGAGAAACTGCTTGCTTTGTTGCGGATCATGGTCCCCACTGCAGACATGACCTATCTGAATCGCAAAATTGTGGCCATGAAGCTTACACATTTCAAGGAGAGAAAGAAGCACCTGGAGTCCTTGAGAGCAGGAGATACAGATGCTGTTTATTACCCCAGGATGGTGCACTTTGACAGGCTGCATTTTCTGGTAGACCAAGGGGTACCCAGGCCACCACTCTCCAGGCTTCCTCCAAGGCATCCTTCACCCCCAGCTGAGGGTTCTGATGTCCAACCTGGGCCTTCCAGGCAGCACCATGTGGTGGAGCCCAGCTTGAGACAGGTATTGCATTGTTGAACATATTTCTTGTGTTACATTTAATGATGTTAAATAGATGTTCTTATTGATCAGTAAGTTGAGATTTCTCCAAGTGGTTTACATCTCAATAGACAGTAGTGACCAAAAATGATTAGGACGGGAAAGAAAAATGCTGGTGTTAGAATGATAGTCTGTTCTATTTGGTAACATTCAATTAGCAAAAGCCAGGAACACAAAATGGTGTGATTGATGATCAAAAAACTAAAACTATGTCCCCTTTTTATATACAGGATGACCTCAGTCGGGGAGAGGCTGTGGCAAGTGGCAGCCAGGAGGTTGACCAACGCCCTCCTCCTCCTGCCCCAGCTACAGGAGCCCAGCCACAGCCTGGAAGGATGCCTGGTGGGAAGTCCCAAAGAAGACCAGAGAGTGATGGCCTGGGTTGAGTCTGGTGTGCCAGAAGATGCAGCCTCTTGAAGATCCACATTCTGGGGACAGAAATGGCATCTGAATTTCCTGCTCTCTAGGACTTCGGGACCAGACTTCTCTCCCTGAGATATCTACTCCTCAGGCCACCAATTTTTTAATATCTCATTTAGTCATGTCTGCCCTGGGGGCCAAAGGCTGCACCAAAGTTAAGAAGTTTCTCCAGTGCTGCGTTCCTATTTTTAGTTTCAACCAAACAAAATACATTTTTTTTTGTTTGATGAAATACTTGCGTAATGTGTTTTCCTTCAAAAAGTACAGTTTATTTGTGAGCAGGCAGGTACATTTCCAAAATACAAAGTGAACTAAATAACAAGGGGTAACAACACTAAACAACCTCCTGTAGATTAAAAAAGAAAAAGAAAATATGAAAAATACAATAATGTTGTTGTTGTAAGTTTACACACAAAAAAATAAAAAATAAATAAGGAGAAATGAGCAAAGTGTCTTTAAAGGAGATTTTTAGGGAATCCCCTCCCCCCAAAAACATCCAAAAAATAAAAAAACAAATCAAAAATTGTGTAGATGTGACGCAAACTAAAATTGTATTGCTGAAATGGTTAAAAAAGAGTAATGAAATCCGTTCGGGAGAAGTGTGTGTGACTATGAGCATCAAAAGAAGTTCGTTCTTGCAGCATTGTTAAAGAACAAGAGAATGCGCTTGATGAATGAATTTTTAACATTGCAGCGTGACGAATGTACTATATCGCTTACGAGCAGTAGTTTTACCTGAACGAGCGCTTCCGTGTCGGAATTTGAATGTGAGCATGCGTGGCACTTGGTCCAATCAAAATGCTCTACACATGATCGGATTAGGTCCGACCGGCCCAGTTGGTCGGGAAATATTTCCAACATGTTGGAAAATTGGGTCCGACGGAGATTCGGACGGAATCAGTCCAATGAATACAACACACAGTCGGATTAACCGACGACACGGTCCGATAGGACGCATTCCGACGGATTCTCCGACCGTGTGTACAAGGCTTAATCGTTCACAGGGCTACATAAGCAGTCAGGCTAAAAGATGCCATGCAGTGCTTGAGTTGGTCTGCCTAGGAGACAGGAGCCACACTGGGGCAGACATTCTGTCAGCTCTGCAAGGACAGACTTAGAGGTGGTTGATGCCACTTCAGCCAGGAATGGTTGTATGTGACAATGGCACCAACCTTCTCTCCGCCCTCCGACAGGGACACTTGACCCATGTTCCGTGTTTGGCATATGTCCTGAATTTGGTGGTGCAGTGGTTCTTGAGCAGGTACCCAGGCTTACAGGATCTCCTGAGGCAGGCTAGAAAAGTCTGTGGTATGCCAGTGTTCGGCTGGCTGACATTCAAAGGGAATGCAACCTGCCCACCAACCAACTCATTTGTGACATGCCCACCAAGTGGAACTCAATGTTGGAAATGCTGCAGTGGCTGCACACACAACAGAGAGCCAGTAATGAGTACCTGTGTGAGTATGGCACTAGGACAAGGTCAGGAGAGCTTGGCTTCTTTTTGCCACGCCAGTGGCTACTGATCAAGGATGCATACACTGTCCTGTCACCATTTGAGGAGGCTACAAAAATAGTGAGCAGCAACGATGCATTAATCGGTGACACTGTCCCTCTAGTTTTCCTGTTGGAGCACACGCTTTGTGGAATCATGGACATGGCACTTGAGGCAGAACAGCGGGAGGAAGAGGAGGACTTCCTTACCTGTCAAGGCCCCCTTTACCCAGATAGCATTCCTGTGGGCCCGCCAAACACACAGGAGGCAAAAGGAAGAGGATTGTGTCAGCATGGATGTAGAAGATAACACTCAGCACCAGTCTTCAAGGGATGGTTTCAGTCAGAAACCCAAGGAGTTGTATGTGGCTGGGAGGAGGTAGTTACGGATCATGTGATCCTTAGTGACCCAGAGGACTCAGAATCGAATGCCTCAAAAGGAGCTTAGGATTTGTGGTATCGAGGAAAGGGATCATTACTGGCTGGTAACCCTTCTTGATCCATGTTACAAGGGTAAGGTTGCAGAACTCATCCTGCCTTCGCAGACGGAGCAGGGGATGAAACATCTTCAGGAGGCCTTGAAGAAAAGTTTGTGCAATGCATTTTGAGACCCTGGGAGGTTACAATTTCCTGGTGCTGGACAAAGTGTTGCTGAGGCTTCATTCAGTCAGAGGAAGAGCGGTAGAAAAGGTGGCCGGCTGACCGATGCCTTTAAACGATTTTTCGGTCCTCAGCGCTAAGGTCTGATTGGTTAAAGCAACCATTGCCAGCGTCTGAATTACTTGGTGCAGGAATATCTAGGCACAAGAGCAGACTTGGAGACCTTTCCAAAAGAGCATCTACTGGGTTACTGGGTCTTGAGGATGGACCACTGGCCAGAACTTGCTCAATATGCAATTGAGCTACTGTCCTGTCCTGCATCCAGCGTGCTTTCTGAATGCACATTCAGTGCTGCTGGGGGGTTTGTACCAGATTAAAGAGTGTGCCTGTCCACAGACTCTGTTGATAGGCTCACATTCATAAAAATGAATCAGTCTTGGATCAGCAGCTATCAAGCACCTGATGCTGATGTAACTGATTGAATTTGCTTTGGATATGGGATCCCTTGAAGATTGCCTATGCTGACTATCCTACTTCTCCTCAATCTTGATGATACTAGCTTCAAAAATATTTTTGGTTTAGGGCACCACCACCACCACCCAAGGCCCAATTTTTTTGCCCCTGCTTAATAGGGGCATGTAATTCCAATTTTTGATCTAATATTTCACAGCAGGGCCCATTCATGCATCCAGGAAGAGTAACTGTGAGGGCTTAAAGTGTTGTGGCACCACCACCAAAGGCCCATTTTGTTTGCCCTTGTTTAATAGGAGTGTGTAATTAAAATTTTTGATATCATTTTTCACAGCTGGACCCATTCTTACAGTGGGCTTACAGTGTTGTGGCACCACCACCACCACCACCAAAGGCCCAATTTTTATGCCCCTGTTTAACAGGAGCATGTGATTACAATTTTTCATATAATATTTCAATGCCGGGCATGTTTCTGTGCCCAACAAGAGTAACTGTGAGGGCTTACAGTGTTGTGGTATGACCACTCAAGGCCCAATTTTTCTGCCCCTGTTTAACAGGGGCATGTATTTAAAATTTTTGATATAATATTTTAACGCAGGGCCTGTTCCTGCACCCAACAAGAGTAACTGTGAGGGCTTACAGTGTTGTAGCACCACCACCACCACCCAAGGTCCAATTTTTCTGCCCCTGTTTAACAGGGGCATGGAATTAATATTTTTGATATAATATTTTAACGCAAGGCCTGTTCGTGCACCCAACAAGAGTAACTGTGAGGGCTTACAGTGTTGTAGCACCACCACCACCACCCAAGGCCCAATTTTTCTGCCCCTGTTTAACAGGGGCATGTAATTACAATTTTTGATCTAATATTTTACAGCAGGGCCTGTTCCTGCACCCAGCAAGAGTATCTGTGAGGGGTTATAGTGTTGTGGCACCACCACCCAAGGCCCAATTTTTCTGTCCCTGTTTACCAGGGGCATGTAATTATAATTCTTGATATAATATTTCACAACAGGACCCGCTCCTGCGCCCAACAAGAGTAACTGTGAGAGCTTACAGTGTTCTGGTACCACCAACACCTAAGGCCCAATTTTCTGCAGAGTATATAGGGCAGGCCATATAGTATACAGTATCTCCATGGTAGACCAAAGGAGTTGAGTTTACATGCTCAGCATCATATCCAGAGGTTATCTTTGGGAAATAGACGTATGAGTGCTGTCAGCATTGCTGCGGAGGTTGAAGGGGTCAGCCTGTCAGTGCTCAGACCATACGCCACACACTGCATCAAATTCGTCTGCATGATTGTCGTCCCAGAAGGAAGCCTTTTCTAAATGTGATGCACAAAAAAGTCCACAGTATGCTGAAGACAAGCAGACTAAGGACATGGATTGTTGGAACCATGTCCTGTGGTCTGATGAGACCAAGATAAACTTATTTGGTTCAGATGATATCAAGTGTGTGGCGCCAACCAAGTGAGGAGTACAAAGACAAGTGTGTCTTGCCTACAGTCAAGCATGGTGGTGGAAGTGTCATGTTCTGGAGCTGCATGAGTGCTGCAGACACTGGGGAGCTACAGTTCATTGAGAGAACCATAAATGCCAACATAGACTGTGACATACTGAAGCAGAGCATGATCCCCCCCCCCCCCCCCCCCCCCTTCAGAGACTGGCCCACAGTGCAGTATTCCAACATAATGACCACAAACACACTTCCAAGATGACAAATGCCTTGCTAAAGAAGCCGAGGGTAAAGCTGATGGACTGGCTAAGCATGTCTCCAGTCCTAAACCCGATTAAGCATCTGTGGGGCATCCTCAAACAAGGTGGAGGAGCGCAAGGTCTCTAACATCCCCCAGCTCCGTGATGTTGTCATGGAGGAGTGTAAGAGGACTCCAGTGGCAACCTGTGAAGCTCTGGTGAACTCCATGCCCAAGAGGGTTATGGCAGTGCTGGAAAATACTGGTGGCCACACTAAATATTGACACTTTGGGCCCAATCTGGACATTTTCACTTAGGGGTGTACTCGCTTTTGTTACCAGCGGTTTAGACATTAATGGCTGAGTGTTGTGTTATTTTGAGGGGACGACAAATTTACACTGTTTTTCAAGCTGCACACTCACTACTTTGCTACAATATAAAGTGTCATTCATTCAGTGTTGTCACATGAAAAGATATAATAAAATATTTACAAAAATTTGAGGCGTGTACTCACTTTTGTGAGATACTGTATATACTGCTGTTCAGAGTATATAGTGCCTAGGGGGACATCTACACCATTTTTAAAAAAACTGCGTGTGGGGTTACCCTCAATATCCATACCAGAATAAAAGGAGAACAAATCAGCGCAATTAACAAAAAAAAAAAAACCCTATAACAAATAGCTGCTGAACACCAGGGTCAATAATCAAAATCCCTCAGATAAATATAAAATAGTGCAGCACTAAAATCCAGTCCACATATCAAACAATAAAGCACCATCCATGTCTACTGATCTCGGGGTGGGGAGATGGGACACGGGGGCCCGGGATTTGGTTTCCACTTCAAGGAGTGAGGTGCAAACACTAGAATGGGGATATATCCTGGTTGGTGGCACAACGGTCGAAGGAGGGCTGGGGGGGGGGGAGGTGGGGGGGAGGGAGAAGAGCCTGCAGCCTAGGACCTCGCTAAAGGAGGTTATCAGTATGGCACCATTTAAAGATTATGTCAATAGTAAATTATGTGACCTATAATGTGAGAGGCTTGAATGTAACAACTAAACGGTTTAAAGTCCTGAAAGGAATGGAACAGCTTGATGCAGGGATTGTGTTCTTGCAAGAAACACACTTAACCTATGAAAGCAAAATCAGAATATATTCTCCAAGGTACCCGGTCTGGTATTATGGTGACTCAATGTCAAACAAATCAAGGGTCGTGGCTACGGGTATAGGATGGGACGTACGCTTTACTCTGGAAGATAGGTTAGGGGACCCGGAAGGAAAGTTTCTCTTTTTAAAAGGGAAACTATGGGGAGTAAAATATGCCCAAACAGAAGTCCAACAGTTTATCTGAAAGAAACATTGGAAAAACTCTGGGACTTTAAGAGTGGGAAGGTGATCATAGCAGGCGACCTGAATTTCTGTATGAATCCAAAACTGGATAGTATGTCACGTGCACAGGGGATGGGGAATACACAGCTGAGAGTAATAAAACAGCGGCTGTTCCAACTACAGCTGATAGATGTGTAGAGAGTACAAAACCCGACGATACAGGACTATTCGTTTTACTCCCCTGTGCACGGGGCGTACACCAGGATTGACTATTGGTTAGTGGAACATCAGGTACTAGACGAGGTGGTATCTACGAATATAGGAATCAGGACCCTCTCAGATCACGCCCCAATAAGTATGAAAATCAAAATCCCAGAGCTGCAAAAACCCTCATTCTCTTGGAAACTCAACAAGGAATTACTAGATGCAGAAGGAGGGGAAATAATAAGAAAAGTGTTGGAGTTCTTTTTTGCCTCAAACGGAAATGGGGAGATTGCAGAGAATATGATATGGGAGGCCCATAAGGCCTATATAAGAGGGATATACATTTCCTTAGGGGCAAAAAGAAAGAGAGAAAGAAACAACAAGGGTAGGGGTTAAGGGAGGAAATCCATAGATTAGAACATATCCACAAAAAAGAGAAAGGGGACGAACAGGGACAGACCCTGGATCTACACTGTAACCTAGTTATTAAAAGAGAGTTAATGGAACAAGAAATGAAGAAGGAATATAATAGGATTGCGAAAGAGAGATACATGTGGGGGAATAAAAATAGTAAGAGCTTAGCTAGGATACCGAGAAAAAAAAAATCTAACAATTATATTGAGAAAATATTAGATAAGAATAGTGAACTGATGTATAAGACTAAGGATATAGCAGAGGTTTTCAGGGAATATTATAAGCAATTATATTTGGTAAAAAAGAAAGACAGGACAACAAGAGATCATCAGAAGGGGAAAAATCAAAGAATATGTAACGCAAGCAAAGGTCCCTAGACTATCACAGGAAATAGCCCAGGAACTCGAGAACCCCATATCAGTACAAGAAATAAATCAGGCAATAAAGGAAACCGTGGGAGGGAAAAGCCCGGGCCCCAATGGCTTTACAACAGAATACGTAAAGAAATTTTGGGAAATATTGTCACCAAAATTATGTGCATATTATAATGGATTAGGTATAAAATATGGTTTGAGCAAGGAAGCCTCTATAGCTACGATTACTATGATACTGAAAGAGGGGAAAGAGAGCACAATATGCTCAAATTATAGACCGATTTCATTATTAAATACCGATATAAAATTGTTTGCGAAAGTACTAGCCGCCAGAATAAAAAAAAAAAATACAGAGCCTGGTCCATCCATACCAGGTGGGCTTTGTGGGGGGCAGGGAAGGAAAGGATAATGGAGTAAGGACACTTTTGCTTCTCCAGAAAATGCGGGAGAGTAGAATCCCCAGTCTACTCTTATCGATAGATGCCGAAAAGGCTTTTGATCGAGTAGACTGGGGATTCATGATAGGTACTTTGGAGGGAATGGGGTTTGGCCCTCGAATCCTGAGTTGGATAGAGGTACTCTATAATAGTCCAACGGCAGCTGTTAGCCCTTGTACACACGGTTGGACATTCGGACAACAAAATCCGTCGGATTTGTCTGAAACTGGTGTTACATACACACGGTCGGACAAAGTTGTCGGAAAATCCGATCGTTCGTAATGTGATGGCGTTATTTCATTACGACGGGACTACGTTCAGGCTAGTAGCCAATAGCTTTGGTCTAGGAATTTGATCTGAGCATGCGTGACACTTTGTCCAATCGGAATTCTCTACAAACGATCATGTTGTCTGAAATTTTTTATATCCAGCTCTCAAACTTTGTTGGTGGGACATTCCAACGGAAAAAGTCAGATGAAGCCCGCACACGGTCGGATTATCCGACAACGTGGTCCGCTCTGACATTTTCCGTAGGAATGTCTGACCGTGTGTACAAGGGCTAAGAGTCAACAGCACATTATCTGCTCCCTTTAGGATGTATAATGGGACTAGACAGGGGTGCCCTCTGTCACCCTTATTGTTTGTGTTGACACTGGAACCATTTTTGGAGACAGTTAGAGGAAACCCTGACATAGGAGGGGTAGAGGTCGGGGAAGAGACACACAAGGTAGCCGCATTTGCGGACGATCTTCTGTTCTATCTGTCGAAACCTCGAATCTCTATGCCAAATCTGGTGAAGGTTATTGAGGACTATGGAGAGTTATCAAATTTTAAAATAAACTTAAAGAAATCAGAAGTGCTAAATGTAAATGTCAGCTACAAAGAGGCGCAGAGTATCCAGAATGAATTCCCATTCCTATGCAAGAAGGAAATTAAATATCTTGGGATAAAACTGACAGCCTCAATGGAGAAAATTTACCAGGCAAACTATATTCCCCTTTTGGATGAAATAAGAGAAGATATAAAAAAAATTGTGACAAAACCTCTGTCGTGGATAGGCAGGATAAATGCCCTAAAAATGATCTTACAACCTAAAATATTATATAAGCTCCAGATGCTCCCAATCTATATCCCTCCAATGTATTTCAAAATCATTAATGTTCTTAATCACCAAGCTTATTTGGAAAAACAAGAAACCTAGAATATCACTAAAGATTTTACAACTGGAAAAAGAGCGGGGAGGATTAAATATACCGGATTTTAAAAAATATTATGAATCAGTAGTCTTAACACGGTTGGTAGAATGGACAAAATTAGAAAATAAAAAAAGATGGGTGGCAATAGAACACAGTTTAGCAGGGACACGCCTAGGGAAGGAAATTTGGATACCGCCAAAACATAGATCACTTGGGGAAACAACACTTTCACTTACAAAAAAGGTGTTTAGCGTATGGGATGGAGTCCATAAACACAATAAATGGAAATATAACTCCCCATTAATGGTTCTAAAAGAGAATAATTTATTTCCACCAGGGAAAAGCACTGTGGGAGGACACTGGATAAAAAGAGAAAATATTCAACTGAGACACATAATAAAAGATGGGAAAATAAATACACTAGAAACACTACAGAAAGGAAAAGAATAGACAGATATAAATAGATGGCGGTACCTCCAACTCAGACACTTCGTCGCAGCATTAGCTCAAGTATTTGGCAAACCATTGTTGGTAACATTTCTTCTATTCCCATATATATATATATATATATATATATATACAGTGGGGATCTAAAGTTTGGGCACCCCAGGTAAAAATGTGTATTAATGTGCATAACGAAGCCAAGGAAAGATGGAAAAATCTCCAAATGGCATCAAATTACAGATTAGACATTCTTATAATATGTCAAAAAAAGTTAGATTTTATTTCCATCATTTACACTTTCAAAATTACAGAAAACAAAAAAATGGCGTTTGCAAAAGTTTGGGCACCCTGCAGAATTTATAGCATGCACTGCCCCTTTGCAAAGCTGAGACCTGCCAGTGTCATGGATTGTCCTCAATCATCATCTGGGAAGACCAGGTGATGTCTATCTCAAAGGTTTTAAATGGCCAGACTAATCTGACCTTGCCCCAACAATCAGCACCATGGGTTGTCCTAAGCAGTAGTCTAGAAAACTGAAACTGAAAATAGTTGACGCTCACAAAGCTGGAGAAGGCTATAAGAAGATAGCATGTTCAGATGTCAATATCCTCTGTTCGGAATGTAATTAAAAAATAGCAGTCATCAGAAACAGTGGAAGTTAAAGCAAGATCTGGAAGACCAAGAAAAATATCAGACAGAACAGCTCGCAGAATTGTGAGAAAAGCAATTCAAAACCTACGTTTGACTGCACAATCCCTCCAGAAAGATCTGGCAGACACTGGAGTTGTGGTACACTATTCCACTATAAAGATATACTTGTACAAATATGGTCTTCATGGAAGAGTCATCAGAAGAAAACCTCTTCTACGTCCTCACCACAAAAATCAGCGTTTGAACTTTGCAAATGAACATATAGACAAGCCTGAGGTATTTTGGAAACAAGTTCTGTGGACCGATGAGGTTAAAATAGAACTTTTTGGCCGGAATGAGCAAAGGTACGTTTGGAGAAGAAAGGGCACAGAATTGAATGAAAAGAACCTCTGTTCATCTGTTAAGCATGGGGGTGGCTCAATCATGCTTTGGGGTTGTATTGCAGCCAGTGGCACAGGGAACATTTCACGAGTAGAAGGAAAAATGGATTCAATAAAATTTCAGCAAATTTTGGATGGTAACTTGATGCCATCTGTGAAAAAGCTGAAGTTAAAGAGAGGATGGCTTCTACAAATGGATAATGATCCTAAACACACCTCAAAATCCACGGGGGATTACATCAAGAGGCGTAAACTGAAGGTTTTGCCATGGCCTTCACAATCTCCTGACCTCAACATTATTGAAAATCTATGGATAGACCTTAAAAGAGCAGTGCGTGACAGACAGCCCAGAAATCTCAAAGAACTGGAACACTTTTGTAAGGAAGAATGGGCAAAGATACCTCAAACAAGAATTGAAAGACTCTTGGCTGGCTACAAATAGCGTTTACAAGCTGTGATGCTTGCCAAAGGGGGCAGTACAAGATATTAACTCTGCAGGGTGCCCAAATTTTTGAAGACGCCATTTTTGTTTTCTGTAATTTTGAAAGTGTAAAGGATGGAAATAAAATTAACTTTTTTTGACATGTTATAAGAATGTCTAATCTGTAATTTTATGCCATTTGGAGATGCTTCCATCTTTCTTTGGCTTCGTTATGCACATTAATACACATTTTTACCTGGGGTGCCATATATATATATATATATATATATATATATATATATATAGTGTAGTTTACGATATCTGTATATTTTATAGGAATCTGTCGCATCTGCTCCTGGCGAGTGGAGAAGCATCCACAAAACGCGTAGAGCTACATCTTGATGCCACAGCTATACCAATTACGCTTTGATGATGTTACCAATAATAATACAGTACCACTATACCTATACACCTTGCGATTATAAATACAATTGCCGGGCATGCTGTCTATAGCACCTGTAGGCCATCCTATAGTTCTATTTATTATTAGTCTGATCATTGTGTATTATCATGATCATGTGTTTGTTGAATTATCTATCTATATATTTTTATCCATCATACCTATACTCTGTGCAAATGATATGTATTTGTATATATATGAAATTGATCCTTTATTATACATTGTCATTAATTGAATACTTTTTACCTGTACCTCCGCATTTCCACAGCTTCATTTAAAGTCCCAAATTTCCCTTTGAATGTACTTGATACAGGGATGGAGGCGCCTAACCGTGCCTCATTTAAAGTCCCAAAACCCCCCTCTTTATATACAGAGAAAAAAACAGTTGCATAGTAACCTGATGCCACATCAATTGACGTGACGCGGGGTGGGGATAACTACACGTGAACATAATCCCAGAAGTGTCCCCACTAGCTAATTACAATATAAAAGTATATGATAGCAACTAAATAATGCTGCAAAATTCTCACCATTTGTGCACATTTAACTAACAGCTAAGCACCTGCGCACTAAAAAATACAAGTGATAAATAGATGTGCATAATGGCGAATAACATAATATAAAAAAAATTTTAAAAACATTTCTATCGGAAAGATATATATATAAAATATTATATTACCGTATTTATCAGCGTATAACACGCACCAGCGTATAACATGCACCCCAAGTTTGGGAGGGAATTTTAAGGAAAAAAACTTTTAGGAGGGAAGTTTAAGGAAAAAAAACTTACATTTAAATGCCCATCAATGCAGCCTTATCAGTGTCCATCTGAAGCCTTGTCAGTGTCATTTTCAGCCTTGTCATACAGCCTTGTCCATCATTGCACCCTTGTCAGTGTCATATGCAGCTTTGTCATGCAGCCTTGTCCATCAATGCAGCCTTGTCCATCGTAGCGGCCTTGTCCATCGTTGCTGCCTTGTCCATCATTGCTGCCTTGTCCATCTTTGCTGCCTTGTCCATGGTTGCAGCCTTGTCCATCGATGCAGCCTTGTCCATCGATGCAGCCTTGTTCATCATTGCTGCCTTGTCCATCATTGCAGCCTTCTCCCCTTGTCAGTGTCATTTTCAGCTTTTATTTTTAAAAATGGCGCCACCGAGATGTCCTGTGTATCTCGGCGGCGCTCAGTTGTTCTCGGCCGCCTTCGGCCGCTCTCGTTGGCTTTCGGCCACCTTCGGCCCTTATCGTTGGCTCTCGCCCACCTTCGGCCCTTATCGTTGGCTTTCGGCCGCCTTCGGCCCTTATCGTTGGCTTTTGGCTGCCTTCGGCCCTTCTCGTCGGCTTTCGGCCGCTCTCGGCCGTTCTCTGCGGTTTTCGGCCGCCGTGAAGGGCCAAAGGTGGCCAAAAGCCGCCACGAAGGGCTGAAGGCATATATATTTTAAAACAATTATAAAATATCGGTAGCTCTCGGCCACCTTCGGCCCTTCTCGTTGGCTTTCAGCCGCCTTTGGCCCTTCTTGTCAGCTTTCGGCTGCCTTCGGCCCTTCTCTGCGGCTTTCGGCCATTCTAGGGCCGAAGGTGGCCGTAAGCCGCCGAGAAGGGCTGAAGCCGGCCGAAAGCCGTAGAGAAGGGCCGAAAGCGGGCGAGAAGGGCCGGAGGTGGCTGAAATCCCCCTAGGGGCTCCAAAATGGTGTAGGATCGGCCTATAACGCGCACACCGTGATTTTCCCCTGATTTTAAGGGGGAAAAAGTGTGTGTTATACGCCGATATATATATATATATATTTTTTTAAAACAATGATAAAATACCAATGTTAAAATTCATTAAGAACCCAATGTCATCCTCGACCATCCGCTACACCAAATAAAAAATATACAAATATACGATTACTTAACGATCAGTGATAAAACAATTGATATCAAAATCAAAAATAAATCCATCAGGACAGAGCACCTGGGTTTCATGTATCCGGTAAGATTCTCTCTTACTTAACTGAAATTCCCCCCCCTCCAATGGTTGGTGACTCTCTCGATGCCCCAGAATTTGAGGTCTTTAGAGTTCTGTTGGTGGAATAGTTTAAAATGTCTAGACACATTGTGGGTCTTCAGACCTTTTTTAATATTGTTAACATGTTCTGCTAGTTGAACATGTAAGGGTCTCAAAGTCCTGTCAATATATTGAAGTATGCATTCACACTCCAACATGTAGATTACTCCCACTGTGTCACAAGTAATCAATTGTTGTATGTTATATTCTCTATTTGTAACCGTTACTAAAAACGTATTTTGTTTTTTCATCTTCACCTTTGAGTGTCTACATAGAACATAGCATCCACAAGCATAAAAACCTCCAAAAAAAAAGAAAATGATCTATTCTCAGACGGAACAGGAGGATTTAAAACAATAGGGGCAAGACGGTCCATCAAAGAAGTGTGGATGTGTAGGTAAAACAGGACCGACACTTTGTCCTGCTTTAAAATAGACCAATTTTTTTCGTTTAATTGTCTCAAATTTTCTATACTGAACATTATAATCAAGTATCATCTTGAAATTATGATCATCTGAATTAAAAACTCTAATACAATCAGAGACCAATGTTTGTCCATCGTTTTAACTTTTGCAATTTCTCCTTCAATACTTTGTCTCTCGTAAACTTTTTGTTCAAATCTCAACAATAAAACTTGTGATTGGGTAATAAAATCACCCTCATGAGTACAATTTCGATGTAACCTAATGAAGTGCCCCCTGGGGATGTTGCACAGCCATGATCGATAGTGGCAGGGGGATATAGACATTGCGATCGGTAGGCTTAAAATGATTCAATAATCTGAAATGGTCTGTTTCTTTACTAATAACCAAATCAAGATAAACTACTTTCTCATGATCAAAATTTCATGTAAGAGAAATATTTTTGTCATTACTGTTCAATGAATCAATAAATGACTCAAGAGCAGATCTCTCACCTTCCCAGATTATGATGGGGTCATCAATGAATCTGCGAT
This sequence comes from Lithobates pipiens, assembly GCF_037356315.1. NCBI lineage: Eukaryota > Metazoa > Chordata > Amphibia > Anura > Ranidae > Lithobates > Lithobates pipiens. Next base: position 139,338,131 of record NW_027507791.1, read on the forward strand.
AACAGACCAGTTCAGGGGGATGATACAAGAAGATGGCTTCCTCCTCCCCGTGGGCCATAAATAAATTGGCCACACTGGAGCGAAGTGAGCCCCCATTGCTACTCCTCTGGTCTGTAAATAAAATTCCTTATTATACCAGAAATAATTTCTAGAAAGACAAAAATTAAGGCAACTGAGCAAGAATTTCTGATGTCTACCTGATAGTGAAGATGAGGAAAGAGCCCATTCTACCGAAGACATGGCACCTCTATGGCCTATAATGGTATATAGCGAACTAACGTCCGCAGTAACCAATATAGTAGAAGAAGAACATTCTAGAGTTTCCAAAATCTGTATTTTATGTTTCAAGTCTTTCAGAAAAGCGTGAGTTTTCAAAACTAGAGGCTGGAGAAAGGAATCAATGTATTGTCCTAACCTAGCAGAGACAGAATCAACCCCATTAACAATGGGCCTCCCGGGAGGGTGGGTGCTGTCCTTATGTATTTTCGTAAAAAAATATATTATGGGAGTTCTGCAGAACAAGGGGTCAAGATACAATGATTCCTTTTTTGTCCAGATTTTTTGATCCTTGCCATCCTCTATAATAGCATGTAATTCATCTTTATGGGATCGCATGGGGTCCTTATTGAGAATTCTATTAGTTTCTCAATCACATAATAAATTACTCATTTCAGATTGATAATATTCCTTACGGAGAATAACCAAACCACCCCCCTTGTCAGCTGGCCGTATTACAATCTCTTTACGATTTTCAAACGACTCAATACCACGCCTGACGAACTGGGGGAGAGTAACTTTCTTCACTCTTAGGTTATCCAAATCTTTTGAGACTATATTTTTTAACACCTCTGTATATTTATTATCCACATTAAGTGGATTGAAGATGGACCTATTTCGTAATGACGAATGATCATTTCTCAGACACCAAATTTTGACATGGGTGGGACAAGAAATACTTTTTCATGTTAAGAGTCTTAATATATTTCTGTAAGCACACATACATTTCAAACGTATTTAAAAAAAAAATTTGTAGGTGCAAATTTAAGGCCTCGATCGAGTACCTTAATTTCATCATCATTAAGTGCAATGCTACTAAGATTATATATTCCAGTCCCTATTGGGGTTTGGGCCTTTTGTAGTCACCTACCCCCTCTCCTTCCTCTCTTTCTTTTCGTTTTCGGGGAGGGCCTGTGCTGGGTGGTGTGTGTTGTGAGGGCTGCCTCCACCACTCCCCCGGATGGGATTTGTAAATCGGAGGAGCTGGTCCCTGGTCGCGGATGACATTGCATTCTTAATGAATTTTATCATTGTTTTAAAATATATATATATATAAAACAGAATTTTTTTTATATATAAAGGAATTTTATATATATATCTTTCCGATAGAAATGTTTTAAAAAATATTTTGATATTATGTTATTCACCATTATGCACATCTACTTATCTTTTGTATTGTTTAGTGCACAGGCGCTTAGCTATTAGTTAAATGTGCACAAATGGTGAGAATTTTGCAGCATTATATAGTTGCTATCATCCTTTTATCCCTTTATTAATTAGCTAGTAGGGACACTTCTGGGATTATGTTCTCATGTAGTTATCCCCGCCCCGTGTCACGTCAATTCATGCGGTGTCGGGTTACTATAGCAACTTTTTTTGTTATGTATAGCGGGTGATCACTTAGCTTCCGTATCCGCTGATGAAGTGCCCACCTATAGGGATGCAACGCGTACGGAAGGCAGCGTCGTGATGTCACCCGTGGCCATCTCACATCTTGTTCTAACATACGCTGTTTTATCTGGCACTGGAATAGCTCCATGTTTGAAAGTTTAATTTCAATTTTTATCATTAAATACTATTATTATTGTGGAGAGCACTATATTGTGTCCTGTGGCATGACCCATGTGACTTTTGAGATATCAATGCATACTAGTCGCTGTCCCCTGCTGTATCTGGCCGGAATCTACTGTGTACCATCCATTTGTGCCCCTAAGGGAAGGTGTATCTGACCCTTTATAATTAAAGGGTCCCCTCGGTAAGGTGAAAGGCCATCTTTATTATTGGTGGAGGTTTCATACATATCCTGCATGTTGCATCCATATATCATCACTGAAGATCACATAGATGGTGCAATATCCATACCAGGCCCAGGGCCTGGTATGGATTTTGGGGGGGCATCCATTTTTTTGGGGGTATTTTTATCTATAGTGCCGGGATCTGACAATACGTTACTGCCACAAGCAGTTTTAAATTACATTTTTTCCTTAAGAAATTTAATTTAGCTGTGGCACTGTTATAAACATGGGAAAGATGCATTACTTTACAGGCATACTCAGGACACCCCCAGGCACGATATATAAAGGAATATTTAATTTTTATTGCTTCACTTTAAGCATTATTAAAATCACTGCTCCTGAAAAAAACTGACATTTTTAAAACTTTTTTTTGCATTGATACATGTCCCCTGGGGCAGAACCCGGGTCCCCAAACACTTTTTTTTGGCAATAACTTGCATATAAGCATTTAAAATTAGCACTTTTGATTTTTCACATTGTGTACCATAGACTTTAACGGTGTTCGTGTGTTTGAAAAATTTAGCTTTTTTGCATTTTCTGCTGCGAACTGAACCGAGGGGTGTTCGGCTCATCCCTAGTTAAGACCAACTGATCATACTTTTACTCGCAATCCTATCATAAAACATTCTTTATCCATCTGGTACAGATTCAAAACTTCTCTCGGCCTTCAATCTCCTCATCTACCACTCCTTTCTTTTGTTAACCACTTACCAACTGGCCCATAGCCGAATAACGGCTACAAGGCGGTCGGATAACTCTGGGAGGGCATACTATGACGTTCTCCCACAATCCTGCTCTCGCGCACCCCCTGCGGCACACACCCGAGAACATCCGTGAGGACCCAGCGCATCACCAATCACGGTAAGTGGCCGCTTACCACGTGATCGCTCAGTCAAATGACAGAGCAATCACTTGTAAACAAATTTGTCGTCACATCCGGTTCCTCTCTCCCCTCCCCATACCTATTGGTACAGTTTGGGGGAAGAGGGGGGAGATCGGTGGTAGCAGCGCTGTGGGCTGGATGTGTAGTGCCCACAGCACTGCTCAGTGCCCAATCCAGCCATACATACCCAGTCATCCATACCCATCCATGCTCAGCATACCCATCCATATGCATCCATCTATCCATGCTCACCCATCCATGCTCAGCATACCCATCCATATTCAGCATGCTCATCCATCCATGCTCAGCATACTCATCCATCCATCCATGCTCAGACATCCATACTCAGCATACTCATCCATCCATACTCAGCATACTCATCCATCCATGCTCGCCCATCCATACTCAGCATACTCATCCATTCATACTCATCCATACTCAGCATACTCATCCATCCATCCTCAGCCATCCATACTCAGCATACTCATCCATCCATCCATGCTCAGCATACTCATCCATCCATCCATGCTCAGCCATTCATACTTGGCATACTCATCCATCCATCCATACTCATCCATCCTCAGCAATACTCATCCATCCTCAGCATACTCATCCATCCATGCTTGGCCATCCATACTCGGCATACTCATCCATCCATCCATGCTCAGCCATACATTCTCAGCATACTCATCCATCCATCCATGCTCAGCCATCCATCCATCCTCAGCAATACTCATCCATCCATCCATCCATCCATTCTCAGCATACTCATCCATCCATCCATGATCAGCCATCCATCCATCCTCAGCAATACTCATCCATCCATCCATGCTCAGCCATCCATTCTCAGCATACTCATCCATCCATCCATGTTCAGCCATCCATCCATCCTCAGCAATACTCATCCATCCATCCATCCATCCATGCTCAGCCATCCCATCCATCCGCTCTGCAGTCCTGAGGTTTCCAGAAGACCTCCCAGATTTCTGCAGTAAATTAGATATCCCCCCACTGGCTTTGCCGGGGTGGGAGGAGAAAAATGAAGAAGGGACGGGCTCAAATAGCATGAAATGGACACGGATTAGGAGGGGGGGGGAGGAAGAGACAGAGTGTGAACACCGATGCCTCTCTCTCATGAGGGAGTAAGGGCCTGGGCTTGGGTGGGTGTATAGGGGGTGGGAGAGAGAAAGGTGGGGAGGGCTGTGACTGGAGAGGTGCGCTCCAAAGAAAGCATGGAAACTGAACAATGACCAATTTGACGTTGGCGGGCCCATGCGAGGAACAAGCACGGAATTTGTTTACTCTTTAATATGAAAGAGTATTGGGAAAGGGGGGGTGGGGGGAAGGGAGAGGGGTATATATGGTTGATGTTTGTTTTTTGTTTTTTTGTGTGGGTCTCTCTCTCTCTGTCCACCCTTTCCTTCCTATGCATATGCCCTCTCCCCAAGGGGGGATTACACCGAGGTCCCCACGAAAGGAGCGAGGGGAAGGAAAGGGGGTAGGTGGTTCTAGGTGACATATGACTACGCTAAATTGAATATCATATAACATAAGGGGCATAAACACCCCTAAGAAAAGATCCATAGTGAATAATGAATTACAGTATTATGGGGTGAATGTGTTATGTCTCCAGGAGACACATATGTCACATGTAGCAGGATGGAGACTATCTTCTTGGCAATTTCCTAAATGGTTCTACGGGGATTCTACATCAAGCCACGCAAGGGGAGTAGCAATAAGATTTGATAGAAGTACAATGTTTGAAATAGAGGAACAATTAGCCGATATAGAGGGGAGATTTATTTTTATAAGAGGGAAATTATTTAATATAGAATTTACTATTGCAAATATCTATTCACCAAATAGAGATCCTGATAGGTTCCTGAGGAAAACCCTCGATAAGCTGGCAGAATTTAAAAAGGGTAAATTAATAGTAGCGGGAGACTTGAATATGTGCATTGACCCATGGGTGGACTCTACGCGGGGGTCCCCCCGTTGGTCAATGGTAAGACAAAATAGGATAAAGTCCCTACTATTGGAACATCAACTGGTAGATGCCTGGAGAATCAGACACCCGGGAACCCGGGACTATACGTTTTATTCAGCAGTACAAGGGTCATATTCTAGATTAGACTACGTATTGATAGAACATCAATTGCTCCTCCTACTTAAGGATACAGAAATAAAATCAACCTCTTTATCCGATCATGCCCCAGTGATAATCCAATTAGAAATAACAATAGACCCCTTTAAGGGCAGAATGTGGAAACTCAATGATTCCCTGATTCAAGACCCGGAGGTAAATAAGAAAATAGAGCAAGAGCTGGAGGAATTTTTTCTTATGAACGATACATCAGATATCTCTAGGGGTATTATATGGGAGACCCATAAAGTATATATAAGAGGAATCCTAATAAGTATTGGGGCAGGGAAAAAAAAAGAAAAAGGGAAAAAGATGAAAGATATATGCAGGGAAATATATGAATTAGAACAACTGACTAGACCAATGGGGGGTCCCAGAGAGGGTGGAGTTAAAAAAACAAAAAAGAAGTGGCAGAACTAATGGACCAGGAGAGGAAATGCGCCTTCCACATAGTGGATAAAAAGAGACATCAGGAGGGGAATAAACCTGGGAAATGGTTAGCGAAGGCAGTAAAGGAAAAGAAAAACGCATCATTCATAGCTAAAATTAGAAATTGGAAAATTATACACTCATCCCCTGAAATAGCAGCAGTTTTCCATAGCTTTTATAGTCAGCTGTATAGTGTAGGACAAGATGAGGAAAATAGAAGAAATAAGGAAGAAATTTTGGAGTAGCTGCGGGGGCTCGACCTGCCAGGGGTTTCTAAAGAAGAATTTGGGCTGTTAGATGTTTCAATAACGCAGGAAGAAGTATCAAGAGCAGTGAGGGAGATGACAACTGGGAAGAGTCTGTGCCCTGACGGGTACTCGATTATGTATTATAAGAGGTTTGAAAACATTCTGGTACCTAAATTATGCGATTATATGAATGCTCTGGCAGAAGGGGAAAAATTAAGGGAAGAAACGCTGATGCCGTATATCACCTTGACATTAAATTAAGGTAAAGACCCAATGGCACCAGAGAGTTATAGACCAATATCTTTATTGAATACTGATATTAAGATCTTTTCAAAAATAATAGCGGGAAGGTTAAAACCATTATTGCCTTACTGGGTGCATAGTGATCAAGTGGGGTTTGTTACAGGGAGGGAAGGAAAGGATAATTGCCTTAAAACCTTGTTATTGATACATGAGGTCAAAGGGAGTGAAGCCCCGGTCGTCCTGTTGTCGGTAGATGCCGAGAAGGCCTTCGACAGAGTCGACTGGGGCTTCATGATGGAAACTTTGAGACATCTGGGAATAAAGGAAAGAATGATGAGATGGATAATGGCATTTTATCAGCATCCAACAGAAAAAATTAATGGAAGCCTATCCCCTTCCTTGGAATTACACAACGGCACAAGACAGGGTTGTCCCCTGTCACCAGTGCTATTCGTACTGGCATTAGAGCCTTTATTAGCTGCAATTAGGAAAAATGGGGATATAAGAGGGGTGAAAATAAGTAAAGAGGAGTATAAGGTGGCTCCATACGCAGATGACATATTATTGTATGTCTCAGACTCCAGGATAACTATACCTAATATAATGAAGGGAATGAGTATATACGGAAAATTGACAAATTGTAAGATCAATGTATCAAAAACGGAAATCTTGAATATAACAGTGACTAAAAAAGAACAACAGATACTCCAAGCCTCAATCCCCTTTGCTTGGTGTAAGGGAGAGCTTGGGTATCTTGGCATAAAACTTACAGCATCATTGTCATCTGTGTATGTGGCTAATTATGTCCCTATTTTGAATAAGGTTAAAGATTACCTAATATATATGAGATATAAACCCCTCTCGTTGATAGGGAGGATAAACGCGTTAAAAATGTTCATACTGCCAAAGCTAACATATATATTTCAAATGATCCCAATAAAAGTCCCACAAGAGTTCTTTACAAAACTAAGAACTTTGGTAATAAAATTTATTTGGGGGCATAAGAATCCTAGAATTTCATATGCAAAACTGGAAAAGGGGAAACAAGGAGGGGGATTAGCAGCACCGAATTGTAAGAGATATTATCAGGCAATTATTATATCACGAATAACAGGTTGGATACACAGTAAGGGTAATAAAGGGTGGGTAGATATCGAGAAAGAGCAAAGTAAAGTAGATTTAGGAAAAAGGATATGGGTCCCATGGGAGCACTGGGAATTGGCAAGTAGCACAAAGCCATTAACAATAAATGTCTTTAAAATTTGGGTAAATGATATCACTGGCAATTTAATTTACCTTTAATTTCTTTATTAGATACAAATTATTTCAAACCTGGGAAGGATGAATATATGTATTTCACTAGGTGGGCAAAGAAAAATTATATAATGCTGAAAGATGTGATGATTGGAAATAGAATATGCACCTTGAATGAACTAAGATAAAAGTGGGGAAATAGGCCATTAGATAGATGGAGACACGCACAAATACAGCACTTTGCACAGACACTTCCCCGGCCACTTCGAGGAGAGGGAGATTTGAGACCTATGGAGAGATTTCTGTCCTCCTCGATGTGTCTGAGACAGAGTACGTCAAAAATATATAAAATTTTAGGAGAGGAAATGGAACCTAGGGATCCGCCCTACTTGAAGAAATGGGAGGAAGAGCTGGGAGCTTTACGGGACAAGGAACATAGAAGCAGGATCTTGAGAACAGTATGCACTACCTCTAGAGACAACAGGACAGTAGAAATGTCCTATAAATTGCTGGCGAGATGGTACATTGTCCCACAAAGAGCACAGAAGATCAGAGTAGAAACCTCAGCAATGTGTTGGAGGGGCTGTAATGCTCCGGGAACCTTTGTACATCTATGGTGGGATTGTGTAAAGATCCAGCCATACTGGGAAAAGATCATAGACAATATATACCAAATAACAGGAGAGTGAAGGGGGGGATGGGGAGAGAGGGGAGGGGGGGTTGATATAAGTTTAACCATGCATTTGTATATGATGACACACTATTATTGCCTTGGTAATTTTACTCTATTTGCCTTGACAATACATTCTATTCATTTGGGATCACATCACCACTTGCAACCCCCCCCCCCCATTCCCTTCCCCCATTTTTTTCTACCCTCTTCTCTCTATCTACTCCTATTTTTTGTTTTTTACCTTTCTTTTCATATTGTGTGGTACTTATAAACAGATTATCTCTTCTGTTTTTAACAACTTCAATATCGGCCTATAGTCATATGACATCCGCAGATGGTATCTTCCATACTGGGTGGGCGTCATATGACATCCTCAGCGCTCCTACAGGCCCGCATCGCAGCGCTTGGGAATGAGGTGTGTTCCTCGGACACAGCCCATCCCAGATCCATGTAAAGAGACAATAACAAATGGCTCTTTACCACGTGCACCATGTACACCAACCACACTGATTGCCCCCCAATAAAGTGGACCTGTCACCAGCCATCAAAGTACCTGTCACAGTTCACCAAAGTACCTGTCACCACCCATAAAAGTACCTGTTGCAGTTCTGAGTTTTGAGTACCTGTCGCAGTTCATCTGAGTATCTGAGTACCTGTTGCAGTTCATCTGAGTACCAGAGTACTTGTCACAGTCCATCTGAGTCCCCGAGTACCTGAATACCTGTCACAGCCCATCTGAGTACATGTCACAACCCATCTTAGTACCTGAATACCTAAGTACCTGTCACAGCCCATCTGAGTACCCGACTACCTGCCACAGCCCATCTGAGTACCCAAGTACCTGAGTACCTGTCACAGCCCATCTGAGTACCTGAGTACTTGTCACAGTTCATTTGAGTACTCAAGTACCTGAGTACCCATGACAGTTCATCTTAGTACCCGAGTACCTGTCACAGTCCATCTGAGTACCTGTCATAGTCCATCTGAGTACCCGAGTACCTGTCACAGTTCATCTGAGTACCCAACTACTTGTCACAGTCCATCTGAGTACCTAAGTACCTGTTGGGACAGACCTAGCTGGGACTGCAGGAAGCAACCCACTGCTTGCCACCAATGTGACGGAACCAATCCCACACTCCGCTTGAGTGCTTCCGTCAGTATACCGCTTCCTAAGTCCTGGAACGCGAGTCGAATGGATCTGGCTATAGGAACCCCCAAGAACTAGACAACACCAGTCTTGGAGGACATCAGGAATGACCTTTATTTGAGATCTCACACAAAATATATACAGCGAGGTGACTAAAACCTTACCTAATTAGCATGAGCTAATTATCTAATCAACACTGGACTCCTTCATTCAATTGCAGGTTAATTAGCACAAACAACAAAACAACAATAGGTGAAATACTCTTTAGAATCTGTGTCAAGCCAGACTAGACTCATTTACATTATACAAGACACAGACAAGTGGCTAGAGGTGATGATATTAGCATCTAAGAGTTTGTGTCCCAATAGTGTATTTCTAACATGGCATTTACATATCCAGAGTCTGTGTGTCTTGGGGGGGGGGGCACGGACCTGAATCCAAGTAACACCACCTCAGGGGTCCCCAGGCATACAGCTCACAAAGAGCACTGTTCCCCCAAATGTGAGGGCCCATAATCACAAGGCAAGAGGCTCGCATTCAGTCCCCTCCAAGAGCCTCAGTCCCAGCTATGTCTGTCATACCTGTCACAGTTCATCTGTGTACCCATCTACCTGGGTACCTGTCACAGTCCATTTGAGTACCCAAGGACCTGGGTACCTGTCACAGTTCATCTGAGTACACGAGTACCTGAGCACTGGTCACATCCCATCTGAGCACCTGTCACATCCCATCTGAGTACCCGAGTACCAGTCACCAGCCCATCAGAGTACTCAAATACCTATCTGAAGCCCATCAGAGTACCCGAGTACCTGTCACCAGGCCATGAGCGTACCCGAGTACCTGCCACCAGCCCATCAGAGTAAAGAAGTACATGTCACCAGCCCATCAGAGTTACAGAGTACCTGTCTCCATCCCATCAGAGTACTAAGTACCTATCTGCAGCCTATGCCTCATAGAATATATGTTGGGGTGTTTGCTTTTCAAAATGGGGTCATTTTTTTGTGTAATCCTACTGTCCAGGTGCTCAAGGACCTTCAAAATTGTGATAGGTAGGAATGAAATGAGATGTGTAATTTATGCTCCTAGAACGCCTGAAGGTACTACTTCAATGTTGGGCCTCTGTATGTGGCCAGGCTGTGTAAAAGTCTCCCACCTATGGTATAGCCATACTCAGGAATAGTAGCAGAATGTGTTTTGGGGTGTAATTTTTGCTATATACATGCCATGTGTTAGAAATATCTTAAGAACTGATCACTTTGTGTAAAAAAAAATATGTTTTAATTTTCTTTCCACGTTTTCCGAAGACTTTTGGAAAAAAATAAACTGTTCAAAAGACTCATCATGCCTCATAGAATAGACATTGGGGTGTTTTCTTTCCAAAATGGGGTTATTTCATGGCTAATCCCACTGTCCTGGTGCTCCAGAGCCTTCACAAATGTAATAGGTTGTTAGGAAATTAGAGGTGTAATTTATGCTCCTAGAACCCCTAATGGTGCTTCCTGCATGTTGGACCTCTCTGTGTGGCCATGCTGTGTAAAGGTCACACACATGTGGTATCGCCATACTCCTGAGGAGTAGCAGAATGTATTTTGGGGTGTAATAGGAAGTATGCATATGCTGTGTGTGAGAAATAACTTGTTATTATGACAATTTTGTGAGAAAAAAAAAATTCTTAATTTTCCCAAGAATTGTGGGAAAAAAATGACAACTTCAAAAAACTCACCATGCCTCTTACTAAATACCTTTGATGGTCTACTTTTCAAAAAGGGGTCATTTGGGGGGTATTTGTACTTTCCTGACATTTCAGGGCCTCAAGAAATTAGATCATCAGTGCATCAGGTGTGATCAATTTTCAATGATTTGCCCCATAGCTTCTAGACTCTATAACATTCACAGAGACTAAATAATATCCACTAACTTGGGTTATTTTTATCAAAAAGATGAAGCAGTATAAATTTTGGCCTAAATTTATGAACAAAAATGACTTATTTGCAAAATGTTATCATAGAAATGTTTTCACTTATGTCGCAAAACATAAAAAACAGTGGTGATTAAATACCACCAAAAGAAAGCTTTATTTGTATGAAAAACATTTTGTTTGGGTACAGTGTTGCATGACTGAGTAATTGGCATTCACAGTGTGAGAGCGCTGGGCAAGAAGGGTGTATAAATGCCCTGTATTGAAGTGGTTAATATATACCTATTAGATTGATCTCCTTATTACTGCTCTTGCAAAATGAACCAATAGTCGGTAGCTTACTTTTTCCTTCTGATGGAATTTTATAATGCTTTCGGTATAATACTTGGTTTATTCATTGCTCTACTCATTACATTTTTACATTATTATGTACTCATCCTGTTCATAAATCGATATGTTTTGCTTTATTGCTATTTGAATGATGTCAATACACCCAATGTGACACTGCGCAATTCCCAATGTGTTTAGAAAAAGCAGCCAACACGCTAAAATATGGATCTTTTTAGCCGAAATATGTGAAGAATATACAATGCAGCGCTATGTGTACATTGATCAAAAATTTGACAGATTATCATATACAAAAAAAACACAAAATATGTGTATAGGCGGGTATGTGAAAAAAACTCTATAGCATTAAATGCATCCAAGCATTTATACAAACATCAACTTATTATACAAATAATATATAAAGTGATTAAATATAGTCCATATCACAAGTCTGTTGTGCATGGAATGAAATCCCAAAAAGAACTAGAAATAATCTGAGGAATCTTCAAAGAAATACGTCCAAATAGTTCACCCCTGTGCTGATACCATCACCATAAAAAATGCAGGCTTACCAGACATAAATGACCCAATTAAGCATATGCTTAAGGGGTCACAAAACGCTTATTGCTCCAAATTCTGGGACACTGGCCTTGCAGTCTCCAATTTCCTTTGTCCCACTGTAGATTTAGCCCTTTTTCCAATTCTTAAGCGTATGTGGTTACAATATTTGAAGAGACATCTCCGGCATCAACCAAAATTAGCATGTAATGGAAGGATAAAGCCAAAATAGCATAATACCGTTTAAAATGAAAATTTAATAAAAATACAATAATGAACTCACATTTAAGTAGTCATTAGGAAGCATATCAATAAAAAAGTAGGCAGTGGTAGAGTCTTCTGACGCGTTAAATCCGCTAGGACATCATCTTCCCCCCAGATCTGATAAGAGGGGGGTTACAGAATCCAGGCGTGTGCTATATACAGGTTGCAGAATCCAGGTGTGTGCTATATACAGGTTTCAGAATCCAGACGTGTGCTATATACAGGTTTCAGAATCCAGACGTGTGCTATATACAGGTTGCAGAATCCAGATGTGTGCTATATATAGGTTGCAGAATCCAGGTGTGTGCTATGTACAGGTTGCAGAATTCTGGTGTGTGCTATGTACAAGTTGCATAATCCAGGCATGTGCTATGGTGCAGAATCCAGGCGTGTACTATGTACAGGTTGCAGAATCCAGGAGTGTTCTATGTACAGGTTGCAAAATCCAGGCATGTGCTGTGTGCAGGTTGCAGAATCCAGGCATGTGCTATGTACAGGTTGCAGAATCCAGGTGTGTTCTATGTACAGGTTGCAGAATCCAGGTGTGTGCTATGTACAGGTTTCAGAATCCAGGCGTGTGCTATGTACAGGTTGCAGAATCCAGGCTTGTGCTATATACAGGTTGCAGAATCCAGGCGTGTGCTATATACAGGTTGCAGAATCCAGGTGTGTGCTATATACAGGTTGCAGAATCCAGGTGTGGACTAAATACAGGTTGCAGAATCCGGGCGTGTGCTATGTACAGGTTGCAGACTCCAGGCGTGTGCTATGGTGCAGAATCCAAGCATGTGCTATATACAGGTTGCAGAATCCAGATGTGTTCTATGTACAGGTCGCAGAATCCAGGCGTATGCTATATACAGGTTGCAGAATCCAGGCGTGTGCTATGTACAGGTTGCAGAATCCAGGCGTGTGCTATGTACAGGTTGCAGAATCCAGGCGTGTGCTATGTACAGGTTGCAAAATCCAGGCGTGGGCTATATACAGGTTGCAGAATCCAGGCGTGGGCTATATACAGGTTGCAGAATCCAGGCGTGTGCTATATACAGGTTGCAGAATCCAGGCGTGTGCTGTATATTGCTGTGTGACCACAACCCACCTATAGTAGCTGAGCTGTGAGCTTACCTAATGGGGGGGGGGGTTTGCTGTGTTCACCACCCAGGTATAGTAGATGAACTGGTCTGATAAAGGGGGGGGTGTCTGCAGCCCAGGATTAGACAGACATTGACCTACACCCACGTCTTGCAGCCATCAGATCCATCCTGCAAGCATCAGGTCACCGCAGCATCTTGCCATCTTCCCTGAGGCCATCAGATCCTGTCCACGGTCCAGCAAGCAACCCGCTTTGTCAGCAGGTCAGTTCCAAAATCCGAATCAAATCATCAATGCCAATAATGTCATTGTCTGCTGTCCCCAGGGACATATCCGATCCAGAGATCGCCATACAGTGGGTTCTCTGGATTGGATCTGTCCCTGGGGACAGCAGATAATGCAAAGTATGGGCCATGCTTAATATTGTCAGCTGTCTCCCCACCTCACTCTGAGGTCTCCCTCATAGCAGCTCCAGTCCAGCTCTCAACTTCCCTGACCATGGCATGATCTGTCCAAAAATGTGGGATCTGCTCACACCTGAGTGGCTGACACCTCTTGCCTGTCCTGTCTATTGTCACTGGCTGCCATGGATGAACAGCATTGGCTGTTATTACAAGGAGCGGGAGGGGACATCCCCATCCCCCAACAGCTCCGCTCAGGTCTCTCATCCCACCCGGAGACCTGAGCCACCAGCTGGCATGTCCACCGGCTGGCTGGAGTCCCGAACAAAGATGGATTTGCCTTTGATTGAGTCTCCGATGTAGAAACCCAGAAGCGACAGCACAGTGTCACTTTCAGCCAACAGCGCCATTTTTTAAAAAAAATTCAGAATTCAAAAACATTGATCTTGGCAGAGGAGAGTTTTTTTTGTGGGAGTTTTTACATTTTAAAATAGGGGGGGGGGGCAGATATAGGGGTGCCAAATACTCTAGGTATGCCCCTGGAAAGTAGCCAGGATAAAGAATATGCTTACACTTTCTGGTCATCAGACTGAAAGCGCCCAATGTATTCGGACAATTGTAATACAAAGCAAAGCAAAAAATGTACCGAATATACAGAGACAGGGCCAGGGAGGTATCCTGTAAGGTTGATTGACTTTGGATACTGTCCAGTCACAGGCTGGGAGTGACTCCATGATGGCCTGGCTGCCTTAGAGGAAGGGAGCTGAATGATGCTTCCTGTCATTCAATGCAGAAAACTGGGAACATCTAGGGGTAGAAAAAGTATCTTTCAGAGTAAAGCTCTGGATTGAACAAGTTCATTGCAGCAAATACTGCCCTTTTATTTTATCTTTATATTCCTTTTTTATTGTATGTTCCGCTAGAGTTCTTCTTTAATATTTTAAGTGATCTGACAGTAGCAAACAGAACTCTAATTGGTTTCTAAAGGTTATTGCACTTTCCTGATTATTATGGAAGTTGAAATTACTGCCTTATTGAATTAGCCTGATAGTCACCCATTTCTATGCTCCACACACCCTAACTAAGCCATGAGAGTATGAATGTTGTTTAAAAGTTTATTACCTTCTGGAATTGTTGTATGTCGTGAGTTGACCATACAGTATCAACAGACACACCTTGGTTTAATAATTCTTGAAAAGATAGCAAAACTTTGACCAAGGTACAGTTGTAAAAAAACGCACAAACAAGAGTAAAATGTCCAACCTAGGCACAATTGTTTAAGGAAGTATGACAATTCTGACGTGAATTGTTTTAATCCAGACCACAGCATTGTTTTTTTTTCTGCATTTACAGTTCACTGTATAATCTCTGAATTATTTTGTATCCTTACAAGGTAATATGTGATAGTTACATCACCCATGGATTGGCCAGTCAAGATGGTCAGATTATGAACTCTGAAGAAAACAAGAAAAGTGATTAGGGAGACCGTGGACATTGTGTTTCTGGAGTGGGGTGCATTACAAGGAGCTCAGGTTTTTGCAGAATAAATGAGTCATAAGTATTATTAATCTAAAAAAAAGCCCAAACCTATACTTCTCTTTTTTACAGTATATACTTTAAATACTAACATCTGATGCAGTTAATGGATGTTTAAACATTGCACAAATTGGAAAAATGTTGTTTGTGGTTATTAACCACTTAACAACCGGCCCATAGCCGAATGACGGCTACAGGGCGGTTGTTTAACTCTGCGCACTCGAGAGCATCCGTGACCACCGGGTCCACGGGACCCGGCGCATCACGGATCACAGTAAACGGCCGCTCATCGCGGCCGTTTACCACGTGATCGCTCCGTCAAATGATGTTATGACGCCGGTTCCTCCCTCCCCCTCTCTGTACCGATCGGTACAGCGGAGGGGGAAGAGATCGGCGTCAGCAGTGCTGTGGGCTGCATCTGCAGTGCCAACATCGCTGCTCACCGAAATTTAACCCCTCAATTCCCTGCCATTACTCTGCAATACTCTGCAATACCCTGCAATACCCTGCAATACTCTGCAATGTTCTGCTACACCCGCCAATACCCTGCAACACTCTGCAATACCCTGCAACACTCTGCAATGCTCTGCAACACCCGCCAATACCCTGCAACACTCTGCAATGCTCTGCAACACCCGCCAATACCCTGCAACACTCTGCAATACTCTGCAACACTCTGCAATACCCTGCAACACCCGCCAATACCCTGCAACACTCTGCAATGCTCTGCAACACTCTGCAATGCTCTGCAACACCCGCCAATACCCTGCAACACTCTGCAATACCCTGCAACACTCTGCAATGCTCTGCAACACCCGCCAATACCCTGCAACACTCTGCAATGCTCTGCAACACCCGCCAATACCCTGCAACACTCTGCAATGCTCTGCAACACCCGCCAATACCCTGCAACACTCTGCAATGCTCTGCAACACCCGCCAATACCCTGCAACACTCTGCAACGCAATACTCTGCAACACCATACTCTGAGATACCCAGCCATACTCGGAGATACCCAGCCATAGTCGGTGATACCCTGCAATACCCAGCCATAGACACCCCCCCCCCCCCTCCCGCCACCCTCCGGTGCTTCTACCGACTCACCAATACGATCAAAGCCAGAATCTTTATTTTTTATTTTTTTTCAGGCTTCCCAGCTTATAGGTGAGATGTGGGGTCTTATTGACCCCATATCTCACTGTAAAGAGGACCTGTCATGCCATATTCCTATTACAAGGGATGTTTACATTCCTTGTAATAGGAATAAAAGTGATCAAAAAATTTATTTTTGGGGAAAAAAATGTCAAACTAAAATAAAGTAAAATGAACAATAAAATTTTTTATTTTTTTTTAAAGCGCCCCTGTCCCCATGTGCTCGCATGCAGAAGCGAACGCATGCGTAAGTCCCGCCCACATATGAAAACAGTGTTCAAACCACACATGTGAGGTATCTCTGCAAACGTTAGAGCGAGAGCAATAATTCTAGCCCTAGACCTCCTCTTTAACTCAAAACATATAACCAGTAAAAAAAATTAAATCGTCGCCTTTGGGGATTTTTAAGTAGCGACGTTTGGCGCCATTCCAGGAGCGTGTGCAATTTTGAAGAGTGACATGTTAGGTATCTATTTACTCAGCATAACTTCATCTTTCACATTATGCAAAAATTGGGCTAACTTTACTGTGTTTTTTTTTTTTTTTTTTTAAGCACAAAACAGTTTTTTTTCCAAAAAAAGCATTCGAAAAATTGCTGCGCAAATACCGTGCGAGATAAAAAGTTGCAACGACCACCATTGTATTCTCCAGGGTGTTTGCTAAAAAACATATATAATGTTTTGGGATTCTATGTAATTTTCTAGCAAATAAATGATGATTTTTACATGTAGGAGAGAAATGTCAGAATTGTCCTGTGTTCTCCAGAACGCCTGATGGCGCTTCCTGCATGTTAGGCCTCTGTATTTGGCCACACTGTGTAAAAGTCTCACACATGTGGTATCGCCGTACTCGGGAGTAATAGCAGAATGTGTTTTGGGGTGTAATTTGTGGTATGCATATGCTGTGTGTGAGAAATAAACTGATAATATGACAATTTTGTGAAAAAAAAGTAAAAAAAATCTTGATTTTGCAAAGAATTGTGGGAAAAAATGACAACTTCAAAAAACTCATCATGCCTCTTACTAAATACCTTGGAATGTCTTCTTTGCAAAAAGTGGTCATTTGGGGGGTATTTGTACTTTTCTGGCATGTTAGGGTCTCAAGAATTGAAATAGGCCGTCAGTACTTCAGGTGTGATCGATTTTCAGATATTGGCACCATAGCTTGTGGACTCTATAACAGTGGTCCCCAACCTTTTTGGCACCAAGGACCGGTTTTGTGGAAGAATATTTTTCCAAGGCCCGATGGGGGGGGGGAATCGCGATGTGGTGCGTTATCGGTTCAATCATCCTGATACCATTGCATAAATAATATTTAATGTCCCATTGCATGAATAATAATAAATGTCCCATTGCAGAAATAATATTTAATGTCCCATTGCATAAATCAGTGGTCCCCAACCTTTTTGGCACCAAGGACCGGTTTTGTGGAAGAATATTTTTCCAAGGCCCGATGGGGGGGGGGGAATCGCGATGTGGTGCGTTATCGGTTCAATCATCCTGATACCATTGCATAAATAATATTTAATGTCCCATTGCATGAATAATAATAAATGTCCCATTGCAGAAATAATATTTAATGTCCCATTGCATAAATAATATTTGATGTCCCATTGCAGAAATAATATTTGATGTCCCATTGCAGAAATAATGTTAAATGTCCCATTGCAGAAATAATATTTAATGTCCCATTGCAGCAATAATATTAGATGTCCCGTTGCAGAAATAATATTAAATGTCCCATTGCAGAAATAATATTTAATGTCCCATTGCATGAATAATAATAAATGTCCCATTGCAGAAATAATATTTAATGTCCCATTGCATAAATAATATTTGATGTCCCATTGCAGAAATAATATTTGATGTCCCATTGCAGAAATAATGTTAAATGTCCCATTGCAGAAATAATATTTAATGTCCCATTGCAGAAAAAATATTTAATGTCCCATTGCAGAAATAATATTAATTTCCATTATAAAAATATTAGGAGTGCAGAGTGCACTGTACTTACTGTTCCAGCATGGGAGTGAGGGGAGGAGCCGTTGGAGACTGCGGGAAAGTAAGTTCAGTGAGGGTGGGCGGGGAGAGATGAGGTCACACTCTCTCTCTCATTAGCCGGCGCTTCTCTGTGTAGCCAGCTTATGGTAGGGCGGGACAGCGGCGCGCCTGTGCGTAGCGCAGAGGGATGAGGTCATGTCTCTGCTTGTTCGGCCGCATCGCTGACAGTTTTCTCCGTCAGCTGCGAAGCTGACCTTAACCGGCCGCGGCACGGGGGTTGATGATCTCGGACCTGACAGTGTCCTTGGAGCTGCGGCCCACCTAGAGAGGCGGTACGGCCCGGCTTTGGGCCGCGGCCCGGGGGTTGATGACCCCTGGCATAAATAATATTTGATGTCCCATTGCAGAAATAATATTTGATGTCCCATTGCAGAAATAATGTTAAATGTCCCATTGCAGAAATAATATTTAATGTCCCATTGCAGCAATAATATTAGATGTCCCGTTGCAGAAATAATATTAAATGTCCCATTGCAGAAATAATATTTAATGTCCCATTGCATGAATAATAATAAATGTCCCATTGCAGAAATAATATTTAATGTCCCATTGCATAAATAATATTTGATGTCCCATTGCAGAAATAATATTTGATGTCCCATTGCAGAAATAATATTTAATGTCCCATTGCAGAAAAAATATTTAATGTCCCATTGCAGAAATAATATTAATTTCCCATTATAAAAATATTAGGAGTGCAGAGTGCACTGTACTTACTGTTCCAGCATGGGAGTGAGGGGAGGAGCCGTTGGAGACTGCGGGAAAGTAAGTTCAGTGAGGGTGGGCGGGGAGAGATGAGGTCACACTCTCTCTCTCATTAGCCGGCGCTTCTCTGTGTAGCCAGCTTATGGTAGGGCGGGACAGCGGCGCGCCTGTGCGTAGCGCAGAGGGATGAGGTCATGTCTCTGCTTGTTTGGCCGCATCGCTGACAGTTTTCTCCGTCAGCTGCGAAGCTGACCTTAGCCGGCCGCGGCACGGGGGTTGATGATCTCGGACCTGACAGTGTCCTTGGAGCTGCGGCCCACCTAGAGAGGCGGTACGGCCCGGCTTTGGGCCGCGGCCCGGGGGTTGATGACCCCTGCTCTATAACTTTCACAAAGACCAAATAATATCCACCAATTTGTACTTATTTTTACCAAAGATATGTAGTAGTATAAATTTTGGGCAAAATTTATGAAGAAAAAATTACTAATCTGCTAAATTTTATAACAGAAACAAAGAAAAATTCATTTTTTTACAGAATTTTCTGTACTTTTTCTTTTATAGCACAAAAAATAAAAAAACGAGCGGTGATTAAATACCACCAAAAGAAAGCTCTATTTGTGTGAAAAAAAGGACAAAAATTTCATATAGGTCCAG
Organism: Lithobates pipiens; assembly: GCF_037356315.1. Lineage (NCBI taxonomy): Eukaryota > Metazoa > Chordata > Amphibia > Anura > Ranidae > Lithobates > Lithobates pipiens. Next base: position 139,357,890 of record NW_027507791.1, read on the forward strand.
TGTTGCATGACATGAGTAATTGCCATTCAAAATGTGAGAGCACCGAAAGCTGAAAATTGGTCTGGTTATTAAGGGTGTTTAAGTGCCCAGTGGTCAAGTGGTTAAATTATGGCCAAGTCTCCCTGTGACAATTCCAAATAGAAGAATCATTTTACTGTAGCAATGATCCCCTAAAGAGGTGCTGGATTCTGTGACCCCCTGCAGCTGTTCAACCAGTGCTCTGACCTATAGCTGTTCCAAAATACTCACCGACCCACCGGCAGTGAACAAATGACAGACATCCACTCAGTCTTCTAATGCAAACTTTATGAATGTCTAAGGTAGAGAGGCAAAGGGTTGTAGGATACTTCAAATAGTGACAAGATCCCTACACTCAATAATACTTTGTAGTATACTTGCCTTTGCCACAGGCTAATGTAGAACTTTGCAAGCATCTACCTAGAAAATCGTCAGCCCCTTTCATAAGCTAGTAGTGGACTTTTAATCTGAGACTGTCCATAGACTGTGCAGAATTGTTACGAAGGTGCTCCTCTTAATATTCACCTTCCTGTACTTCCAGGCCCCAAACTAGGTGAGCCTAAAGAGGAACTTCACTAATTCTCAGTTTGATCATAACTAAAATATCACATGCAATTCTTTTAACCAAAAATAAAATATTGGCTATAAATATTTTGTTGTTCTTGTTACACTAAGTAGAGCTTTAGGATATGTTTCACATTGTAATCTAAGTCTATTAACCTGTTTGCACAGTAGCTCAAAGTAAAACTCACACACGGAATTGAATGAGTCATTATAGTAGTTCATTACAGGATTTACATGAGAGCCAGATGCTTGGAAAAAGATGATCACTGCTTTTTATTTAGCCCACAGTGTTCTGAGAAACCACAAAAAATAAAACAACAATTTTGAAAAGGTTTAAAAAATATAATAACACAACTAAAATAAAACTGACTTGAAGCCATTACAGTTTCCCTTAAATCTGGAGTATCCTACACAGCAAAGTAAAGTGAGTGCAGTAGTTAAATACAAGAGTACAGAGTTTTATACAAGATCTTATATCGAAGCATGCATTATTTATAGAGCATACAGGCTATATGTTTCATGCACTTTAAAATACATACAGATTTATGCAGGTTTGTTTCCAAACACTTTCATTTTAAATGCAGGCTAAATAATTGAAATTAGTAACCCCTATCAGTATAAATATAAACTTCTTTTAGTGGAATCATCTGCAGGGGGCACATTTGCAACTGGGGCTCTTTCTCAAAGTGAGGCTATTTCTATAAGTGGGAGCACTTTTGACTCTGCACTTCAGCGAATGCACAAAGCAAATGAACACAAGAAAATACTTTGAAAAACACCAGACAGACATCAGGAGACCTTTTTTACCCCTTCTGCTCTTTCTCCTTGTAATATGCACTCTCTACCACTCCCTTTGACAGTATATATATATATATATATATATATATATATATATATATATATATATATATATATTTATATATATATATATATATATCACCCTCACTTCTGTCCTCTCCTTATTACTGCACCCACCAACTCCTGCTAATTCTAAATCCACACACACTAAAAATCTCCAAGACCCTGGGCCATGTCCCTTCATATAAATCCCACTCCCATATTACCTCCCTCACTATCCTGCTTCTCCTAACCTCTGGAGATATATCCCCAAACCCTGGGCCTCCATCATTTAACTGTACCCCATGCACCCATCACCCTGCGCCCTCTGGTAGCAGCCGCAATTAACACAATTTTCTATTCTATTCTTCCTAAGACCAGACTCCCTTTCTCTTGTTCCCTTTGGAACTCCCGCTCTGTCTGCAACAAACTCACCTCTCTCCATGACCTCTTTATTGCCAACTCATTTAACCTATTCGCCATTACCGAAACCTGGCTCCACGAATCTGGCACTGCATCTTCTGCTGCCCTATCCCATGATGGTCTTGTCTGGACTTACTCTCCCAGATCCAGTGGATGTAAGGGAGGAGGTGTCGGAATCCTTCCACCCCCACATAGCACCTTTCAGGTACTACACCAACCTCCTTCTCTGTCATTCTCTTCTTTCGAAGCACACTGCATTAGTCTTTTCACTCCAGTTTCTCTAAGGATAGCTGTGATCTACAGGCCCCCTGGACCAGTATACTATCAACCTTTCTTGATGACTTCTCTGCCTGGCTACCCTACTTTCTTTCTTCTGAAATTCCCACAATCATTCACTTCTCAGCCTAACATCCTCCTTTGACCTGAAGCAGTGGATACATGCTCCTACTCACTCCAAAGGCAATACCCTTGACAGTGGCGGCTGGTGAAGTTTTAAGATGGGGGGGCGCTAGACCACGCCCACCCTTTTGACCCATCCCACTTCTCATAAGCCCCACCCATTATAGAATCCACCAACTCCGTCCCCTGTAGTACATCATATACAAGGCTCTACATTATTACACAGGGCTCTATACTTCATATACCAGGCTCTACATTATAGACAGGGCTCTGTACATCATATACCAGGCTCTACATTATACACAGGGCTCTGTACATCATATACCAGGCTCTACATTATACACAGGGCTCTGTACATCATATACCAGGCTCTACATTATACACCAGGTTCTAATGACACATCAATATGTCTGACAGCCCAGCCACACTCCTCGTTCACCAGAGAAAAAAAAACAGGAAACACAAAAAAGGTGCTCGGGAAACAGCAATAGGCAGAGGTCACCGCAGACAATGAAGTACAAGAAAGCCTTATAAAATAAAACAAATACAGTCATCACATTTAGTGACTGCAATAATGCAATATCTTACATGTTTGCCTTTGGTGGTGGGATCAGAGGGATGGTGATGATCAGAGACAGAAGGATGGAGGTGGGGTGGGGAGTTGGATCAGTGGTGGGTGGGATGGGATCAGGGACAGAGGGATGGATCAGGGACAGAGAGATGGTGGGTGGGATAGATCAGGGACAGAGATATGGTTGGTGGGATGGATCAGGGACAGAAGGACGGTGGGTGGGATGGACCAGGGACAGAGAGATGGTAGGTGGGATGGATCAGGGACAGAAGGACGGTGGGATGGATCAGGGACAGAGAGATGGTGGGTGGGATGGACCAGGGACAGAGAGATGATAGTTGGGATGGATCAGGGACAGAAGGATGGTGGGATGGATCAGGGACAGAGAGATGGTGGGTGGGATGGATCAGGGACAGAGAGATGGTGGGTGGGATGGACCAGGGACAGAGAGATGGTAGGTGGGATGGATCAGGGACAGAAGGACGGTGAGATGGATCAGGGACAGAGAGATGGTGGGTGGGATGGACCAGTGACAGAGAGATGATAGGTGGGATGGATCAGGGACAGAAGGACGGTGGGATGGATCAGGGACAGAGAGATGATGGGTGGGATGGACCAGGGACAGAGAGATGGTGGGTGGGATGGATCAGGGAGAGAAGGACGGTGGGATGGATCAGGGACAGAGAGATGGTGGGTGGGATGGATCAGGGACAGAGAGATGGTGGGTGGGATGGATCAGGGAGAGAAGGACGGTGGGATGGATCAGGGACAGAGAGATGGTGGGTGGGATGGATCAGGGAGAGAAGGACAGTGGGATGGATCAGGGACAGAGAGATGGTGGGTGGGAGGGATCAGGGACAGAGATATGGTTGGTGGGATGGATCAGGGACAGAGAGATGGTGGGTGGGATGGACCAGGGACAGAGAGATGGTGGGTGGGATGGACCAGGGACAGAGAGATGGTAGGTGGGATGGATCAGGGACAGAAGGATGGTGGGTGGGTGGGATGGATCAGGGATCAGGGACAGAGAGCTGATGGGTGGGATGGATCAGGGATCAGGGACAGAGAGATGGTGGTTGGGATGAATCAGGGACAGAGGGATGGGTGGGTGGGGGGAGGCTTCATATGGGCTGTGTGTTTCACAAGAGCCTCCACTGCCTGAAACCATGGATCAAGTAAAAACCTGAGCTACATCACAACTGATTTGATGTAAATTTTATAATAACTTTAAATGTGTACTCGCTGAAAACACATTTTAGTTTCCTAAAAGCAATTATAAGTAAAATGTGACAAAATAATTTGTTTTTTAAAACGTACGTTTTTACATATAAATTTAGAGTTTTGGCATTGCTCATTTAAACAAGAACATTGTTCAATGCTAATGCCAGTAAATATTAGAAATGACAAGATTCTAAAATAAGAGTTTTACATGCAGCTTTGTATCTGCCAGAACAAACAGGAAACATTAGCTTGGATGACAAATAAAAAGTTAAGTTATTCCATTGCAGAGTAAATGTCCATTTAACCCTTCTAGAGTATAACTAGAATGAGATTTTTTCTAAAACTGCCCTCCTTATGCATATAGAGCAGGAAGGGGAGTACTACCAGACGTCACCGGATCCTGTGTATGTTATCAAATCTGGCTGAACACTCCTGACTAGAGAGTAATTGGTAAAGTTTTAGAATGCCCAAATCATCAATTCATAGTCTGACAGTAGGCTGCCAAACCGAGACACAGCAACATCAGTGGAGATAAACAGAAGCACTGACGATCAGAACTTGACAAAACACACAGCCCGTGTGAAGCCTCCCCCTCCATCCATCCTGTAGCTCTGCCCCCCTCCTGTGGATTTCCAGCAATGCATCTACGCTACGGTCTACCTTGTTTCATAGTGTACTCACTGCACTGGCACTGCAGTTCTCTCCTCTGTTCCTCCGCTCGGCGCACTGATCTGACGAAGACCGGAAGTGACTAACTAGTCTGTCACTCAAGCCCATAGCATAGCAGGCGCCGGGCGGATGCAGATCGGCATTTTTAGTTGCGCCGCAAGGCGGGTTAAAACCCCTCAAATGAAGCGCCGCGTCTGCAATCTTGTGATTGCGTTGACGTGGCGCTTCGCATAGTGCACTGTGTCCGGCGCTGCACTGTGTCCGGCGCTCGTACACAGTGCACTTAAGGACTTTTTTTCATTTTTTTTTTTTTAAAGGGCCATTTCAAAAAAAAATATTTTTTTTTTCAATTTTTTTTTTTTTTTGTGACTGCCTGGAGGGGGGGGGGCGGCGCCCGGGCGCCCCCTATGGACGGGCCGCCACTGACCCTTGACCTTGTTTTCTCTCACCTTTGCACTCCATGCAACCTCTCTAACTATGCATTCCCTCTCTCTGATCACCACCTTATTAGTTTCACTGTGTCTCTCTCCTCCACCTCCTCTCCCTCCAAAAGTTGCCTGCAGAAACCTACGTCATCTCAACCCTTCTCTGCTCTACTCTGCTATCGACAACTTCTACAACAAAATCTCACCCCTATCCTGCACCAACCTAGTCACTTTTGTCTACAACGCCTCACTTATAGCCTCACTGGACTCATTGGCCCCCCTCACTACACTGTTAGGACCTGGGCTTGAACCTGGGACCTCTGGTGTGTCTGGCAGTGACTCTGCTTGCTGAGCCACCTGGAATGCTGGACAGCTCCTTGGACAGCTCCTTGGACAGCTCCTTGGACAATTCCTTTAGGCTCCATGCACACTGAAGCTAATAAACTGCAGTTTATTGGAGTTTGGGCGTTTTTTGTAAAAGCCCATAAACTCCACTCTATGTTAGCCTATGTGTCCATGCACACATGGACGTTTTTCAGCTTTAATGAGCAGTGGAGTTTATGGGCTTTTTTCTGAACGCCAGAAATTCGCGTTCAAAGTGCCGTTTTTCAGCGGCAAAAACGACAAACGCTCATTAACGCTCATTAACGCTCGTTCATTAGTGTTCGGCATTCTATTTTTCAATGCATTGTGGGATTTTTGGAGTGTCCTCTGTGTATTTTTATAAAAAACGCCCATTAACGCTAACGCTGTAAAACGCTCATTAACGCTCATTAACGCTAGTATAAAACGCTGTTAAAAGCAGGTTTTTCAACCAGCGTTTTCTGCCAGCAATCTGGCGTCCAGAAATAGCTTTTTTGAGCTTCAGTGTGCATGGAGCCTTAGTGATCTTGTCTTGAATCTTGTTTGCCTTGAACCTTGAACCCTTTGCTCCTCCCATGAACTTCCTGATATAAGCCATGTCTCTGCACTTCCTCCTTGCCAGAATATTATGCCATCTCCAGCCTGTATCTAGCGCCCGTCTTCTCTGCTGCCGCTTATATTTACTACTGCTCGTTATCGACCCTTGGCCTGTTCCACGACTACGCTTCTGCCTGATCCCAATCTGCAACAACTCGTTACCGACCTTTTGGCTTGCTTACTGACCACGCTTCTGTTTAATCCTTACCTGCTCATCCACTACTGAACCCCGGCTTGCTCACCTCCTGGTGGGGCGATCCTGAGGACCGCGACCTGGTACTAACACGCAGCTAAATCCATCTCTACCATCTGGAGCTCTGGTGAAGACCGGTTAGTACTTAGACTCCGCACCTCAGGTGAGCCTGTGTCATCTGCCAGGGTGACGGCCAGTGTTCCTATCCTGCTGGTTAGTGGTAAGGATTAAACAGAAGCGTGGTCAGTAAGCAAGCCAAAAGGTCGGTAATGAGTTGTTGCAGATTGGGATCAGGCAGAAGCGTAGTCGTGGAACAGGCCAAGGGTCGATAACGAGCAGTAGTAAATATAAGCGGCAGCATAGAAGACGGGAGCTAGATACAGGCTGGAGATGGCACAATATTCTGGCAAAGAGGAAGTGCAGAGACATGGCTTATATCAGGAAGTTCATGGGAGGAGCAAAGGGTTCAAGGTTCAAGACAAACAAGATTCAAGACAAGATCACTAAAGGAATTGTCCAAGGAGCTGTCCAAGGAGCTGTCCAAGGAGCTGTCCAAGGAGCTGTCCAAGGAGCTGTCCAGCATTCCAGGTGGCTCAGCAAGCAGAGTCACTGCCAGACACACCAGAGGTCCCAGGTTCAAGCCCAGGTCCTAACATACACACAGAATGAGGCCACAACCTCTTCGACCTTGGCAAACAGATGATACTAGAAGTCTGAAAAAACGTAGCAAGCATCTGAAAGTCTGAAAAACGCATGGATATTAAGGTGAACCCTGAGCCAAAATTATCAGGCTTATCAGAATCTGGGCACTTATGGATTTTTGGGGGGAACCCCACGCCATTTTTTTCTTGTAATTTTGGTGCAGAGTTCCCCTTAATATGCATACCAAACCTGAAGGGCCTGGTAATAGAATTTTGGGGGACCCACACGCATTTTTTTTTTTTATTTCTCAAAGACTTTCAATGACTTTTATGTGTATTGTCGGGACAGACAATTCATTAATAGCCGGCACTAGCGCTAGTACTTTTAAATGACTTTTTTTCCCTTTAGAAATGTCATTTCTAAACAGGGGAAACATACGCTACTTTACAGGCATACTATAGACACCCCCCAGGTACAAAATTTAAAGGAATATTTCACTTTTATTGTTTCACTTTAAGCATTATTAAAATCACTGCTCCCGAAAAAAGGCAATTTTTAAAACTTTTTTTTGCATTGATACATGTCCCCTGGGGCAGGACCCAGGTCTCCAAACACTTTTTATGACAATAACTTGCATATTAACCTTTAAAATTAGCACTTTAGATTTTTCGCATAAACTTTTAAAGGGTGTTCCGCGTTTTTTTGAATTTGCCACAAACACTCCAAATTGTTCGCTGTGCGGCGAACGGGCGAACAGCCAATGTTCGAGTCAAACTCTTGTTCGACTCGAACAGATAGCCCATCCTTTCCCTCCACTATAGACAAGGTTGCTAAACTACTTGCTAATGTCCACCTTACCACCTGCCCTCTAGATCCTGTTCCCTCACAAATGCTACGTTCACCCTCTGGCTCTATGCTACACTCTCTAACCCACATCTTCAGTCTCTTCTGGCATCTTCCCCAACTCTCTAAAACATGCACTTGTCAGACCCATACAAGCCCTCACTGGACCCATCGAATCTTAACAACCTATGCCCCATCTCGTTGCTCCCCTTCTTATCCAAACTCCTGGAATGTCTGGTCTACAACCGACTGAGCGTCCACCTCCCTGTAAATAGCCTTCCTTCTTGATCCCCTTCAGTCTGGATTTTGTCCTTAACACTCCAGATAAACTGCTCTCCTAAAACTAACAAACGATCTACTAATGGCCAAAACCAAGCAACACTATTTTTTTCTCCTACTCTGCTGCCTTTGATATGGTTGACCACCCCCTCCTCCTCAAAAAACTCCATGCCTTTAGTCTCAGTGACTGTATTCTTCACTGGTTCTCTCCCTACTTATCCAACCGCACCTTTAGCATTTCCAACTCTAATTCCTCTTCTCCTCTTCCTTTTTCAGTTAGGGTCCCCCAAGGTTCTGTCCCTGGACCTCTCCTATTTCCAATCTACACCTCCTCCCTGGGTCTGCTGATAGTCTCCCATGGCTTCCAATACCACCTCTACGCTGACGACACCCAAATCTATTTCTCTACCCCTCAGCTCACTCCCTCTGTCTCCTCACGTATCACTAATTTACTGTCAGATATATCAGTCTGGATGTCACACCCCTTCCTCAAACTCAATCTATCCAAAACCACACTTATAATTTTTCCTCCCCGATAAGACCCTTCCCCTGATCTCTCTGTCAAAATCAATGGCACAACTATAAGCCCATCCCCACATGCCAAGGTTCTAGGTGTAGTCCTTCACCCTGAACTCTCCTTTAAGCACCACGTCCAATCACTGTCCAAATCCTGCTGCCTCAACCTCTGCAACATCTCCAAAATATGCCCCTTTCTAACTAATGACACAAAGCTGTTAATTCACTCGCTGGTCATCTTTAGCCTTGACTACTGCAACTCCCTTCTCATTGGCTTATCTCTACATAAGGTCTATCATCTCTTCAATCCATCATGAATGCTGCTGCCAGATTTATCGACCTTACCAATCGCTCTGTCTCTGCTACGCCTCTCCATCAATCTCTCCATTGGCTTCTGCTTGGCCAAATAATTAAATTCAAAATACTAACTACGTACAAAGCTATCCACAATTTAGCCCCCAGCTACATTACTAGCCTAGTCTCCAAATACCAACCTACTCATTCCCTTTGTTCCTCTCAAGACCTTCTGCTCTCTAGCTCCCTTATCATTTCCTCCCATGCTAGCCTCCATGACTTTTCCAAAGCCTCTCCAATCCTATGGAATGCCCTACCCCAATCTGTCTGCTTATCTCCTACTCTATTAGCTTTTAAATGATCCCTGAAAACCCTTCTCTTCAGAGAAGCCTACCCTACCCACACCTAACAACAGTTTTTTTAATTTTGTCCATCAGCTTACCCCACACAATTATTAACTTTTGTTTCCACTTGACCCTCCCTTCTAAATTGTAAGCTCTAATGAGCAGGGCCCTCTGATCCCTCCTGTATTGATTTGTATTGTAAGTGTACTGTCTGCCCTCTTGTTGGAAAGTGCTGTGCAAACTGTTGGCACTATATAAATCCTGTATAATAATAATAACATATATCAAAATATGGGAAAGCACTCATTTATCAATTGGATTTCATTTTTATACATAGTTAGTCAGGTTGAAAAAAGACACAAGTCCATCCAGTTGAACCACAAAAAAAAAAAAAGCTACAACATGAAAAATAGCTTTACAATGTGACTGGATGGTATCAGCATTGTGGTATATTCCTCTTGCATACTGTATTGGAATTAACACCATGATTTAAAGGGTTCCGTCTGGTCATGGTATACAGCATAGATGAAATATTTCACCAAAACACTGACAAGCTTGTTTCAGAGTGCAAAGCTCTTTATTCTTATATGATCACATAGAAAAGCACAATTTTGGGACCACACAAGGGGCCCTTCCTCAAGCACGCGATGGATGGTTAAAGCTGGACCTCCACGTTTTCATACTGGAGGCTTTTTTTTTACTGTCCATTATATTAAAATACGTCCCTCATAATTTAACTTCTGACCACATGAAAAACCATTTACAAAGAATGTTACTGTTATTTTAGTTTGTATTATTAGCCACTGAAGATATAAAAAGCCATTGGTAGTCACAAGGCAGACGGACGTGTTGGGACGTAATCTCTCAAAGCTCCACCCACTATCAGTGGTTGTGTCATGGAAGAGATGCCTAACACAGGCATCCAGCACAGAGTAAACAGATCAATGGGCTGCACTAAGAGCCCATTCACACAGGGGCAACACGACTTGTAGGCGACTTGAGTCAGGCAACTTGGACACGACTTGAGTTAAGATCACAGCGCGACTTGGGACGACTTCAAAACGACTTGTGATGACTTCAAGCCCGACTTGGGACGACTTACAAGTCGCCCCAGGCCAGGCGACTTTTGCCGAGGCCAAGCAGAGAATGAGCTCAAGGGGGAACTCCACGGCAAATTTCTGAAAAAAATTTGGCGTGGGTTCCCCCTCCGAGAGCATACCAGGCCCTTAGGTCTGGTATGGATTCCAAGGGGAACCCCCTACGCCGAAAAAACGGCGTGGGGGTCCCCCCCAGATCCACACCAGACCCTTATCCGAGCACGCTACCCGGCCGGCCAGGAAAGGGGGTGGGGACGAGCGGGCGGCCCCCCCCTCCTGAGCCGTACCAGGCCGCGTGCCCTCAACATGGGGGGGGGTGCCTTGGGGGAGGGGGGCGTGCGGCCCCCCCACCCCAAAGCACCTTGTCCCCATGTCGATGAGGACAAGGGCCTCTTCCCGACAACCCTGGCCGTTGGTTGTCGGGGTCTGCGGGCGGGGGGCTTATCGGAATCCGGGAGCCCCCTTTAATAAGGGGGCCCCCGGATACCGGCCCCCCACCCTATGTGAATGAGTATGGGGTACAATGTACCCCTACCCATTCACCTGTGGAAAAAAAGTACAAAAAAAAAACACAACACAGGGAAAAAATATTTTATTGCACAGCTCCGGGGGTCTTCCGTCTTCGGGGGTCTTCTCGCCGGACTCCTCCGCTATCTTCTTGTAGCTCTTTTACTAGCGGAGGAGTCCGGCTTTCTTCCTCCCCGCCGCCGGCCTCTTCTCCCGACTTCGGGGGTCTTGTCCCCCTCTTCGGTTCTTCTGCCGGGCCACCGCGCCTTCTTATAGCTCTTTTGCAGGCGGTGGCCCGGTCTTCTGTCGCCGCCGCCGCCGCCGCCGCCTTCCATTCTTCTTCTTCTTCTTCTTCTTCTTCTTCTTCTTCTTCTTCTTCTCCAGGAGATGTTGACACGACGCTCTCTCCGGCCACAATGCCAGGGACGCGCTCCGCTGCCACTTATATAGGGACAATGGGGCGGTGTCACATGGGTTGATGTCACATGGGTTGGTCACATGGGTTGATGTCACATGGTAAGGGGGCGGGGTCACCATGTGACATCAACCCATGTGACCAACCCATGTGACATCAACCCATGTGACACCGCCCCATTGTCCCTATATAAGTGGCAGCGGAGCGCGTCCCTGGCATTGTGGCCGGAGAGAGCGTCGTGTCAACATCTCCTGGAGAAGAAGAAGAAGAAGAAGAAGAAGAAGAACGGAAGGCGGCGGCGGCGGCGACAGAAGACCGGGCCTGGTACGGCTCAGGAGGGGGGGGGGCGCCCGCTCGTCCCCACCCCCTTTCCTGGCCGGCCGGGTAGCGTGCTCGGATAAGGGTCTGGTGTGGATCTGGGGGGGACCCCCACGCCGTTTTGGAATCCATACCAGACCTAAGGGCCTGGTATGCTCTCGGAGGGGGAACCCACGCCAAATTTTTTTCAGAAATTTGCCGTGGAGTTCCCCCTTCAGAGCTAATAATTCTGTCAAAGTCACCTCCGTATAGACGGAGATCCGACTTGGAGGCGATCTCCATTGAAATCAATGGGTACCGGTCGCCTACAAGTCGGATAGAAGTAGTACAGGAACCTTTTCTGAAGTCGGAGCGACTTCAGTAGTGTGCATTAAGACGGCTCTCATTCACTTACATTGCTTTTTAAATGTTGTCCGACCTGAGGCGACTTGGGGCGACCTGAAGTCGGATCAGGAGTTGCCCCTGTGTGAATGGGCTCTAAAGGAATCAGGCACAAAGGTAAGTGAAAATATATATATTTATTAAGGTAGAGAATTGGGTAAAGACACACGTGCAAACCAAACACAGCAAACCATGAACAAACAAGAATGTAATAAATACACAGCAACCCCTAACACCTAATCTAACTAATATATCTATCTATCTATCTATCTATCTATCTATCTATCTATATATATATATATATATATATATATATATATATATATAGAAAGGTAACACATATACAACAACAAGGCAGGGATGGGAGACAAGGGGAACAGGAGGCCAGATGGAGGAAGCAGAAGCAAGGGGGAGCCGGAGGCAGGAATCAGGGGACAAGTCACAGGAACAGGGTACAGGAAACAGAGTCCAGGACAGGGCAGGAAGTGGATCAGGAATGCTTTTCAGGCAACGGCTCAGATCAGGCAGGGAGAAGGCTTGCAGGGAGGTATTCTGAAGCCCTGAGCCTCAGTGAAGGGTGGGCTTATATACTCCCAGCAGCAGGGGAGGGCTGGCAGCCTTAGGCCTGGGGGGCAAGTCCAGTCAAGTGGCCCATTGAACCCCAGAATCAGCTGACCATCCATCTACACCACATTTCCCGTACAGAGAGGGAGGGAGACTGCTCCACATTGCCCCAGAGAGAGAGAGACTGCTTGACACTGCCGGTCACTCTCTGTGCAGGCAGTGTGAAGCGGTCACTCTCTCTGTGCAGGCAGTGTGAAGCGGTCACTCTGTGCAGGCAGTGTGAAGCGGTCACTCTCTCTGTGAAGGCAGTGTGAAGCGGTCACTCTCTCTGTGCAGGCAGTGTGAAGCGGTCACTCTCTGTGCATGCAGTGTAAAGCGGTCTCATTCTGTGTGGGCAGTGTGAAGCGTTCCCTCTCTGTGTGGGCAGTGTGAAGCGGTCACTCTCTGTGTAGGCAGTATGAAGCAGTCACTTTCTGTGTGCAGGCTGTGTGAAGCAGTCACTCTCTATGCGGGCAGTGTAAAGCGGTCACTTTCTGTGTAGGCAGTGTGAAGCAGTCACTCTCTCTGTGCAGGCAGTGTGAAGCAGTCACTCTCTCTGTGCAGGCAGTGTGAAGCAGTCGCTTTCTGTGCAGGCAGTGTGAAGCAGTCACTCTCTGTGCAGGCAGTGTGAAGCGGTCACTCTCTGTGCAGGCAGTGTGAAGCGGTCACTCTCTGTGCGGGCAGTGTGAAGTGGTCACTCTCTGTGTGGGCAGTGTGAAGCAGTTACTCTCTCTGTGCAGGCAGTGTGAAGCGGTCACTCTCTGTGCAGGCAGTGTGAAGCAGTCACTCTCTGTGCGGGCAGTGTGAAGCGGTCACTTTCTGTGCAGGCAGTGTGAAGCGGTCACTCTCTCTGTGCAGGCAGTGTGAAGCGGTCACTCTTTGTGTGGGCAGTGTGAAGCAGTCACTCTCTGTGTGGGCAGTGTGAACGGTCACTCTCTGTGCGGGCAGCGTGAAGCGGTCACTCTCTGTGTGGGCAGGGTGAAGCGGTCACACTCTCTGTGCAGGCAGTGTGAATCGGTCACTCTCTCTGTGCAGGCAGTGTGAAGCAGTCACTCTCTGTGCGGGCAGTGTGAAGCGGTCACTCTCTCTGTGCAGGCAGTGTGAAGCGGTCACTCTCTGTGCAGGCAGTGTGGAGCAGTCACTCCCTGTGGGGGCAATCATTTTGGAGCAGTCTCCCAGAGAGAGTGAGAAAAAGAGCTTGCCCCTTCCCCACACCCAGTACAAAGACCAATAAGACTGCAGGAAGGTGAAGACTAAAGACTGTTCTGTCACTGCCGCCACACTAAGTGCTACCTGTGGAGTCTGGAGCTTCTCTGGTGAGTGAGCACCACACCACTGGGCAAGCCAAGCCAGCAGAGTAGCCGAGAGTCACAGCGAGTTCAGCAGGCTAAACATGCAAGTCCTGCTTTCTCCCTGGCATGACCACCATATTCACCAGGGTGCAGGCTCCTCCTATGTCAATTGCGAGTGGTGAGAAAAGCACATGCAGGTGCACACCCTGGGGCAACAGCCAGATTAAGGACATTGTGGGCCTGGTGCTGCAGTGGAGCAGGTTTAGGAGTGGCAGGAATATGAGGCAAGTAATGTCATTTCCCAGCTCTCCTCTTACTGGCCACCCTTCCCATGTTTCCAGGAGCCTGTGCTAGCTTGTGCCCAGACTTGGTCGCAGTCACACAGGTGTAATGCTAGTGAAGCCTGGCACTTAATTTACTAAGCATCCATAAGAGCCGTGTGTGGGTGTGTGCTCTGAGGTGAAAGTTTTCAAGCCATCAGAATACAGTGATCGCTGCCGGCAGCTTAGCAGCCAGCAGTGATCACAAAAAAAAGAAATAAAGACAAGCTGGTTGTATTGTCAGTTGATAGATCGAATTCTGTGCAGCCAGTCTGCACATAGATTGATTGAAATTTCTGCTGAACAGGCAGAATTTCAATTTGTCTATGGTGGCCTAAGTCCACCAGTCTCTGTTTAATAATATCCTCAAATCTTCTGAAAGGAGCGCTCCACTTAGGTGTAGAAATTCACTTTGAACTCCACCTTATTTCCAGAACTCTTTTTAGGGTCCTTTCACACTGAAGGCGCTTTACAGGCGTTTTAGTGCTAAAAATAGCGCCTGTAAACTGCCTCTCATGCCACCCCAGTGTGAAAGCCCCGAGTGCCCTCACAATGGGGCGGTGCGCTTGTAGGACATTCTGAAAAGTCTTGCAAGCAGCATTATTGGAGCAGTTTGGGAGAGGTGCCCTGCCCACTGAAATGAGCAACACAGGCGGTTTTAACTCTTTCTTGAGCTGCTAGTGGGTTTTAAAAGTGCCCCGCTAGCGCTGCTAAAACGAGCAAAGCTTTACCACTACTGCCCACACTGCCCCAGTGTGAAAGTACCCTTGGATATTAGATGTGCAAACAATAAGGTGAGAGCACATCTAATACCTACAGAGAGTAATGGAAATGAGGTGGAGTTCAAAGTGAACCGTATAATTACCTGCAGGGATTGGCATTTAGAGGGTTAAAACAGGCAGGGATGAAATGTAATATCAACTCCTCACTGCCTGTCAAATGCCTCTGAAAAGTGACCTGAGCATGGATCACTTTTTAGAGGAGTGGCTGCTGCAAGTGAATACAAGCCTTTAGTGTGCTGCAGTGCGAGTGTACTGGCGGCTTTCACAGTCCCCCAGACTTCTTTTAGGTTGCACATTTTTGCTGCATTTTCTGGAATTGCACCAAAGATGCAGCATGCAGGACGTTTTGTGCACTTTCAGAACATGCAGTAAAAATGTGCAACCTCTATAGGACCAGGGACAACATGCAGGAAGACTGCCAGGACACCAGCACTGCAGCCAAACCGCAGAATTCCAGTGTGAGCCCACATCATACCACCTAAAAGGTACTGCTCAGGCTGCTAGAAAAAAAAAAAACTCTTTGGCTGCAGAGTGGGGGAGGGAGGAGGAGTTCACTTACTTGGATGGTCTCAGCCTCCCAGGAGCCTCACTGGATTCCAGCCGACTGCTCAGATGTAACTTTCCCGCCCACACATCCTCTTCACAGACAGCACACGGGCTGCCCCGGAGTGTGGGCGGGGAAAGAAGCAGGTCCTGCCTCTGCCAGCCAATGGTGTGGAGGAGGGAGGGGCTGGACGGGGCTGTGCTGTGTAACACAGACTGTCAGCCCTGAAATGAAGACATCGCTGGATCACAGTACTGGACTCGGCCAGCTCAAGATCTGCGCATGTGTGCTCTTGAGCTGATGGCACAGCAGCCTTTGCCACAGCATATCAGAGCAGCCCAGGGGGCAATTGCATCCCTGCCCCCCAGCCCAGCCCTCCCCTGCCCAGCAGTTCCACCTCAGCTGCAGCTTGATCATGAGAAAACGTCCATCTGCTGGGAGACACCTGCTGGTAGCCACCAGAACTGCACCCTTTGATGCTGAGAGAAATGGTTACACCAGCAGGTGATCCAAGCAATAACACTGATCCTGACAGTGCCCCCCCCCCCCCCAAGGAGTGGCCTCCGGACACTCCATTCTGCCCTTGACCTGGCAGTGCATGTAGATGTGGAAAAGTCCCAAAAAGTCTCCCCTGTGACTGCAGACTTTTTTGCTCTCTCCGCCAAAGTCTCTTAACCTACTGGGAGGCGTACCACCCCAGTCTGGCAATCGGACATGCACCCCACCACCAGGGTCTGGAAGTTTAGATCTGGAAATAAACACAGGTTGGGCAACGTGCTCCGGGTCATCAGGCTGGGCAGTGAGCTCCGGGTCATCGGGCTGGGCAGCAGGCTCCGGGTCATCGGGCTGGGCAGCAGGCTCCAGGTCATCGGGCTGGGCAGCAGGCTCCGGGTCATCGGGCTGGGCAGCAGGCTACGGATCATTGGGCTCGGCAGCAGGCACCGGGTCATTGGGCTGGGCAGCAGGCTCTGGGTCATCGGGTTGTGTAGTAAACAAGAACACATCTGGCTGGGCAGTAGGCAAAGGCACTTCAAGCTGGGCAGCAGGAAAAGGCATTTCAAGCTGGGCAGTGGGCAGAGGCACTTCAAGCTGGGCAGCAGGCAGAGGTACTTCAAGCTGGGCAGTGGGCAGAGGTACTTCAAGCTAGGCAGCGGGCAGAGGCACTTCAAGCTGGGCAGCGGGCAGAGGCACTTCAAGCTGGGCAGCTAACAGAGGCTCATCGGGCTAGGCAGCAGACAGAGGCTCGTCAGGCTGGGCAGCAGACAGAGGCTCGTCAGGCTGGGCAGCAGACAGAGGCTTGTCAGGCTGGGCAGCAGACAGGAACACACCAGGCTGGGCAGCAGACAGTGGCACATCAGATTGGGCAGAAGACAGTGGCACAGCAGACGGAACAGCAGGCACTGGAACGTCAGACTGGACAACAGGCAGAGACACTGGCACAACAGGCTGAAAAGCAGGCATTGGAACATCAGGCAGGAGTGAATTAACTGGTGTGCTGGTGTGGAGGCCGGATTGGGTGATGGCAGAATGGTGTGGGTTGGGAAAAACTTCTGCCTCTTTTTGGTTTTAGCCACTGAAGATTTGTATGTGGGTACAGGGCTGTAGGTAGTGGATGCAGCTGGCAAAAGCGAAGAGCAGAAGGATGGTAAAACAGAGGGAGCAGATTTTGAAGGGAGATTTAGTGGAACTGATGGAGGCAGCCGAAAAAGAAGCAGAGGGGTTAAAGGCTGGGTAGGTACAGCAGAAGGAAACAGGGTACTGGTACTTCATTGGTAGCAGGGTGTATTGGTCAGAAATTGTGGTTTTTGGGGGTAATAGAGAGGAAGACATCCCAGCAGGTTGGTATCTAGACTCAGAAATGGATGGTTGGGAGCTGACACAGGCTGAGTACAACAAGCTTGACCAGGTGTCAGGGCTGGCTTAGCCCTTCTTTCTCTGAGCTGGCTGCTCAGCTGTCAGCTAATTGCATCTCTCTCCACAGTTACCAGCTGTTCCTTATCCAGCTCGTCTGACCTGCCTACTTAAAGCTGTCCAGCTCACTTCATATCTGCCTTTGCCACGATCACATCACAAGAAACCATCTCCTGCGGTTCTGTTTAAAGACGGGATTGCTGACATCCCTTCTGGCTCCTTATCCTGCTTGCTGTTGCTCCACTTGGATCCCTGACTTCTGGCCTGGCTGATTACCCGATCTGGTTATTGAACTCTGGACTGGCTGACTACTCGATCCGGTTACTGGACTCTGGCTATGCTTTGACTACACTTTCTCTATTTACCTTTTTATTTTTAGTAATAAACAAGTGTGATTTAATTGTATTTCTGTCTCGGCCTGATTCATGGTTTCTGACACCAAGCCTGTAATAATGGTTGCACAAAATCAGGTTTGCACACTATTTGTCTGACCAGAGACTGCATTGAATCAATATATGCTGCAAGCACCTGTTTAGGACAAGCTGAGTACTGCTCAAAGAAAAAGGCCGAGTCATCTTCCAACAGCCACACCAAAGACTCTACCTGAGCTGCACTAAAAGGGGGTGTATAGTCATCAACTCCACTAGAGGCATCAGACTGGGCCAACTCTGTACAGATCCAAATCAATGGCTGCACGTCCTCAAACAGAAAACTGCCCTGATCAACAAAAACATGGGCTATATGGATGCATTCCAGCAGCTGCTCTCTAGTGTATTCACTTAAAGCGGGAGTCCGCTTTTTAAAAGCCAGCAGCTACAAATACTGCAGCTGCTGACTTTTAAAATAGTGACACTTACCTGTCCAGCGCGCCCGCGATGTTGGCACCCGAAGCCGATCTGTAGATCGTCTCTCGGGTGCTGCCGTCGCCATCTTGGGTATGGTAATCAGGAAATGGAGCCTTTCGGCTTCATTTCCCGGTTCCCTACTGCGCATGCGCGAGCCGCGCTGCGCAATAAGGACGGTCCCCGCTGCCTCTGGGATCTGTGTGTTTTCCCAGCAGGCAGCGGGGCACTTGCGGAAAGGGGCGGGCACTTGCGGAAAGGGGCGTAATCTACGCCCCTTTCCGCAGAGAGCTATCCCGGAAGTGGGTGCAGATACCTGTACTGTACAGGTATCTGCTCCCCCCTCCCCCCTGAAAGGTGCCAATTGTGGCGCCGGAGGGGGGGAGGGTTCCGATGAGCGGAAGGTCCACTTTAGGGTGGACCTCCGCTTTAAAGTCTGATGGCAAAAATCTCCTGTTGCCAGGAGCAAAAGATACAGAATATCTTCCAGATGCATTTTTTTTTTTTGCAATAGCAAGTGCCCACACCCAATTCTCAAGTGCAGCCAATCTGTTTGTATGGCTTCAGAATTCTGTCATGGAAGAGATGCCTAACACAGACATCCAGCACAGAGTAAACAGATCAATGGGCTGCACTAAAGGAATCAGGCACAAAGGTAAGTGAAAATATATATATTTAGTAAAGACAAAGACAAGGTATACACAAGGAAAGGGAACACATATACAACAGCAAGGCAGGGACTAGAGACAAGGGGAACAGGAGGCCAGATGGAAGCAAGGGGGACAAGTCTCAGGAACCAGGTACAGGAAACAGAGTCCAAGACAGGGTAGGAAGCGGATCAGATCAGTCAGGGACAAGGCTTGCAGGGAGGAATTCTGAAGCCCTGAGCCTCGGTGAAGGGGGGGGGGAGGCTTATATACTCCCAGCAGTTCCACCTCAGGTGCAGCTTGATCATTAGAACATCCATCTGCTGGGAGACACCCGCTGGTGGCCACCATAACTGCACCCTTTGATGCTGAAATAGTGACACCAGCAGGTGATCCAAGCAATAACACTGATCCTGACAGGTTGCTTGAACAATGGTGTCCTAGCAGCCAATGAAAAACAAATCAATAAAGTTATCAACACAACATCTCCCCCTCCCCAACAACTCTAGCCTGTCTGTACCTTACGTTGGTCTCGTCTTCATTACCTCCAGTTTTGTTATCTACAAACTGGAGGGGGTTCTTTTTGAACTTATTGCAGCCATAGCAACACATTATTAACTAGATACAAAATCTCCAAACTTTTTGAAGTGGGAAGGAGGGACTCCTATTAGCAAAAGTATGCAAGCATAGGACACACCCCCTGCTATGCCCCCTAAAGGGGAATTATAAAAAAAATTATTGGTTAAACCCACAAGTGTCTTTGTTTTTTTTTACCACTACTATTCCTTTATGCAGGCTTTTGAAATTTACAAATGCAGCAATTTAGAAACTGGATGAAAGGTTTAGCACTGGGAAACACTTTTTGAAAGATAAATAGTGCATTTTATATAAAACCATATAGATCAGACCAAAAATGAGGAGGAATGGGGCACAGAGGGACTTTGTTCCAAATCAGGGACAGTTGGAAACTATGCTATATGAATCTGTTGCACAAGTCAGAACTTTTTCTGGACATTTAAAGGGACTCTACTGCCAGAAAAGTGTTGCAAATGCTTTATTGAGCTCCTATCCCTCACTGTGTTTGAAGAATATTCATTGCTAAGCCAAAGGTCTAATTTTTGGGGAGAGTGAGGAAGGATGTCTCCTGTCAGGTTTTTACAGCATCCAGGGGCTCCATTAGAAAATGTCACTTTCATATCCTTTATTGCTGACAAGGGTTTTATCAGACAGAAAGTGTGGGGGGGGGGGGATTGCTAACAGGGAAATAGACAACAATACAAATCTGAAAGGGGTTCTAACCTTTGCACAGTCTACTAAAGAAAAGCATTTTTTAATGTCTGTGTTAAGCCGCGTACACACGGGCGGACTGTATGGCCAACTTAGTCCGTCAGACAATCTGACGGACAGTCCGTCCTACTTTCGAATGAACGGACTTGACCACACACGGATGCACAAACAGTCCGTCGAAAGTTTGCGCAATGACGTGTACAGCACGTACGACGGGACTAGAAATAGGAAGTCCAATACACAGCAATGCAACCTTTCGCCGTGTAAATCCTTTCTGAGCATGCGCCATACTTAGTCCGTCGAACTAGCCTACTCACGAGCGGATTGTCCGCTGAAACCAAAGTACGACGGACAATATTACGGAAATTCCAAAATACTTAGTCCGCCAGACTGCACGCTGAAAAAGTCCGCTGAAGCCCACACACGAGCGGACTGTCCGCTGAAATGTGTTTCGACGGACTAAGTTGGCCAGACAGTCTGCCCGTGTGTACGCGGCTTTACTGTTGGGACACTCCCCTTACTTCCTTCCTGTTGCAAAACATTGTCAGAAGTGTGGGTAAATCTCTCAAACTGAGCCTTGGATAGCACTGAAAACCCTTAAAGGGGTTCTAACCTTACTATCTCCAAAATTAAGGAAAAAAGTTTTGTCTGTACATAGTTCTAACCCTTAATATCTCCAAAACTAAGGAAAGAAGTTTTGTCTGTACATAGTTCTAACCCTTAATATCTCCAAAATGAAGGAAAGAAGTTTTGTCTGTACATACTATTTAACGGCTTCCCACCCGGCCACTGTACATAAATGGCTGGATGGGAGAAGCACCGTTCTGATTGGACATACCCGTATGTTCTATCAAGCAGCAGCAATCCTATGATGGCTGTGTCCCTGTCCAATCAAAGCCATTACACAATGCAACAGAGGCCGGTAGCCTCCTGAGCTCAGTGAGGAGAGAGCTCGGTGGGTTTGCTGCATCCTGTCATCGATCTGTGTATAGCTGATGATTTTACTGTTTGGCTACACACAGATAACAGACTGCAGCTATCTGTCAACAGTGCACCAAGCATTATCTTTCACAGTGTACAGTGCACATAAACATCTGTCACAGTGTTCCAAATATTAAATAAATTAAAAAAAACTGTATAAAAATCAAAAAATACATAAAATAAATTGAAAAAAAAATTAAAGCACCCCCATCCCCCTGTGCTTGCATGTATAGGCGAACGCATGCGTTGGTCCCCCACACATGCATAACTGGCGATCGCACCACACTCGTGAGGTATTGCCACAAATGTCAGAGCGTGAGAAATAATTCTAGAATAAGAACTCTTCTGTAACTCTAAACTGGTAACCTGTAAAGCGTCGCCTATGGAGATTTTCAAATACCGTAGTTTGGCATCATTCAACCAAATGTGTGCAATTTTAAAGTGTGACATGTTTGGTATCAAGTTAGCACAACACCATATTTAATATTTTACCAAAAAAAGGTTAATATATTGTATTTTTGTGCATTCAAATTTATTAAAGTGTATTTTTCCCCCCATTTCCCCCCAAAAATTGAAAAAAGGCTGCACAAATCCCTTGTGACATAAAAACTTTGCAAAACCCCCATTTTGTCCACTGGGGCCTATGCTAAAATACATATATATTAATTGCAAGAAATAACTTGCCTATATGACATTTTTGTGAAGTTGTTTTTTTTTTACATTTAATTTCCTTATTATTATATTATAACTTCAAAAAACTCACCATGCCTCTTACTAAATACCTTGGACTTTATACTTTCTAAAAAGGGTTCATGTGTGGGGTATTTGTACTGTCCTGGCATGATAGGGCAGTACATCGGGTGTGATCAAATTTAATGATTGGTACCTTAGCTTGTAGACTCTATGACTGGCCATACACTATACAATTTTCTTGTACAATTTTCCTAGATTTACCAAAACCATATAATATGAGGTCAAACCTAAACACTTTCAATTTGTATGCAATCAGGCAGGCCCTGCATCGTTGAAGGTAAATCTAAAGAAAAATGAACAGTAAAATTGTATATTGTATGGACAGCATAACTTTCACACGGACCAAAGAATATACACTGATTTGGGTTATTTTTATCAAAGAAATGTAGCGGTATAAGTTTTGGGCAAAATGTATGAAGAAAAATTACTTATTTTGCAAATTTTTGTAACAGAATCTAAGATTATTTTATTTTATTTTTTTGCACATTTTGCACATTTTTCGGTCTTTTTACCTTTATTACGCAAAACTTAAAAAATCCAGTGGTGATTAAATACCACTGAAAGAAAGCTCTACTCTATTTGTGTGAAAAAATATATAATAATTTCATATAGGTACAGTGTTGCATGACTGAGAAATTTTAATTTAAAGCGGGAGTCCACCGGGACTCCGCGTTTTTTTTTTTTTTTTTTAAAAGCCAGCAGCTACAAATACTGCAGCTGCTGACTTTTAAATAGTGACACTTACCTGTCCAGCGCGCCCGCGATGTCGGCACCCGAAGCCGATCGCTCGCTCGGCTGCCGGGTCCCGCCGCCATCTTGGGTATGGGAATCAGGAAATGGAGCCTTTCGGCTTCATTTCCCGGTTCCCTACTGCGCATGCGCGAGCCGCGCGGCGCAATCCGGGCGGTCCCCGCTGCCTCTGGGAGCTGTGTGTTTCCCAGCAGGCAGCGGGGCACTTGCTGAAGGGGGCGGGCGCTTGCGGAACGTACGCCCCGTTCCGCAGAGAGCTAGCCCGGAAGTGGGTGCAGTTACCTGGATTATCCAGGTA
Organism: Lithobates pipiens; assembly: GCF_037356315.1. NCBI lineage: Eukaryota > Metazoa > Chordata > Amphibia > Anura > Ranidae > Lithobates > Lithobates pipiens. Next base: position 139,380,816 of record NW_027507791.1, read on the forward strand.
ACTGCACCCCCCTCCCCCCTGAAAGGTGCCGATTGTGGCGCCGGAGGGGGGGGGGATTCCGATGAGCGGAGGTCCATTTTAGGGTGGACCTCCGCTTTAAAGTGTAAAAGCACAAGCTGAAAATTGGGCTGGGCAGGAAGGGGTGAAAGTGTTTTTTCAGTATTGAGGTAGTTAAATAATTTTAAATTATTATTTTTTTTTTTTAATACTGTGATTTCTGTCTCCTGTGCAATCAATGACTCGCATAAAGAAAGTGATGGGGAACTGTGCCTGTGGATGAGACATAATCTCTCACCCACAGAGAGTGAGCAAGTTATGTTGCTGTTACTTTTCACTATCATTCTTTGCAAAATGTGTTCCAGCCTTTGTTAGCAATATTTTTTTTCTGGGAGGAGTGGAGGATCTATTGCAATTATTGGGCTCATAACAACAGCACATCGGATTGAAATACTGTTCTAGACCTTGCATGCAACATTATCCTGCTTGGCAGAAAAGCTGACAATCTATTACAAAATTGTGATTCATAACAATGCCTCCTTGTTGTTTAACCACTTTCTTACTGGGCACTTAAACCCCCCTCCTGTCCAGACCAATTTTCAGCTTTCAGCGCTGATGCACTTTGAATGACAATTGCACGGTCATACAACACTGTACCCAAATGATTTTTTTCATTTTCTTCCCACAAATAGAGCTTTCGTTTGGTGGTATTTGATCAGTTTAAAAAGACAGAATTTAACAAAAAAAAAATGTTTTTTTAAATATTTTGTTATAAAATTTTGCAAACAGGTGATTTTTCTCCTTCAGTGATGTACACTGATGAGGCGGCACTGATGGGCTGATGAGACACACTGATGGGTGGCAGTGATGGGCACTGATGGGTGGCAATAATGGGCACTGATCAGCACTAGTTGGTTACACTGATAGGCAGTACTGCTAGGTGGCGGTGATTGGCACCATTGGTGGGTGCTGATAGGTGGCACTCATGGGTGGCACTTTGGGTCCCCCTCAAAATCCGAAGGTCTGGTTTGGATTTTAAGGGGAACCTCTCGCCAAAATTTTAAAAAAAATTCTCTTGCTCCACCGACGGACCGATAAAGAAAAAAGAAATGCAACCGACCCGCCTCCATGGGAGGCTCCTGCTGTATGATGCGTCTTCACTTTGAGAGTTCTTTTAGGGCGGGGGCCACACCATGACGTTCCCGGGTGATCCCGCCTCCCCCTCTGACACACAGGGACTTCCCTATGGCTTCCTCGTAGTCAGAGGGGGGCGGGGCCACCCGGTTACATAAATGGTTGCCCACTTCTGACACCCCATGCGTCAGAGGGGGCGGGGTCACTTGGGAACGTCAGGGTGTGGCCCCGCCCTCAGTTACAAAATAGCCGTCAAAGCGAAGATGCATCATACAGCAGGAGCCTCCCATGGAGGCGGGTCGGTCGCTTTTTTTTTCTTTTTTGTTCCATCAGCGGAGCAAGAGACGAAGAAGACTTTGTGGGACATTTTTATTTTTTATTTTTTAATAATGAACTTGTCCCAAGCCGTGTCATGTCATTTTTACAATTTTCACACTTTTTTGTGAAATGGTAGGGGTACATTTGTACCCCATTACCATTTCACACAGGGGGTAAGGCTGGTATCTTGGGGCCCCCTTGTTAAAGGGGGCTGCCAGATTCCGATAAGCCCCCCGCCTACAGACCCCCACAACCGCCTGCCAGGTTGCGTTCTCGGATAAGGGTCTGGTATGGATTTTTGGGGGGACCATTTTTTTTTGATTTTGGCGCGTGGTTTCCCTTAAAATCCATACCAATTTTAAAGGGGGACCCCACACAATTTTTTTAAATTGTGCGGGGTTCCCCTTAATATCCATACCAGACCTGAAGGGCCTGGTATGAAATTTGGGGGGACCACCGCACCATTTTTTTTTTTACATTTTGGTTCGGGGTTCCCCTTAATATTCATACCTGTCCCAAAGGGCCTGGTAATGGACTGTGGGGGAATTCCATGCTGTTTTTTTTTCAATTACTTTTTTTTTTTTTTTTTTATATAATCTTTATTTTATATTTCCAGAATAGCACATTACATGAAAAACAGAGTGAAACAAAACAGACCAAAGAAATAAAAGGAAAAACAATAAGGGGCATTGGGTTACATGCGTAGAAAAAGCCTCTGATACATTCAGATATCTAGCCTCATATGATTTCATCAAATTATACCCCAACCACAAGGGGGTTTGTGAATCAGGAACCACTGTATCCAGTGAGGGTTGCATTTTCATTGATAGGGTACAACACCTCACGTCCTGCATCCAGCATGACCCAAAGTGAAATGGTGGGGAAAGGGGGGATGGGCATACCTGAAACTTATCACCTAGCTTGGCAGCAGTAAGTGTGAGTCAGTAACTGATGTAGGGGTTTGAGGTGTTTTGGTCTCGTCCTCCACGTAATTATGTGGTCTACTAATCTGTCTGCCCAGGGGTGGCAACAGATAGTGTCTGTGTTTTAGTAGACGTATAATGTATCCAAGTGGCCCATATATCATAAAATGTATCATACTTGTCCTTGCACTTCACCATCCACTCCTCCGCCGCCATGATAGAATTGAGTGGACGCACCCAATGAAGTCACCCCGGACATGGGTCAACTTCCAATGTATAGCAACCCGATGCCGGGCGTTTAAGAGGTGTGGGAGAACTGATTTGCTATAAAGGCTTAGAGGAATGGATGGCACGTGCAGTAAGAATTCCATTGGGGAGTCCTGCAGATCTATATCCAAAATATTTTTTTTTTTCAAATATATAATTTTATTGATTTCCAGAGCGGTCGAAGCTCCTCAGTACATATAATAAAACATATACACAGGGCAAGGATTACAAGAGAGGCAGTACAAAAACCAAGTCATGAGACAGGAGATAACAAATAGTATTCCGTTGTACATGCAACCAAAAGAAAGAAGGAGAATATTTATTAATAGCCCTTATCAACGTTCAGTTGGAAAGCACCGGAGCACAAGTCGACCCCTATGTCCCCCCCTGTAAATAAGGGGGGGGGGACGTCCCGAGCTACTAAATAGAGGAGCTCGGGACCAAAAGGTAACAACAGCTAAAGACATAGGGGGGTCAGAAAAGGGAAGAGAGAAAAAAAAAAAAAAAGGGGGGTGGGGGGAAGAGAAAGGCAGAGATCGGGCGTAGAAAAGATTAAAAAGGTAAGAACTAGCATGGACACGACGGTGGCCCCAGCCCACCCCTCACTCGAGATGGTGGAGAAGGGTCAGGACGACAATAGACGCTGACCTTCGGCCGAAAATATAAACATGCACCAGATGTCCCAGGTCTTTTTAAAGACTTCTTGTTTGTGTTGCGCTGTGAGAATCACGTCCTCCAGCCTCCGCACATCCTCCACCTTCCTCAACCAATGTGCCACAGTTGGGGGAGAGTTTTGCTTCCAATACAGAGGGATGCACGCTTTGGCCGCATTGAGAAGATGGCAGACCAGGGATCTCTTATATTGTTTGACTGGTGTCGGGGAGTGGTGTAGTAAAAAGTAGGCCGCCTCATTCGGAACCTCATATGTCGTAAATTGCTGAGTGATGCGGCGTACCTCATCCCAAAACCCCCTCAGTCTAGAGCATGTCCAAAAGACATGAAGTATAGTACCCTCCTCTTCATTGCAGCGCCAGCACCGGTCTGAGGAGGAAGGGAAGCATTTACTCAGACGAGAGGGGGTTAAATACCAACGGTTGAGGACCTTAAAGTTAGTCTCCTGGATTTTGGTGCAGGATGAGGACTTAAGAGCCAAGGTGACAATGCGCTGCGCTTGTGCTGTCGAGAAAGTGCATTGAAGGTCTCGCTCCCATTTGGATAGACAGGCTAGGCGGAGCGGTTCCCGCGGTGTGGATAGCAAGGTGTAAGTCTGCGAAAGAATGTGGGTCAATGGTTCCGTACCGGAGCCTAAGAGCTCAAAAGGGGTTAAACGTTGCTCAAAGTCCCGCGGTCGTGGCAACGAATAAAGGAAATGGTGTAGCTGTAGGGCTTTCCAGAAGGGGAGTCGATATGTCCCTGCCGCTGCCGAAAGGTCTGAAATAGAGGGCCAGTGTCCATCGGCCAGAAATTTGGCCACGTAATCATGACCGGAGTCTCTAAGAGACTTGTAGTTTGTCTGGTCGAGACCCGGTTCGAACTTCGGGTGACCTAGAACGGGAAGTAAAAGGGATACAGATGACAAGAGGGACGCTTGAGCAACGGCCCGATGACTCTGCGTCAACGTCACCCCTATCAAGGGGTGTGTCTTCAATGTAGTCGGAAGGTCTTTGTAGCACCAGAGTGCTCCAGGCAGGGATATATGGGTTTGGGATTGTTCTATACAGATCCAGAGCTTGGAGGTCCTATTTCTGCGCCAGTCAAGAATCCGTCCGAGATGAGATGCTAGATAGTAGCGACGAATGTCGGGGAGTGCCAAGCCTCCCCACTGTTTGGGAAGAGTCATTTGGGAATAACGCAGTCTGGGTTTCTTAGCAGCCCATACAAATTTGGTAAAGAGAGCCTGTACCTGTTTAAAGAAGGAGGGAGGAATATGTATGGGTAATGCTTGGATTTTTCAATGACTTTTATGTGTATTGCCAGGACCGACAATTCATTATAGCCGCAAGTACTTTTTTTCCTTTAGAAATTTAATTTTGTGCAGGGACTGTTGTAAACACGGGAAACATGTGCCACTTTACAGGCATACTATAGAAATACCCCCCCCCCCCCCCCCCGGTACAAAATTTAAAGGAATATTTCACTTTTATTTAAAAAGGTTGTGTCTGATTAAAGGTAAAAACACCCAATGAAGTTAGCACCACATCCCATGAAAATAGTGTATCAAATGAGGAATATGGGGATTTTAACGGTGCAATCAGATAAAATAATGATGAGAGAAAATTTCAAACCCAAAATATTAAAAATTTAGATTTTTAATAAGTTTAACCACTTAAGGACCAGGCCTCTTTTTCGGACTTGGTCTTTCCATGTTTAAAACAGTTTTTTTTGCTAGAAAATTACTTAGAACCCCCAAACATTTTATATTGGTTTTTTTCTAACACCCTAGAGAATAAAATGGCGGTCATTGAAATACTTTTTATCACACCGTATTTGCGCAGCGGTCTTAGAAGCGCACTTTTTTTGGAAAAAATTCACTTTTTTGAATAAAAAAATAAGACAACAGTAAAATTAGCCCAATTTTTTTTTATACTGTGAAAGATAATGGTATGCCGAGTAAATTGATACCCAACATGTCACGCTTCAAAATTGCGCCCGCTTGTGGAATGGCGTCAAACTTTTAGCCTCAAAAATCTCCATAAGCGACATTTAAAAAATTCTACAGGTTGCATTTTTTGCGTTACAGAGGAGGTCTAGGGCTAGAATTATTGCTCTCGCTCTACCGATCGCGGCGATACCTCACATATGTGGTTTGACCACCGTTTTCATATGCGGGCGCTACTCACGTATGCGCTCGCTTCTGTGCGCAAGCTCGTCGTAACGGGGTGTTTTTAAAAATTATTTTTTTTTTCTTATTTATTTTAATTTATTTTATTTATTTTTACACTTTAAAAAAAAATAAAAATAAAATGGATCACTTTTATTCCTATTACAAGGAATGTAAACATCCCTTGTAATAGAAAAAAGCATGACAGGTCCTCTTAAATATGAGATCTGGGGTCAAAAGGTCCTCAGATCTCATATTTGGGCTAAAATGCAAAAAAACAAAAAAAAAAAAACAAAAGAAAATCTGACATTTAAAAAAATATATATACCTTTAAGAGGTCTGGGCGGAAGTGACGTTTTGACGTCGCTTCCACCCTCCTATGGTATAGAGACGAGTGGGGGCCATCTTAGCCTCACTCGTCTCCATACCCAGCAGACTGAAGGACCCGATCGCCTCCGCCGCTACCGACGGCTCCGGTAAGCGGCGGAAGGTGCGGGAGGGCGGCGGGAGGGGGGGTGGCACCTCTCCCGCCGCCGATAGCGGTGATCTCGCGATCTCGCGCCGCGGAGACCACCGTTATCGTACAGCCGACCGCCGCCTGAAGAGATGGATATCTCGGTTGTGGCAGCAGCTGCTGCCGTTACCGAGATATCCCTCTTCAAAAAATGGACGTACATCGTCGTGCGGCGGTCGGCAAGTGGTTAAAGTATCTCAATAAAGACCATAGGTCATTATAAGCAGGTCCATATACAATAACAAAACCAGTGCACATTTTCCCGACATGTTTCGCTGAGATGCTTCTTCAGGGGTGGTGCAGAGTATGTCAATAATTTCAAGAATGGCTGTATAACTCCTTGCCGCCGAGCGTACGCAGATGTGCTTACTCGGATTCCGGGGGTTATACCGGGATGATGCCTGCACCTGCAGGCATCATCCCGGTACTGATTTTTACAGCGGGCGATTGACTTTCCAGCCATAACAACCGATGCGGCTAAAAGCCACTCAGCTGTTATGCCAGAGGAGGTCCCCCCTCCCGCCACTCTTACCGGGGCTCCCGTTCAATCGGGAGCACCAATCGCACATCAGATGCTTCTGGCGGCTAGGGAGGGACTGGAATGAAGCCGTCAGTGGCTTCATTCCATTCTCCTGATTGTAAACTAAACGGCTATCTGAATACTTTGAAGTGTAAAGGACCTAAAAGACCCCCGATCCCTCCATAAAGAGTACTTGTTGCCACCTATTACTGTCACAAGGGATGTTTACATTCCTTGTGACAGCAATAAAAGTGATCAAAAATTATAAAAAAAAAAAAACAATTTAATCATTTAAAAAAAATAAGATTTTTTTTTTTAAAGCGCCCCCCCCCCCCCCCCCCCCCCCCCCGTCCCCTCGAGCTTGCGCAACAAAGAAAACGCATACGGAAGTCAAGCCTGCATATGTAAACGGTGTTCAAATCACACATGTGAGGTATCACCACGATCGTGAGAGCGAAAGCAATAATTCTAGCACTAGACCTCCTCTGTAACGCTAACCTGGTAACCGGATTTTTTTTTAAAGTGTCGCCTATTGAGATTATTAGGTACTGTAGTTTGTCGGCATTCCACGAGTGTGTGCAATTATAAAGTGTGACATGTTTGGTATCTATTTACTCGGCATAACATTATCTTTCACATTATGCTAATTTTACTGTTTAATTTTTTTTAAATTCATGAAAGTGTTCCTTTTCCCAAAAAGTTGCGTTTAAAACACAGCTGTGCAAATACCGTGTAACATAAAATATTGCAACAATCGCCATTTTATTCTCTAGAGTCTATGCTATAAAAATATATATATAATGTTTTGGGGTTCCAAGTAATTTTCAAGCAAAAAATATGGATTTGAACTTATACCAAATGTCAAAAATAGGTGTAGAAAGGGTTAAATATGAAAGAAATGTAAGGAATGAGCGTAAAGCCAAATAATATATCATTACATGGCATATAAAAATCAGAGCATATGTAGGGCATTTCATAGAACCCTGCTTACCTAGCAAGGCAATCCACCTTATGCCTTGTACACACGGTCGGAGAATCCGTCGGAATGCGTCTTATCGGATCGTGTCGTCAGATAATCCGACTGTGTGTGGTATGCATCGGACTGATTCCGTCCGAATCTCCGTCCGACCCAATTTTCCAACATGTTGGAAATATTTCCCGACCAACTGGGCCGGTCGGACCTAATCTGATCATGTGTAGAGCATTTTGATAGGACCAAGTGCCACGCATGCTCACATTCAAATTCCGACACGAAAGCGCTCGTTCAGGTAAAACTACTGCTCGTAAGCGATATAGCACATTCGTCACGCTGCAATGTTAAAAATTCATTCATCAAGCGCATTCTCTTGATCTTTAACAATGCTGCAAGAACGAACATCTTTTGATGCTCATAGTCACACACACTTCTCCCGAATGGATTTCATTACTCTTTTTTAACCATTTCAGCAATACAATTTTATTTTGCGTCACATCTACACAATGTTTGGTTTTGTTTTTTATTTTTTGGATGTTTTTTTTGGGGGGGGGGGGGGGGTTCCCTAAAAATCTCCTTTAAAGACACTTTGCTCATTTCTCCTTATTTATTTTTTTTGGGTGTAAACTTACAACAACATTATTGTATTTTTTATATTTTCTTTTTTAATCTACAGGAGGTTGTTTAGTGTTGGTACCCCTTGTTATTTAGTTCACTTTGTATTTTGGAAATGTACCTGCCTGCTCACAAATAAACTGTACTTTTTGAAGGAAAACACATTACACAAGTATTTCATCAAAGAAAAAAAAAATTATTTTGTTTGCTAGAAAATAAAACTAGGAACGCAGCACTGGAGAAACTTCTTAACTTTGGTGCAGCCTTTGGCCCCCAGGGCAGACATGACTAAATGAGATCTTAAAAAATTGGTGGCCTGAAGAGTAGGTATCTCAGGGAGAGAAGTGTGGTCCCGAAGTCCTAGAGAGCAGGAAATTCAGATGCCATTTCTGTCCCCAGGATGTGGATCTTCAAAAGGCTGCATCTTCTGGCACACCAGACTCAACCCAGGCCATCACTCTCTGGTCTTCCTTTGTGACTTCCCACCAGGCATCCTTCCAGGCTGTGGCTGGGCTCCAGTAGCTGGGGCAGGAGAAGGAGGGCGTTGGTGGACCTCCTGGCTGCCACTTGCCACAGCCTCCCCCCGACTGAGGTCTTCCTGTATATGAAAAGGGGACATAGTTTTAGTTTTTTGATCATCAATCACAACATTTTGTGCTCCTGGCTTTTGCTAATTGAATGTTACCAAATAGAACAGACTATCATTCTGACCAGGGCCGGCGCTACCACTAGGCGGACTAGGCAACCGCCTGGAGCGCACTGCCGCCTAGGGCGCCCGGCCGGGGGTATACCGGGATGATGCCCGCACCTGCAGGCATCATCCCGTTACCTTTTTGTTCAGCGGGCGATTGGCTATCCAGCCATAACAACCGATGCGGCTAAAAGCCGCTCGGCTGTTATGCCGGAGGAGCGGGAGGGGACGTCCCCCCCTCCCGCCGCCTCACGCCGCTGTCACCGGTGCTCCCGATCGAGATCGGGAGCACCGATTCCTATTGCGGCGCCTCCGGCCGCTGGGGAGGAACTGGAACGAAGCCGTAATCGGCTTCGTTCCAGTCTCCTCCTAGTAAACACGGAAGCGACGTCATGACGTCACTTCCTGTTTACTCGGCTGCCAATGGCGCCGGATTTAAAAAAATATCCGGTATTCAGAATCGCCGTTTTCGGCGATCTGAATACATTGAAGTGTAAAGGAGGGGTGGGGGGTCTTTTAGACCCCCGATCCCTCCATAAAGAGGACCTGTCACCACCTATTACTGTCACAAGGGATGTTTACATTCCTTGTGACAGCAATAAAAGTGATCATTTTTTTTTTTTTTTAATTTAAACAATTTAGTCATTTTAAAATAAATAAAAAAAATTTTTTTTTTTTTTAAAGCGCCCGCCGTCCCCGCGAGCTCGCAAAGCAAAGAAAACGCATACGGAAGTCACGCCCGCGTATGTAAACGGTGTTCAAATCTCACATGTGAGGTATCGCCGCGATCGTCAGAGCGAGAGCAATAATTCTAGCACTAGACCTCCTCTGTAACGCTAACCTGGTAACCGTAAAAAATGTTTAAAGCGTCGCCTATTGAGATTTTTAGGTACCGTACTTTGTCGTCAATCCACAAGTGCGTGCAATTATAAAGTGTGACATGTTTGGTATCTATTTACTCGGCGTAACATTATCTTTCACATTATGCAAAAAAAATGGGATAATTTTACTGTTTTTTTTTTTTTTAATTCATGAAAGCATCCCTTTTCCTAAAAAGTTGCATTTAAAACACCGCTGCGCAAATACCGTGTGACATAAAATATTGCAACAATCGCCGTTTTATTCGCTGGTGAGGCGGAATTGTTGAGCGCTGGTGAAGCGGTATTCTGGGGGTGGAGTCAGGGGCGGGGCCAATGGGGGGGCGGCAAAATGAGGTTTCGCCTAGGGTGCCAAAAATCCTTGCACCAGCCCTGATTCTGACACCAGCATTTTTCTTTCCCGTCCCAATCATTTTTGGTCACTACTGTTTATTGAGATGTAAACCACTTGGAGAAATCTCAACTTACTGATCAATAAGAACATCTAGTTAACATCAATAAATGTAACACAAGAAATATGTTCAACAATGCAATACCTGTCTCAAGCTGGGCCCCACCACCTGGTGCTGCCTGGAAGGCCCAGGTTGGACATCAGGAGCCTCAGCTGGGGGTGAAGGATGCCTTGGAGGAAGCCTGGAGAGTGGTGGCCTGAGTGGTGGCCTGGGTACCCCTTGGTCTACCAGAAAATGCAGCCTGCCAAAGTGCACCATCCTGGGGTAATAAACAGCATCTGGATCTCCTGCTCTCAAGGACTCCAGGTGCTTCTTTCTCTCCCTGAAATATGTAAGCTTCATGGCCACAATTTTGCGATTCAGATAGGTCATGTCTGCCGTGGGGACCCTGATCTGCAACAAAGCAAGCAGTTTCTCCAGTGCTGCGTTCTTCTTTGATCTGTCATTATAAAACTTGTTGTGGAACTGCCACAGGCAGGGCATCTCCATGTACAGTTCTATGAATAGCCCCATAAAGTTGGCATTGTTGAATGGATCCATTTTGTCTGCAAGACACAACACAAGACAAACCCTCAAATACTAATAATGCAATTAAAATCCCTCCTAATCTTGTCCCAACATCGGCCTAGATACAAGCAGTCTAGTCTAGTGAAGCACCAAGTTAAAAATGTTACCTTCGTTTCCACGTTCGCCGCGTCCGTGACTCACACTCTCCTCCCAGATCATACAGACGATACACATGTGTTGCGTTTTATATACAGTGCGCATGCGTGAAACTCCGCCCGCCCCTGACCTTCTTTCCAGACTTTTCCCCGCCCCTTCGCTTCTCACGCAGTAGGGAGAGCACATGGCGGAGAGAATGCAGGTGCGCACTAATAGTTCCACTAACGAGGAGGAGGGTGACGAAAGCCCGGAGCCTGAAACGTCCCGATCCAGGAAGACAAGATTTAAGGCCTCAAATATGTCTTTTGGAGAGATGTTGGAGATGGTCAACATATTGAACAGGACCGACTATAATGGGAAGTATGGACCTTACCCAAAACCAAATATCAGAAAGGCCAAGATCATGAATAAAGTTGTGTGAGTCTTCTGAAGAATTTTGGGGTACGCCGATCCAAGGATCAACTGAGAAAACACTGGTCAGACCTGAAACTGAGGGAGCACAAGCAGTACCTAAGGATCAAGCGTGTTCTTAAAAAAAGTAAGTAGTTGTCGTGTGTTCATATGATTATTCTTGCTTGCATACATGCTCCATGTGCTTTGATTTCATGTTGTGCATTTTAAAATGGCCACTTTCAAGGTCATGGTTTCGTTCGTTCGTATGAAACATCGTTCTGCAGGGAAGTATTCCAGCTTAACAAAGTGTCCCCAATAATGTTCTCACCTTGGAACTCTGCCCAAAAACACAATTGTACAACACTTCCAAGCAATGTTTCAGATTCCTATTTATGCCCTCTGTGTGCTAATTAATCTTTGTTTACATTCTCATAGGGGAGAGAAGACGCGGCAAGTATGAGGACACCAGGGACCATGAGGACACCAGGGACCACACCCCTCCCAAATAAGGGCAACTTCCAAAAGAAGAAACAGAGGAGCAGGAGCAGGAGGAGGAAGGAGAGATCGTGGAGGTTGGACAAATTGTCACCACAACAGGTGAGTTTCGGAGAACACAGCTTCCGGTAAGCTCATCAATGTATATCACCATATTTTTAATACATGGTGTGTTTTTTTGCTTTGTTTTGTAGGTGATGTGGAAGAAGATTCCCATTTTACCAGTGAAAGTGGCCAGATCCTGATTCGGGAGATAATGGGGTGCAATCGGGATTTGGAAATAAAATGAAGAACATCATTGATGTTTTGGGGAGAGTGTGAAACAGAAAAAACTAGATAGGGTTTTAGTTTTGCTATTTTAAAACATAACTTTTGTATTTATCGAAATTACAAATTTGGAAGATGCACAGAGTGTGTAAACATGTACTATCTCCCATCATGGGGGATCAATGTACGTGTTTTGTGTAAAGTGGCTGAGATGAAGGGGTTGCAGCCCCAAAACATGTACATTGATCCCCCATGATGGGAGATAGCACATGTTGACACACTGTGTGCATCTTCCAAATTTGGATTTTTCAGGGGTCACACCCCATGTGATGAAGGCAATATCAGCCCAGTTTGTACATACTCATGTCTGATATTGTCTTCACTTTTCCAAGTTGAACTTTGTAAGTTCCTGTGTTCTGTATTTTACGGTTTGATACATGCCTGTTTACACAAAAAAAACAAGTAAAAAAAAAATATGATTAAACTCTGTTTTGGATACCCAAAATATCTTGGTTTGTTGTAAAAACCTTTAATAAACGCACATATGAATGTGCTTGTATTAAAAAGTTGAATTCTCAACAATGTGTGGCTTCCTTTTTCATTGGGCTTAAAACGTATTTGTAGTCAAATTTGAGTTTGTACTGAGAAGGAGTGCGATTTAACAAAGACAACTCCACTTTGCACTCCAAGTGCAGTTTCAGGTGTACTTTTGCAGTGCACTTGTAGTGCATAGTGGATGTGCCTTTAGTAAAAAGCACCCACAGTGATGTGTAAATTTGGACAATCATGCCATTTTCCTGCCATGGTGCTGAAAATGAGCATGATTTTGGTCAGTAATTCACTACATATATTAATTACAAAAACAAGGTGTGTGTGTAGCAGACCCACAACATAATAAGATTATCTGAAGAAGAGACTGTCCCCTCATCTCGCTCTGAACTTGGGTTTGCACTGTTGGTGAAAAAGGCACAACTATAATAAAAATGGCAAAGCGGGAGGCCACAGTCTGCCATTCCTGTGGCGTTGAAGGACACTGTGTAGTGACACAAGAAAAAAAACTAGTAATTTGACAAATCAACATTGCGTGCAGATTAGACACCCACATTTTTTGGCAAAATTAGTATAACATTTTTTGAAATGAGTATTTAACCACTACAGCCCCGGACCAATAAACACCTTAAGGACCAGAGGTCTTTTTCCAATTTCGCACTGCGCTGCTTTAACTGGTTATTGCGCGGTCATGCAATATTGCACCCAAACGAAATTTGCGTCCTTTTCTTCCCACAAATAGAGCTTTCTTTTGATGGTATTTGATTGCCTCTGCGATTTTTATTTTTTGCGATATAAATGGAAAAAGAGCGAAAATTTTGAAAAAAAAAGATATTTTCTTCTTTTTGTTATAAGAAAAATTGAATAAACTAAATTTTAGTCATACATTGAGGGCAAAATTTATTCAGCCACATGTCTTTAGTAAAAAAAATGTCAATAAGCATATATTTTTTGGTTTGCGCAAAAGTTATAGCGTCTACAAACTAGAGTACATTTTCTGGAATTTACACAGCTTTTAATTTATGACTGCCTATCTCATTTCTTGAGGTGCTAAAATGGCAGGGCAGTACAAACCCCCCCCCCCAAATGACCCCATTTTGGAAAGTAGACACCCCAAGGAAATTGCTGATGGGTATGTTGAGCCCATTGAATATTTTTTTTTTTTGTCCTAAGGGATTGAATAATGACAAAAAAAAAAAAAAAATTACAAAAAGTTGTCACTAAATGATATATTGCTCACACATGCCATGGTTATATGTGGAATTGCACCCCAAAATATATTCCGCTACTTCTCCTGAGTATGGGGATACCACATGTGTGGGACTTTTTGGGAGTCTAGTCGCGCACGGCACCCCGAAAACCAATCACCACCTTCAGGATTTCTAAGGGTGCAAATTTTTGAATTTACTCCTCACTACCTATCACAGTTTCAAAGGCCATAAAATGCCAAAATAGCACAAACCCCCCCAAAATGACCCCATTTTGGAAAGTAGACACCCCAAGCTATTTACTGAGAGGCATGTTGAGTCCATGGAATATTTTATATTTTGCCACAAGTTGCGGGAATATTACAAACCTTTTTTTTTTTTTTGCACAAAGTTGTCACTAAATGATATATTGCTCACACATGCTATGGGCATATGTGAAATGACACCCCAAAATACATTTTGCTGCTTCTCCTGAGTACAGGGATACCACATGTGTGGGACTTTTTGGGAGCCTAGCTGCGTACGGGACCCCGAAATCCAAGCACCGCCTTCAGGATTTCTAAGGGCATACATTTTTTATTTTACTCCTCACTACCTATCACTACCTATCACAGTTTTGAAGGCCATAAAATGCCAAGATGGCACAAAACCCCTCCAAATGACCCCATTTTGGAAAGTAGACACCCCAAGCTATTTGCTGAGGGCCATGTTGAGACCATTGAATTTTTTTTTTGTCCCAAGGGATTGAATAATGACCAAAAAAAAAAAAAATTTTTTTTTTACAAAAAGTTGTCACTAAATGATATATTGCTCACACATGCCATGGTTATATGTGGAATTGCACCCCAAAATATATTCCGCTACTTCTCCCAAGTATGGGGATACCACATGTGTGGGACTTTTTGGGAGTCTAGTCACGCACGGCACCCCGAAAACCAATCACCACCTTCAGGATTTCTAAGGGTGCAAATTTTTGATTTCCCTCCTCACTACCTATCACAGTTTCAAAGGCCATAAAATGCCAAAATAGCACAAAACCCCCCAAAATGACCCCATTTTGGAAATTAGACACCCCAAGCTATTTACTGAGAGGCATGTTGAGTCCATGGAATATTTTATATTTTGCCACAAGTTGCGGGAATATTACAAACTTTTTTTTTTGCACAAAGTTGTCACTAAATGACATATTGCTCACACATGCTATGGGCATAAGTCAAATTACACCCCAAAATAAATTCTGCTGCTTCTCCCGAGTACGGGGATACCACATGTGGGGGACTTTTTGGGAGCCTAGCCACGTACGGGACCCCGAAAACCAAGCACTGCCTTCCGGATTTAAATATAAAATGCTACCAAAAAAACTGTTAGCGATCGCAGGGATCAGGCCTGACTCTGCGATCGCTGCAGTTATGTGTTTAGTGTTTTGTAAGTGACAGTGATCGATCGATACTGCACTTGGGTGGGCTGGGCAGAGGGGCAAAAACGCAGGTGCCAGCAGGTATCTGGGCTGATCCCGCTAACAATGCGTTTTTTGGAACCCTGAACTGCTGGGGACGCTAGTATAGATCTGATCAGATCAGATATTGATCTGTTCAGATTCTATACCACTACGGGAGGTTTATGCTTTGCGTGTGGGTGTTAGCGGTACTGGCACTAACCTAGCGCTGCCTGGGGCGATGCAGACCCTGACCCTAAAACCTAATTGATATCACCCGCCGGGTGATCAGGGGGTTAAACCTTTATTGGGTAATAAATGGTGGGTGCCCTGATGCTATAAAAAGCAAACTAACCAGAGTCACCCGTAACACTTATACGGTGATCAGTGGTGAAAGGGTTAACTAGGGGCAATCAGGGGGTTAAATTTTTTATTAGGTAGTATATGGGGGTCCCTGGCGCTATATAAAAACCTGATGGGGAACCTAAATAACTAACTGGCTAACCAGCGTCACCAGTGACACTTATACTGTGATCGCTGGTGAAAGGGTTAACTAGGAGCAATCAGGGGGTTAAAACCATTATTGGGTAGTATATGGGGGTACCTAATGCTATAAAAACCTGGCGGTGAACCTAAAAAAATAACTAGCTACCTAACAACACTAGTGACACTAATGCAGCGATCAGAAAAACGATCGCTTAGTGACACTGGCAAAAGGGGGTGAAAGGGTTAACTAGGGGCAATCAGGGGGTTAAAACCATTATTGGGTAGTATATCGGGGTACCTAGCGCTATAAAAACCTGGCGGTGAACCTAAAAAAAAAACTAGCTACCTAGCGACACTAGCGACACTGATGCAGCGATCAGAAAAATGATCGCTTAGTGACACTGGCAAAAGGGGGTGAAAGGGTTAACTAGGGGCAATCAGGGGGTTAAAACCATTATTGGGTAGTATATCGGGGTACCTAGCGCTATAAAAACCTGGCGGTGAACCTAAAAAAATAACTAGCTACCTAGCGACATTAGCGACACCAATGCAGCGATCAGAAAAATAATTGCTTAGTGACAGCGGCAAAAGGGTTAACTAGGTGCAATCAGGGGGTTAAAAACCATTATTGGGCAGTATATCGGGGTACCTAGCGATATAAAAACCTGGCGGTGAACCTAAAAAAATAACTAGCTACCTAGCGACAGTAGCGACACTGATGCAGCGATCAGAAAAATGATCGCTTAGTGACACTGGCAAAAGGGGGTGAAAGGGTTAACTAGGGGCAATCAGGGGGTTAAAACCATTATTGGGTAGTATATCGGGGTACCTAGCGCTATAAAAACCTGGCGGTGAACCTAAAAAAATAACTAGCTACCTAGCGACACTAGCGACACCAATGCAGCGATCAGAAAAATGATCGCTTAGTGACAGCGGCAAAAGGGGGTGAAAGGGTTAACTAGGGGCAATCAGGGGGTTAAAACCATTATTGGGCAGTATATCGGGGTACCTAGCGATATAAAAACCTGGCGGTGAACCTAAAAAAATAACTAGCTACCTAGCGACACTAGCGACACCAATGCAGCGATCAGAAAAATAATTGCTTAGTGACAGCAGCAAAAGGGGGTGAAAGGGTTAACTAGGTGCAATCAGGGGGTTAAAACCATTATTGGGCAGTATATCGGGGTACCTAGCGATATAAAAACCTGGCGGTGAACCTAAAAAAATAACTAGCTACCTAGCGACAGTAGCGACACTGATGCAGCGATCAGAAAAATGATCGCTTAGTGACACTGGCAAAAGGGGGTGAAAGGGTTAACTAGGGGCAATCAGGGGGTTAAAACCATTATTGGGTAGTATATCGGGGTACCTAGCGCTATAAAAACCTGGCGGTGAACCTAAAAAAATAACTAGCTACCTAGCGACACTAGCGACACCAATGCAGCGATCAGAAAAATGATCGCTTAGTGACAGCGGCAAAAGGGGGTGAAAGGGTTAACTAGGGGCAATCAGGGGGTTAAGACCATTATTGGGCAGTATATCGGGGTACCTAGCGATATAAAAACCTGGCGGTGAACCTAAAAAAATAACTAGCTACCTAGCGACAGTAGCGACACTGATGCAGCGATCAGAAAAATGATCGCTTAGTGACACTGGCAAAAGGGGGTGAAAGGGTTAACTAGGGGCAATCAGGGGGTTAAAACCATTATTGGGTAGTATATCGGGGTACCTAGCGATATAAAAACCTGGCGGTGAACCTAAAAAAATAACTAGCTACCTAGCGACAGTAGCGACACTGATGCAGCGCTCGGAAAAATGATCGCTTAGTGACACTGGCAAAAGGGGATGAAAGGGTTAACTAGGGGCAATCAGGGGGTTAAAACCATTATTGGGTAGTATATCGGGGTACCTAGAGATATAAAAACCTGGCGGTGAACCTAAAAAAAAAACTAGCTACCTAGCGACACTAGCGACACTGATGCAGCGATCAGAAAAATTATCGCTTAGTGACACTGGCAAAAGGGGGTGAAAGGGTTAACTAGGGGCAATCAGGGGGTTAAAACCATTATTGGGTAGTATATCAGGGTACCTAGCGATATAAAAACCTGGCGGTGAACCTAAAAAAATAACTAGCTACCTAGCGACGGTAGCAACACTGATGCAGCGATCAGAAAAATGATCGCTTAGTGACACTGGCAAAAGAGGGTGAAAGGGTTAACTCTAGGGGCAATCAGGGGGTTAAATCTTTATTGGGGGGTGATAGGGGGCTACCCTGGACCTAACACTAACTGCCCTGACAGTTTTAACTGTTACAACTGACACTGAATGCATTGATCAGTAAAGAAATGATCAATGCAATCAGTGACACTGTGACTGGGGGGGGGATCGGGGGGCGATCGGGGGGGGGGGGGGTCGGGGGGGGGGGGGTTTGTGTGCCTGTGTGTACCTACATGTCAGTGTAGTGTTGGTGCACACTTACTTTTAGTCTTCTCCTCATAGTCCGGTCAAAAAGACCGCCCCGAGGAGAATGACATCACTTCCTCCTTCCTGTGTAAACAATACACAGTGGGAGGAAGTTCGTCATTGGCCAGGAGCGATCCAGAGGGGGTGGCCAGAAACCAACAGCCATCCCCTCATCACGGATCGCTTCTGCAGCGAACCGGACCACCGTATCCAGCGGGAGGGGGTCCGATCGGACCCCCCACCCGCTGGAAGGCAGGCACGTACATCTACGTGCTTGTGCCTGCCTGTGCCATTGTGATGACGTACAATGGCAATACTGCGGTCCTTAAGTGGTTAAAGCCTAAAGTATAAGGTCCCCTTATGAGAGTCATGGGGGGGTCCCAATGACTGGCAAAGTGGGAGGCCACAGTCCGCCATTCCTGTGGCGTTGAAGGACACTCTGGAGTGAAACAAGAACCAAAATTAGTAATTTAAATAATCAACATTGCAAGCAGATTAGACACCAACATTTTTGGCGAAGATTAGTATAACATTTTGGGAACTGAGTATTTAAAGCCTAAAGTATAAGGTCCCCTTATGAGAGTCAGTACCCCCCATCCCTCCCCCCCCCCCCATCTGATGGGCCCTTGCTAAAAAATGAAGGGGGATGTTTAGGACAGGTAACGCTCTCCACTTGATTGAGAGATGAATGCCTAAATAATGTGTGATACTTTGTGAAGCCCCTCCTTAGTTACAATATTGGCAGCCCACCGGACAGGTAAGAAGTGTCATAATAACAAAATGGAAGGACATTTTGACATTCTGCTATTACATAGCAAGAAAATTAATGTGTTTAAAAAATAAAAATAGCATTTGAAAGTATTGAGGCAGGCCCTTACACTACATGCTTTGGTGAATTTGTCCATAAATGTGATCATGATAAAGGTATTTAGAGTGTGTATTGGGTTGGGTCAAGTCATGAGATAGAAGATTGCTATCAGCTGAGGTAGCAGTTGGGTAGAGGGGGGTTCCTAATGAGTTTGGCACAACTCCAAAAAAACAAAAAAAGGTCACTTTGCATGATTTGAAGCACATGCATCACATTTGTAGAGATTTTAGGGGGTGTTTAGGGTAAAGCAATACTATGGAGCTGCCAAAAGACATTGTTAAGTGACTAGACTATAGTTTTAGGGGCCAAGAAGAGCATGGTGGGGAAGTTAGTGAGGCAAATCTGCATGAGGACAAAGGGGCAGAGCATATGAATTAGAGCATATTGCAATGATGGTAATTACGGAATGAGGAAAGAAATGCAAGACATTAGCAATCATGAAATACATAGAATGTGATGTTTAAGGCTAAAAATTAGCATAATATAGTCCTTCTGCAGGAGCTGAATGATGGCAGAACAGGTCTCTGGAATAATGAAACCCAGAGCCTGGGGGGAGATGCCTGTAGAGAACTTGAGGTCCTGAAGGCTTCTCCCTGTCGCCAAGTAGCGCAACGTGGCGATGAGCCTCTGCTCCGGAGTGATGGCTTGCCGCATGCAGGTATCCTGCCTGGTGATATAAGGGGTGAGCAAAGCCAGCAGACAGTGAAAAAACGGGGTCCGTCATCCTGAGAATAATCCAGAAATGATCAGGATTATTCTTGCGGATCTCACGGAGCAAAGGCATGTGGGAGAACTGGTGACGCTGGCGCAACCAATTCTTGGTCCACAAACGCCTCCCCTCCCTGTTCATGGACTGAGCTTGTGTCAAAGTCAAAGTAAGAACCCCTGCACAGCACAAACTGTACGATGAGTACGTAGACGAAACATGTTTGAAAAACGGTCGGCTGGTCAGAACGGACACCAGAAAGCACCGATAAACAGCAAGGCCTGAAAGGACGACCTGAATAGCAGAAGCAAGCAGACAATAAAAAATGCCGTTCAAAGCGTACTATACCAAGATATAGTCCACAATGAGAAGCAAATACTTACTGACTGCACGCACTGATTATCAGATACGCAAAGACAAGCACAAACTGAAGAGCGGTAGCGATCTGAATCACTAATCTGAAAAGCGCGAATCGTCTCTCACCAAACTTCTACTAAAACACGAGATCAGCAGAAGGAGCCGCAACCGCAAAATCAGACAACTTGGCCCGACCGTGTGTATGCAACAGTTTCGGACACAATCCGTCGGACTAAATCCGACGGATTTGGTTGCCAAAATCTCCGACTGTGTATACGTGGGCTAAGACTGCCACCACCAAAAATTCGGGACTGGACTAACGACCCCAGAATGGGTCCCCAAGTGGCCATATAGGACACACAAAGGACAGGCTGTACATATAAAAGAGATGTTGAATCAAGATTGATGGTAATAAAGACCAATAAAAAATGGCAGAAAGGGCTTTACTTTAAAACCAAGAGAAAAAGGATATAAAGGGAGAGCTAGATCTCAGGCAGCCCGCTAAACGATATTAGCGAGATGTCATTCTATAAAAAGTAGGCAAGTAGTGCCACGTACACACGACCGGTCTTACCAAAGGACTTTCGGAGGAGTTCCGACAGACTTTCCTAACGGACTTGGCCACACACAGACTAAGCCCTTGTACACACGATCGGAGATTCTGATGACCAAATCCGTCGGAGTTATTCTAAAGGATTAATTCCGGACCAGGTCCGGGAAGTGATGTTGCATACACACGGTCGGGCCAAGTTGTCGGAAATTCCGGTTGCCAAGAACGCGGTGACGTAAGCCATGTACGGCGGGCCTACAAAAGGGAAGTTCAGCACCACGTCCGGCACCCTTTGGGCTCCTTCTGCTGATCTTGTGTCTATCGTGTGTTAGTAGAAGTTTGGTGAGAGACGATTCGCGCTTTTCAGATTTGTGATTCAGATCGCTACTGCTCTTCAGTTTGTGCTTGTCTTTGCATATCTGATAATCAGTGCGTGCAGTCAGTAAGTATTTGTTTCTCATTGTGGATATCTTGGTATAGTGCGCTTTGATTTGTATTTCTTATTGTCTGCTTGCTTCTGCTATTCAGTTCGTTCTTTCAGGCATTGCTGTTTTTCGGTGCTTTCTGTTGTCCGTTCTGACGAGCCGACCATTTTGAAACCATGTTTCGTCTACGTACTCGTCGTAGAGTTTGTGCTGTGCAGGGGCTTCGTGTTGGGGTTCTTACTTTGACACAAGCCCGGTCCATGAACAGGCGTTTGTGGACCAAAAATTGGTTGCGCCAGGGTGACCAGTTCTCGCACATGCCTTTGGTCCGTGAGATCCGGGAGAATAATCCTGATGATTTCAGGAAATATCTCCGGATGACGGACCCCGTTTTTCACCGTCTGCTGGCTTTGCTGACCCCTTATATCAGCAGGCAGGATACCTGCATGTGGCAAGCCATCACTCCGGAGCAGAGGCTCATCGCCACGTTGCGCTACTTGGCGACAGGGAGAAGCCTTCAGGACCTCAAGTTCTCTACAGGCATCTCCCCCCAGGCTCTGGGGATCATTATTCCAGAGACCTGTTCTGTCATCATTCGGGTCCTGCAGAAGGACTTTATGAAGGTAAGTTTTATCCTTTGACATCACATTCTATGTATTTCATGATTGCTAATGTCTTGCATTTCTTTCCTCCTTCCCTAATTACCATCATTGCAATATGCTCTAATTCATATACTCTGCCCCTTTGTCCTCAGGCATATTTGCCTCACTAACTTCCCCACCATGCTCTTCTTGGTCCATAAAACTATAGTCTAGTCACTTACCAATGTCTTTTGTCAGCTCCATAGTATTGCTTTCCCCTAAACGCCCCCTAAAATGTCTACAAATGTTATGTGTGTGCTTCAATTCATGCAGAGTGCTTTTTTTTTTTTGGGTTGTGCCAAACTCATTAGGAACCCCCTCCCCCCAACTGCTAGCTCAGCTGATAGCAATCTTCTATCTGATGACTTTACCAAACCCAATACACACTCTACCTACCTTTTTGATGGTCACATTTATGGATAAGTTCACCAAAGCATGTAGTGCAAGGGCCTGCCTCAATACTTTCAAATGCTTTTTAATTTTTTAGTTTTTTTCCCCTATGAATTATCTTGATATGTGATAGCAGAATGTCAAAATATACTTCCATTTTTTTTATTTTTGGTGTTATTTTTTTTTTCCAGAATTTTTTTTTTATTGAGTTTTATATAACACAAAACAGTTATAATGAGGCACATAGGGTAAGTTTCACAGCATTTGCATAGTACCAATACGCACAAAAGTCTTACAATTGCCATCAATTGATAAACAATAGACAATACTGTTATGTGTCACCTATAAGCAATATAGTGCATATAATATTAGTAGAAAGGTGAACATGAAATACCGTAGCAAAAATAGGCAATTAACTGCTAGATCAGAGAAAAAAAAAAGAACCAAAAAACTTCAAACCAAGAGGAAGTTATATAGATGGCTAAACATGGCCAGGGTCCGAAAGCATGTCTCATCTCCTTACGTCCACCTCTACAGGGAACTTGCTGTGGACAGGAGAGGACCAACGTGGTAAGCATGGGGAAGAACCTAGTGATCCAGGGCCTAAATCAAGCGAGGGTATTGATAAGAAATCTAGGGGAAGAGAAAAAAAATAAAGAGGGGGGGGGGGGGGGGGGGGTAATGGGATGTGTAGACAAATATATTATTATTAGAATGATTCACAATTAGAGCTATTGAACCGTTGCAGAGTGGTTATGTACTACTTGACTTCTAAAGTGGGACCAGCAAGACCAGGTGGTACTGAACTTGTCATGTCTGTCATGGGCCTGATGGATTAGCCTTTCCATTTCTTCAATGCGGTCTACTTGTTGAATCCATTCGTTGACAGTAGGTGGATGAACCGTCCTCCAATGTCTTGGGAGGCATTGAGTGGCCGCATTTATTAGGTGGAGTACAAGAGATTTATTATATGATCGCTTCGGGATAGATGTGTGATGCCACAGGAATTGCACTGGTGAAAAGTCAGGAGTATAGGTGGTAATTTTGGCAATCAGAGCGTGTATTTCTCGCCAGAAAGATGCGATTATGGGGCAGTCCCACCAAATATGTATAAAAGTACCTTCTGCCGAATTACGTCGCCAGCATGTAGAGGGAACTTGTGGGTACTGACTCTCATAAGGGGACCTTATACTTTAGGCTTTAAATACTCAGTTCCCAAAATGTTATACTAATCTTCGCCAAAAATGTTGGTGTCTAATCTGCTTGCAATGTTGATTATTTAAATTACTAATTTTGGTTCTTGTTTCACTCCAGAGTGTCCTTCAACGCCACAGTAATGGCGGACTGTGGCCTCCCACTTTGCCAGTCGTTGGGACTTTCCCAATTGTGGAGGAGCAATAGATGGGAAACACGTCCACATCGTCCCACCACCCAACTCGGGGTCGTACTATAATAATTATAAGGGGTTTCATAGTATTGTGATGTTGGCGGTGGTGTTTGCGACATATGAGTTTTTGTATGTGGACGTGGGGCAAAATGGACGGATGTCGGATGGTGGAGTGTTCTCACGGACAGAGTTTTACTGGCGTCTCCAGAGTGGCAGTCTGGGCTTGCCACCCCCAGAGGAGAATCAGGAAGGACTCCCGTTCGTCTTCGTCGCGGATGAGCCGTTTGCCCTGGCGAACCATCTGTTGTGGCCTTTCCCGATGAGAACCCTCACCCCAGACCAGAAGATTTTTAATTTCCGCCTGTCCAGAGCCCGAAGAGTGGTGGAGAACACTTTTGGTATACTGGCCAACCGGTTCCGCCTTTTTCTTACGCCTATCCACATGGCAGAATACAAACTGAATCACATAGTGCTGGCGTACTGTGTTCTTCACAATTTTCTTAAAAAAGTTTCTGTGAACTATGCGGTCTCAGTTGGCCAACAAGAAGCAGACTTGCTTGAAAATGATGATAACCTCATGGGCCTTGAACCTGCTCATCCTGGCTTGCCCCCCCCCCCCCAAAGCGCCCGTGAGGTTAGAACTCAATACATGGACTACTTTGTGGGTAGGGGGGCCGTTGATATGCCAGACAATGTCTGAGAGGCATTTTCTCAATACATTTTTCTTTGAAACTCCTTCATTTACTGCTTGGCTTGCTTTTAGGTGTCTCCTAGGTAAATTTAGTTTTTTTTCTTGTTGTGCCTTTTTCACCAACAGTGCAAACCCAAGTTCAGAGCGAGATGAGGGGACAGTCTCTTCTTCAGATAAGCTTATTATGTTGTGTGTCTGCTACACACACACCTTGTTTTTGGTAACTAATGTATGCAGTGCATTACTGACCAAAATCATGCTCATTTTCAGCATCATGGCAGGAAAATGGCATGATTGTCCAAATTAACACATCACTGTCGGTGTTTTTTACTAAAGGCACATCCACTATGCACTACAAGTGCACTGCAAAAGTACACCTTAAACTGCACTTGGAGTGCAAAGTGGAGTTTCCTTTAGTAAATAACACCCATTCTCACCGCAATCTAAAATTTAACTCCAAATACATATTTGGCACAAGGAAAAAGGAAGCCACACATTGATGATAATTTAACTTTTTAATCCAAGCACATTCACATGTGCGTTTAGAAAAGGTTTTTACAACAAACCAAGAAATTGTGTGTATCAAAAACAGTCTTTCAGCTAATTTTTGTGTACTTGGTGTTTTCGTGTAAACAGGCATGTATCAAAGAGTAACATACAGAACACAGGAACTTACAAAATTCAACTTTGAAAAGCGAAAACAATATCAGACATGAGTATGTACAAACTGGGCTGATATTGCCTTCATCACATGGGGTGTAACCCCTGGAAAATTCAAATTTGGAAGATGCACACAGTGTGTCAACATGTGCTATCTCCCATCATGGGGGATCAATGTACATGTTTTGGGGCTGCAACCCCTTCATCTCAGCCACTTTACACAAAACACGTACATTGATCCCCCATGATGGGAGATAGTACATGTTTACACACTCTGTGCATCTTCCAAATTTGTAATTTAGATAAATACAAAAGTTATGTTTTAAAATAGCAAAACTAAAACCCTATCTAGTTTTTCTGTTTCACGCTCTCCCCAAAACATCAATGATGTTCTTCATTTTATTTTTAACATCATTGATGTTTTGCTGTATATTTTCCAAATCCCGATTGCACCCCATTATCTCCCGAATCAGGATCTGGCCACTTTCACTGGTAAAATGGGAATCTTCTTCCACATCACCTACAAAACAAAGCAAAAAAACATACCATGTATTAAAAATATGGTGATATACATTGATGAGCTTACCGGAAGCTGTGTTCTCCGACACTCACCTGTTGTGTGGTGACAATTTGTCCAACTTCAACGATCTCTCCTTCCTCCTCCTCCTCCTTCTCTCCTTCCTCCTCCTCCTCCTGCTCCGCTGCTTCTGGTTTTGGTATTTGGCCTTCTTTGGGAGTGGTGTGGTCCCTGGTGTCCTCATACTTGCCGAGTCTTCTCTCCCCTATGAGAATGTAAAAAAGGAATAATTAGCACACAGAGGGCAGAAATAGGAATATGAAACATTGCTTGGAAGTGTTGCACAATTGTGTTTTTTGGCCGAGTTCAAAGGTGAGAACATTATTGTGGACACTTTCTAAAGCTGGAATACTTACCTGCAGAACGATGTTTCTTACGAATGAATGAAACCATGAACTTGAAAGTGGCCATTTTAAAATGCATAACATGAAATCAAAGCACATGGAGCAGTATGCAAGCAAGAATAATGATATGAACACACGACAACTACTTACTTTTTTGAAGAACATGCTTGATCCTTCTGTACTGATCGTGCTCCCTCAGTTTCAGGTCTGACCAGCGTTTTCTCAGTTGATCCTTGGATCGGCGTACCCCAAAATTCTTATGAAGACTCTTCACAACTTTAGTCATGATCTTGGCCTTTCTGATATTTGGGTTTGGTAAGATCCATACTTCCCATCATAGTCAGTCCTGTTCAATATGTCCACCATCTCCAACATCTCTCCAAAATACATATTTGAGGCCTTAAATCTTCTCTTCCTGGATCGGGACGTTTCAGGCTCCGGGCTTTCCTCACCCTCCTCCTCGTTAGTGGAACTGTGATTGCGCACCTGCGTTCTCTCCGCCATGTGCTCTCCCCACTGCGCCGAAAGCGAAGGGGCGGGGAATGGTCTAGAAAGAACGTCAGGGGCGGGCAGAGTTTCACGCATGCGCACTGCTTATAAAACGCAACACGCATGTGTCGTCAGTATGATCTGGGAACAGAGTGAGGCGCAGACGCGACGATCGTGCAAACGAAGGTAAAAATTTTAACTTGGTGCATCACTAGACTAGACTGCTTCTATCTAGGCCGATGTTGGGACAAGATTAGGAGGGTTTTTCATGGCATTATTGGTATTTTATTGTTTGTCTTGTGTTGTGTCTTGCAGACAAGATGGATCCATTCCAAAACCCCAATTTTATGGGGCTATTCCTCCAACTGTACAAGGAGATGCCCTGCCTGTGGCAGATCAACAACCAGTTTTATTACGACAGAAAAAGAGGAAGGCAGCGCTAGAGAAACTTCTTTCTTTGGTGCGGATCATGGTCCCCACGTCAGACATGGCCTATCTGAATAGGAAAATTGGGGCCATGAAGATTACATATCTCAGGGAGAGAAAGAAGCACCTGGAGTCCTTGAGATCAGGAGATCCAGATGCCGTTTAATACCCCAGGATGGTTTACTTCCAGAGGCTGCATTTTCTGGTAGACCAAGGGGAACCCAGGCCACCACTCGACCGTCTTCCTTCAAGGCATCATTCACCCCCAGCTGAGGCTTCCAACGTCCAACCTGGGCCTTCCAGGCAGCAACATGTGGTGGGGCCCAGCCTGAGACAGGTATTGCATTGTTGAACATATTTCTTGTGGTACATTTAATGATGTTAACTAGATGTTCTTATTAGTATAAGAAAGTATTCCTGCGCCTAATCAAGGAAAAGGAAAGAAACGCTACTGCTGCACGCACTGAAGTGGGGTACCTGAACCCCTGTGGAAAAAACTAATAAACGGAAGTAGTGGTGCGCTGTACTAGGACAGGAGGTCCAGCCTTAAAGGCTGGTGGGCTGTATAGGCACTTGAATAATATAAGGTTATTAAGAAGCTAACTTGTCGTCACATAAGACAGAACGTATATATAGATCAGTGTGCGCTTTTATGGGGGGATAGTAGAGAACCCTCAAGAGCACTGTAACATTCCTTATAACATCAAAGGTATATTCAAATATAAGTGAAAAATCCAGAAAAAACACAAAGTATTTAGAACCAGTGATTCCCAATGCGATTTGTTATAGCTGCCAAAAATCTCATAAAGTGCCAGTGCCAGAAAAAGATCAATACTAAAATAATAAGTGCAATATTCATCTACACCATAAAGAATGCTGAAACAATGCAGATAAAACAATGAACAGAATATCCGTTCTACTGTGCAAACTGTGGCAATTACATCCAAAATATCGCATAAAGTGCCAGTGCTGAGGGAATAAAATATAAGTGCAAAATCCCTCTAAAACAATGTTAAAAGTATGGAAATACAATGGCGAAAGAAAAAGAAAAAATTTAAATTATCAGAAAATGTCCGTTACACTTGTGCAAAAAGTGGCGATTATATCAGAAAAAAATCGCATAAGGTGCTAGTGCTTAAAAAATAATAACATGTGCACAATTTTAGTGAACGCAATGCAATTGATGGTGATGTTGGTGATGGTGGGTATATCCCTTGTGATCCTGTGTGGTCAGGTTATGGGTGTCCCCTTACCTTACAGCTGTAAGGTAACAGCATGTAACATGTATATCCTCGGGGTCCCTGGTGCTCTTTGCCTTTGAGGTCCTGCTGTGGTGTCCCCAGGTCCTGGCATTAGTGTCCTGACTATTGCGCTGTATGGTCCCTTTAAGTGGTAACTCAGCAGCATTCAGCGTGGGGATGCATCAGCAATTGGTGTATATATATAGGGTTAAAGAGATGTGGAGGAAGGATGCCTCATAGTGTAGTAATTTTTTAACCATAAACGTTTTTATTTAAAAGATAGATAAAATACTCACAAAGAAAATATTTAAAACGCTGTATAAACGAGCACCGAGCTCGATTTGCGTCACTTCCGGTAGCTCTCGTCCCGACGCGTGTTCGTCACGGTCACGGTCATGTTCTTATTGATCAGTAAGTTGGATTTAACAAAGTGGTTTACATCTCAATAGACAGTAGTGACCAAAAATGATTGTGACGGGAATGAAAAATGCTGGGCTCAGAATGATAGTCTGTTCTATTTGGTAACATTCTATTTGCAAAAGTTAGGAGCTCAAAATGGTGTGATTGATGAGCAAAAAACTAAAACTATGTCCCATTTTCATACACAGGAAGACATCAGTCGGGAGGAGGCTGTGGCAAGTGGCAGCCAGGAGGTCGATCAATGCCCTCCTTCTCCTCCTCCTGCCCCAACTACAGGAGCCCAGCCACAGCCTCGAAGGATGCTTGGTGGGAAGTGCCTAAGGAAGACGAGAGAGTGATGGCCTGGGTTCAGTCTGGTCTGCCAGAAGATGCAGCCTCTTGAAGAACCACATCCTGGGGACATAGGGGGCATCTGCTTTTCCTGATCTCTAGGACTTCTGGACCAGACTTCTCTCCCTGAGATATGTACTCCTCAGACCACCAATTTTTCTTATTCTAATTTGTTCATGTCTGCCCTGGGGGCAAAAGGCTGCACCAAAGTAACAAGTTTATTCAGCGCTGCCTTCCTCTTTTTATTTTATTGCGACCAAAATAAAGGTTTTTTTTGTTTGATGAAATACTTGCGTATGTGTTTTCCTTCCAAAAGGCCAGTTTATTTGTGAGCAGGCAGGTACATTTCTCCCAAAAAAGTGACATGAATAACAAGGAGTACCAACACTAAACAACCTCCTGTAGCTTAAAAAAGAAAATAAAAATATAAAAAATACAATAATGTTGTTGTGGTAAGTTTACACACAAAACACACCCCAAAAAATGGAAAAATTAGCAAACTGTCGAAAAAGGAGATGTTTGGAAAAAAAAAATGCAGCCCAAAAAAATAAATATATATATAAAATTGTGTAGATGTGACGAAATCAAAAATTGTATTGCCGAAATGGTTAAAAAAGAGTCAGGAAATACGTTCGGGAGAAGTGTGTGTGACTATGAGCATCAAAAGAAGTTCCTTCTTGCAGCATTGTAAAGAACAAGAGAATGCGCTTCATGAAACAATTTTTAACATTGCAGCATGACGAATGTGCTATATCGATTACGAGCAGTAGTTTTACCTGAACGAGCGCTTCCGTGTCGGAATTTGAATGTGAGCGTGCGTGGCACCTTGTCCGTCGGAGTAGGCTTCACATGATCGGAGTATGTCCGATCGGAGCAGTTTGTCGGAAAATATTTCCGGCAAGTTGGAAAATTTGGTCCAACGGATATTCCGACGGAAACAGTCCGATGCAGACCACACACAGTCGGATAATCCGACAAAACGCTCCGATCGGACACATTCCGACGGAATCTCCGACCGTGTGTAAAAGGGCTAAGTCTGTTTGAAAGTCCGTTAATTTTGAACATGATGACATAAGTTGGGACTAAACAAGGAAGTTCAATAGCCAGTAGCTTCCCTTGCGTTGTATTTGGTCAGTCGGACCAGTACACAGATGAATGGTTTTCCCGATTTTTAGTCCGTTGGATCAATTTGAAACACGACGGACTAATGTCTCACTATTTGTACATAAGTTAAAGGAGTGTATATATAAACATTATGGAAAAACGAGAAGTAAATGTAATAAAGCCAAACTGAATTTGCACTTACCAAAAACAAAATTGGGTTTCTCTAAACTAGCCCTCCGATTCTGGCGGAGAAGATGCCAGAGTGGCCGGCTAACTAGTTCTCCATCAATTCGGAGTATGACGTCACCGACTCGATGCGAACGTGTAGGTGCCAATGCACATGCCCACGGAAACCATGCCACCCAATCGACTACAATACCCAGGATTCCGCCCGGCAAAGAAAGGGAGGACACCGGCTGGTACGCCATCACCAATAGGAAGCCGCGACCAGCACAGCGCCACCCCGTCACGCCCTCGGACCCGGGCAGAGTGTCGGGGGCCAATGTAAATGGAAAAAACAGAGGCGGCTATGCAAAAACACGCAGCCAGGGAGCAGAATGGACCCCAGTAGGGAGCGCAAGGCACAAATAGGGCATCAAGTGAAACAATCACAAGACGCTCCGGGCGTCCATATGGCCCCCACAGGCAGTCCCATAGGGCAACAGAACAGACCAATAGTCAGCGGTGGGGGTGGGCAGAGACACCAGTGGAATAACAGGGTAATAAGGGACCACCAACATCCATGATCTGTCGGAATGCGGCACATATGCTTAACATATAAATGCTTGATACAAAAATGCCATATACAGAACAGTCATCATCAATTGTTGTTATTCATATCATTAAACATGTTAATAAAGAAAATAAATCAAAAAAGTAAGACACACACGAAAATGGTCAAAAAAAAATGTATTATTACCTAACCTAAATCTCACGGTACTAACCCTGAAGCCGAA
Source organism: Lithobates pipiens (assembly GCF_037356315.1). NCBI lineage: Eukaryota > Metazoa > Chordata > Amphibia > Anura > Ranidae > Lithobates > Lithobates pipiens. The sequence continues at coordinate 139,411,440 of NW_027507791.1, forward strand.
GTAAGGGGGAGAATAGGTTCATAAATGACACATCATAGAAACTATTTGAAACTCAGGCTTTCATTAAATCCTGGAAAGTCTGTGGCTTTGAGGTCATATATCCAACGAGCTTCAAGTTGAAGCAAGGTCTTATCAACACCCTATGCCTCCCCTTCAATTCAGAGGAACATGTTCCAATGCCAAAAATGTAATTACGTTAGGGTTGAAATAATGGTATAAACCAACATGTCTACTGATGGTGGTAGCCATCTTTCTTTTCCTGATAGGCTTAATATGGTCTCTTATTCGTTTGAAGAACGGTCGCTTAGTCTTCCTGATATAAAAGCCACTGCACAAACACTGGGCCAAATAAATGACCCCTGGTGTTTGGCAAGTGGCCCTGAATTTAATGAAATGCCATTTCCCATTTGGGAGTTTGAACTTTGATTTTTGATCAATGAACTGACAAATATCACAATGACCACATTGGAGCGTACCAGGATTGGCATTAGTCCCAAATAGAGATGCAGTGTCAAAGTGAGTATGTACTAGTCAGTCTTTTAAAGGTGGAACATGTCTAAATGTGATTTCTGGAAATTCTTTAATATATTTCTCTATAGTAAGGTCAGTGGACAAGCACCCAGCATAGTCATATATTCATTGATATTTTTTTTTTTAATTCAGCCATTTCACACATATGGTGTAGTATTCTTCTAGAAAGTCCTCTAATGTATTATTATTATTATTATACAGGATTTATATAGCGCCAACAGTTTACGCAGCGCTTTACAATATAAAAGGAGACAATACAGTTACAATACAATAAAATACAAGTGGATTAAGAGGGCCCTGCTCAGAAGAGCTTACAAGTACTGTATGCATTGTTTCTTCTATAGATCTCAACCTGTCAACCTTTACTACCCATTCCTTCATAGTTCGTGGCTTCTCTATAATCTCAGAATCAGGCTTTTAGCTGCATTTAATAAGTGTGGAACTAGGGTGTTCTTATACTGGAGCCACTGTTTTTCCGTGCCATGGAACAAACATTTCCATGGCTCCACCTGGATATGTTCTTCTGTAATTTGATAAACTACCTTAGTAATTTACTCCCAGTAAGGCTGTATCCTAATGCATTCCTACCATAAGTGCGCAAAGGTCCCCTGAGCGTCGCACCCCCTCCAACATGTTGGGGAACATCCGCTCCGAACTTCTGCGCCCTCTATGGGGTCACATACCATCTCGCTAATAATTCATAGCACATCTCTATTGTCTTAGCGTCACTTGATGAGAAACAGGGTAATCTCAAAATCTTCCTTCTATATTCATCATCTTACAACTCCTATTTCCTCCTCCCATTTCCCCAAAATATGGTGGATATTTAGGTCCTGCTTCCTTTACCAATATTTTATATATTTTAGATATACGGTACTTTGCTTTAAACACAGTGGGGAGCAGAACAATTTCTCCATTAACCTCATATTTCCTTTTCCCCACCGCGGCTGCGGTAGTGATTGTGACTTCCCCATTTTTGTGTCATTTCAGTAAACGTGCAAATTTTATTCCCTTTCTTCACATCCTGTAACAATATTTCTTCTTTCTTTGCCCATTTAGTAAAGTATACATAATCCTCTTTTCCTGGTTTAAAATAATTTGTGTCTAGTAAAGAAAATAAAGGTGCATTATGTTCCCGATGATATAGTCTACCCAAACCATCCCATATCCTAAAAGTGTTCCTAGTCCGTGTTTTTTTTGCTACTAGCTAATTTTCTGTGTTGCCGTGGTATCCATACCATCTTCACTAAGTCTACTTTGCTTTGTGGCATCTCAATATCTAGCCAACTTTCCCCTTATTGTGTGTCCAATCTGCTATCCATGAAATAGTAATTGCCTTTTTTCCCTTTACCAACATTGCATAGGAAATCATAAGGTGCTTATATGCCCATATATATTTTAACATTATAGATCTTAATTTTCTAAAATATTCCTGAGGTAATCTAATTGGGATCATTTGAAATATGTATATTAATTTTGGCAGAATATTCATATTTAGTGCATTTATTCTGCCTAACCAAGAGGTTTATGTCTCAGGTGGTTTAGTTGTTCCTTAACCTTATTGAGCATTGGAATATAATTGACCTTATATAAAGTTGGTAAAGATGCAGTTAAAAAAAAGGAAGAGGATATCTGCGCTACAGTGTATACTTAACGAAAATATGTGATGCAGCAATTCTAATATATACCCAAAGTGAAATATACATATAAAAACAAAGAAAAAGAAGAGAACTGCGCAATCCCTAATACTTTTATTAGGATGTAAACCACTCTACCTTAAAGAAGTTTATCTTGTGATCTATTATTCTAACACACCAAACTAATGACTAAATAAACCATAAGGCATTACTTATAACTAAATACAGTAAACATATATATTGCCCCTCATAGGTTATGAACCAAAAGGAAAAAATGTACAATTCTAAGTCAGCGATTCAAAAACAAGAAACATATAAAGTAGAATCAAACAGTACTGAAAATGTATGTGATAACATAAAGTCCATAAAAAGTCCAACTGGAGAAACACCCTGTGTAGAAGGGATCTATTCAATCGTAAAACTTTTCAATCAACGTGAAGTAAAACCAGGTGCACCTCCACCAGACAAGTAATAATAGCCCCTTACCAGACGTCCCGGTAGGAGCGCTTAATCACAAAATGGGTCTGAAGATGGATCAAACTTGAACCCTCCAAATGGAACACTTTTACGTAGGGCAGGTTAGGAGATACGCCTACTTTGCTTTGTGGCATCTCAATATCTAGCCAACTTTCCCCTTATTGTGTGTCCAATCTGCTATCCATGAAATAGTAATTGCCTTTTTTCCCTTTACCAACATTGCATAGGAAATCATAAGGTGCTTATATGCCCATATATATTTTAACATTATAGATCTTAATTTTCTAAAATATTCCTGAGGTAATCTAATTGGGATCATTTGAAATATGTATATTAATTTTGGCAGAATATTCATATTTAGTGCATTTATTCTGCCTAACCAAGAGGTTTATGTCTCAGGTGGTTTAGTTGTTCCTTAACCTTATTGAGCATTGGAATATAATTGACCTTATATAAAGTTGGTAAAGATGCAGTTAAAAAAAAGGAAGAGGATATCTGCGCTACAGTGTATACTTAACGAAAATATGTGATGCAGCAATTCTAATATATACCCAAAGTGAAATATACATATAAAAACAAAGAAAAAGAAGAGAACTGCGCAATCCCTAATACTTTTATTAGGATGTAAACCACTCTACCTTAAAGAAGTTTATCTTGTGATCTATTATTCTAACACACCAAACTAATGACTAAATAAACCATAAGGCATTACTTATAACTAAATACAGTAAACATATATATTGCCCCTCATAGGTTATGAACCAAAAGGAAAAAATGTACAATTCTAAGTCAGCGATTCAAAAACAAGAAACATATAAAGTAGAATCAAACAGTACTGAAAATGTATGTGATAACATAAAGTCCATAAAAAGTCCAACTGGAGAAACACCCTGTGTAGAAGGGATCTATTCAATCGTAAAACTTTTCAATCAACGTGAAGTAAAACCAGGTGCACCTCCACCAGACAAGTAATAATAGCCCCTTACCAGACGTCCCGGTAGGAGCGCTTAATCACAAAATGGGTCTGAAGATGGATCAAACTTGAACCCTCCAAATGGAACACTTTTACGTAGGGCAGGTTAGGAGATACGCCTACTTTGCTTTGTGGCATCTCAATATCTAGCCAACTTTCCCCTTATTGTGTGTCCAATCTGCTATCCATGAAATAGTAATTGCCTTTTTTCCCTTTACCAACATTGCATAGGAAATCATAAGGTGCTTATATGCCCATATATATTTTAACATTATAGATCTTAATTTTCTAAAATATTCCTGAGGTAATCTAATTGGGATCATTTGAAATATGTATATTAATTTTGGCAGAATATTCATATTTAGTGCATTTATTCTGCCTAACCAAGAGGTTTATGTCTCAGGTGGTTTAGTTGTTCCTTAACCTTATTGAGCATTGGAATATAATTGACCTTATATAAAGTTGGTAAAGATGCAGTTAAAAAAAAGGAAGAGGATATCTGCGCTACAGTGTATACTTAACGAAAATATGTGATGCAGCAATTCTAATATATACCCAAAGTGAAATATACATATAAAAACAAAGAAAAAGAAGAGAACTGCGCAATCCCTAATACTTTTATTAGGATGTAAACCACTCTACCTTAAAGAAGTTTATCTTGTGATCTATTATTCTAACACACCAAACTAATGACTAAATAAACCATAAGGCATTACTTATAACTAAATACAGTAAACATATATATTGCCCCTCATAGGTTATGAACCAAAAGGAAAAAATGTACAATTCTAAGTCAGCGATTCAAAAACAAGAAACATATAAAGTAGAATCAAACAGTACTGAAAATGTATGTGATAACATAAAGTCCATAAAAAGTCCAACTGGAGAAACACCCTGTGTAGAAGGGATCTATTCAATCGTAAAACTTTTCAATCAACGTGAAGTAAAACCAGGTGCACCTCCACCAGACAAGTAATAATAGCCCCTTACCAGACGTCCCGGTAGGAGCGCTTAATCACAAAATGGGTCTGAAGATGGATCAAACTTGAACCCTCCAAATGGAACACTTTTACGTAGGGCAGGTTAGGAGATACGCCAGTCATAAACCATCCAGCAGGGGAAAACGCTGTTTGAAGCATGACTCAGATGTGTAGGATCAAGGAAGGTTCACCATAGGGAGGAAAAGATGCTCCAAATAGTGTAAAATCATTTATTAAAACAAAAATATAAAACAAGAGATGCACTTACAAACATGAAAGAACATCGGGCATATCATCAAACTGGGCAAGCGTCGGCCGATCGCGAACACCAATCGATATCCCTTCTGGTACCAGTTCACATGAGGCAAGTCAGCGTGTCACGCCACCCAACGCGTTTCGTGAAAAATTCACGTCGTCTGGGGTAGATGCAGTTAGCTTTATGCCACGTACACACGATCGGTCCGACCGGCAGACTAGGTCCGACAGAATCAGTCCGTCGGACAATCCAATTGTGTGTGGGCTAATCCGATCATTTTTCGTTTTAAAAATCCGATGGACCTAGAAATAGAACATGTTTCAAATCTGTCCGACTGACTCAATTCCTATCGGGAAAACCATTCATCTGTATGCTGGTCCGACAGACCAAATACGACGCAAGGGAAGCTATTGGCTACTGGCTATTGAACTTCCTTTTTTAGGCCCGTCTTACGTCATCATGTTCAAAATGAATGGACTTTCGAATTAACTTAGTCCGTTCGTGTGTGGGAAAGTCCGTCGGAGCTTCGCTGAAAGTCCATCGGGAAAACTGTCAGACCTAGTCTGCCAGAAAGTCCCGTCGTGTGTACGCGGCATTACTCCTAGATATCCCAGTTCCTCTCTATACCATATGAAGGGAAATTTAGATTTGCACTTTAGGACCTCCTTGAAGATTGCCCCCAGTACTTCTTGGCCGGGTTGATGTCAGATCATTAGACTTTCCCGCCTTAACTTCCTCCTCTAACATTTTTTGCCTACCAGCCCCCAACCATGCTGGGGCCCCTTGCCTGGGGCTAATGAAGTCATCTTCAGATAAGCTTGTTTCTGCTGATATATAGCGCTGAATACCTCCTGGGCTCAGAGCAGATTGAGTTGCTTTGCCTGCACCAGCTTTATTTGTTTGCCTCTCATTTTTGCTAAATGAGATAGTAAGTGGGTAAATACTTAAAGGCTATATTTCAAAGGACACTCAATGGGAGGGTAGAGGTTTTTGAGAAAAATGCAGCAATATATGCTACAACCAGGTGTTCCCCTTATGTGAGAATGCACTAAAAGTCTTCCTTAGCAGTCAGATTTTTCTACAAAATGACACAGTCCTGTTCTCTGTCCCCTTACCACTCAGCAAACAGCCTACTATGCACCGCCAGGGCCAAGTCCCTTCAAAATCCCAGTACCTATATAAGAGCAACACCCCCCCCCCAATTAAAGCAGAGTAATACCTCAGTTGGGATGATGAGTGAATGGAAGGCTCAGGAATGTGCACAGATTTTTTCAGTAGTATATAGAGGGATATACAAACTGCAATTTATAGTCATAAAAAAAAAATATCTACCAGTCTCCAGGGTGTTCACCTTCCTCCTACATTTACCCAACCAAGTTTTCTCCACCTTCTCTGGGTTCCATAGGCAGGGCTTTAGTGGCGATCTGTAGGCAGAGCTGTAACTGGAGGTTAGGGCTGGAGGCTGTGTGCTCCCTTGGAGCATCTGTTCTCTGCCTCAGCGGTCTCGTATGGCCCGTACACATGATCCGAATATCGGATGACAGATTGTGCTACTCCCAAAAAAGCTTGTACGACGACAAACGATTGCCCTGTTTGCTTAACAACGATGGAGCGTAGTGATGTAATGTACGTGTAACAAAATTGTGTCCAAAATAAATATTTAAACACTAATAGCGCTTATATATTCTGAAATTCTTTCAAACTTGATACACAGTCCACTTTTGACAAAATAGGCAGGGCGCACTCTGACAAAAGCAATGTCAGGTCACCTAGAGCCCAGGTGACAGATGCACACCGTAGGGCTTAGGAGTGCACCGCAAGGTTGTGGACCCTACAGCTGACTGCTGCGGACAGGGGTCAAGGTGATAGGAAGGCAGGGCCGCCAGAACACCAAGATGGATCCCACCGAGGTTAGAGCGTAAGATTCCCTGGGGCGCGGAGTCTAAGAGCCAGCAGGTGTTCACCAGAGCCTCGAGTGGTGAGGATGGACTTGGCTGCAACTGGCTCCAGGTCGCGACCCCCAGGGTCCCCCAGCTCACACCCACAGTAGGTAACAGGAGGATAGGGATGGTGAGGGACAAAGCCAAGGTCGGGGCCACAAGCAGACAAGAATAGTCGGGGACACGTCAAAAGGTCAGGATCACAGGCAAACAGGGATAGTCAGGACACGCCAAAGTCGGTAAGAACAGTAGAATAGCACACAGCAGGTAACAGGAAGCTAACACACAAAGGCTGATCAGTAGGATTGGCTAGCAGTGCACAGGTTAATATAGAGTAGTCTGATAGGAGCTAGGGTGGAGCCATGCCAGAGGATGGATTATAAAAGCAGTCAGGTGAGGCTCGGCTGGTCTCTAGAAATGAACACATGGAGACAGGTAAGCAGACGAACTCTATTGCATAACCATGACAAGCAATGTGTCTGTGTGTGTGTGTGTGAGAGCATGCTTGTTTGTGTGTGTGTGAGCATGCTTGTGTGTGTGCCTGTGAGCATGCTTGTGTGTGTGCGTGTGAGCATGCTTGTATGTGTGTGAGCATGCTTGTATGTGCATGTGTGAGCATGCTTGTATGTGTGTGTGTGTGAGCATGCTTGTGTGTGCGTGAGCATGCTTGTATGTGCGTGTGTGTGTGAGCATGCTTGCATGTGTGTGTGTGAGCATGCTTCTATGTGCGTGTGTGTGAGCATGCTTGTGTGTGTGTGTGTGTGTGTGAGCATGCATGTATGTCTGTGTGTGTGAGCATGCATGTATGTGTGTGTGTGAGCATGCATGTATGTGTGTGCGTGTGTGTGAGCATGCTTGTATGTGCGTGAGCATGCTTGTATGTGTGTGTGTGAGCATGCATGTATGTGTGTGCGTGTGTGTGTGCATGCTTGTATGTGTGTGAGCATGCATGTATGTGTGTGTGTGTGAGCATTAATGTATGTGTGTGTGTGTGAGCATGCTTGTATGTGTGTGAGCATGCTTGTGTGTGTGAGAGCATTAATGTATGTGTGTGAGCATGCTTGTGCGTGTGTGTGAGCATGCTTGTATGTGTGCGTGTGAGCATGCTTGTATGTGTGTGAGCATGCTTGTATGTGCGTGTGTGAGCATGCTTATATGTGTGTGTGTGTGTTTGTGTCAGAGCATCTTTGTGTGTGTGTGTTCATATGTGTATGTATGCATGTGTGTGTGCATGTGTTTATCAGTGGCGGTGCATCCAAAAGGGTGCACAGGTTCCACCCCCTCTATGACCAATGGATAGATTCATGCATAGCATAGCATGAATCTATCCATGGCCACCGCTGCCACCCCCATATTTAGGTGCCTGGTTCCTTTTGGGGTGCCGGGTGCCTGAATTACAGCGGCGGGAGGTGTTTTTGCAGCACCTGATTAGAGCCATGGGCTATAATAGGCTTCAAAATAGGTGAACTGTGAGCGCCATGCTTGACGCTCACAGTCTACCCAGGTGTGTTAGAAAAGTGAATTAATATTCACTTTCCTAACACTGAGTCGCCTCTCCACCAATCAGGTGTGCGGGTCTTTTACCCATCACCCGATTGGTTAAAATGATAGACACAGCTATTGGACGCCCATCAGGAGAGGACGGGAGATGAGGATGGCAGTAGCTGCATGGAGGACCCCGCTCGTGGTCGTTACCCGCTGACCCACCAAGACAGGGTAAGTGGCGGGCAGACAGTGAGCAGGCGGTGGGGATTCACAGTGGCAGCATTTGATGGGCACACCAACAGCATTTGATGTGCACAGTAGCAGCATTTGATGGGCACAGTGGCAGCATTTGATGGGTACACTGGCGGCATTTGGGCACAGCGGTGGCATTTGATGGGCACAGCGGCAGACCTTGATGGGCACAGTAGTGACATTTGATGGTACAGTGGTGGCATTAGATGGTACAGTGGTGGCGTTTGATGGGCACAGTGGCTGTAATTGATGTTTTTTAAATCGGTTCCTTTATATGCGGCCACCCACTTGGGACTGGGCCCTGGTGTTCCACCATCGGGCTCGGAGAAAAGAGCCCTGTCCGGAGGTCGGGGGGCCCGCCATGGTTTCCTGCATCGGGGCCCTGAAGGTTCTAGTTACGCCACTGCACTTGTCCCAAATTTTACCATATTTGGAAGGACAACCTCTATGTAGATAAATCATTTTTTGTATTTTAAACCATTATTTACTTCCATTAGTCACATCTTAAACTCAGGTGGGGTAGGCCTCATCCTCATCCAAAGTGCCTGTCAATATGAGCTGGATTATCTGAATTATTTTGTGGGTCAGGGGGCAGTGTCATGGCAGAATGACATGTAAGATATTCTTTAGCCAAAAATCTGTTTGATGTTGACGGTATTTCTATTATATTAATCTTCGACAATTGTATGCTTACCTATTTAGCGTGTATATTACAAAGTGTTACTATATGAATAAAAAACGTATTTTATGTAATATTGTATCATGTTGGCAGCGAAGCCGCCTCAACTGTGCCCATCAATACTTCCTTTCAGTGCCCACACAATGCCACCTTATCAGTGCCCATCAATGGAGCCTATGCCTGAGGGTGCCCATCAGTGCAGCCTCATCGGCGTACATCAATGAAGGAGAGAAATTACCTGTTTGCAAAATTTATTAAAAAAATATAAAACGGTATGGTATTTTCTTTAAAAAAAAGTGGTCTTTTTTAATTAAAAGACAAACCCAGAGGTGATCAAATACCACCAAAACAAAGCTCTATTTGTCAGCAAATGATAAAAAATTTATTTGGGTACAGTGGTCTAGGCAGGAGGGGGGTTTAGGTGCCCAGTAAGCAAGTGGTTAATTCATTAATTACACATATACCAAGATGCATTAAACAAAAAAACCTCAAAAACAAGTTTTATTACAACCAGACAATATGGTTGTTACAACCCACATTTTGTGCACGTAGCCTACGAAGAAACATTACCTACATCATACATTCGCACTGTAGTGATGTCATAAGAGATGGCTGGGCCGATTGACGCATGCCCAGTGCACGAAAGACCAGCGTTCGTGCAGGGAAGACAGCCGGTACGAACGATAGACTGCCCGAACTAAGGTAAATTTTAGTCAAAAATATATTTTTTTAATTAGATTGATAGATAAGGAAGATATTGATCTGAGCTAATTCAGTTTATTTTGCAGGAATCATACCAGACAAATTTACCTCACCAGACTTTCTACCCCAGTTTATTAATATGTACAGGCAGATGCCCTGTTTATGGAAAGTAACTTCCAAACAATATTCTAACAGAGATAAGCAGCATGAGGCCCAGACCAAACTTCTTAAACTTTGTAAAATGGGGTGCCATAATCCAACCCTAGAATATGTGAGAAATAAAATAGCTAATTTACGGACTGTCTTTAAAAAAGAACTGAACAAGATTCGCTAATCCCAGAAGTCTGGTGCAGGAACAGATGACATCTATGTTCCACGTCTCTGGTATTACGATAGTCTACACATTCTCACAGAGCAGGTGGATGCAAGAGCATCACTATGCACCCTTCCAGAAACATCACCAGTGCCCCGGTCACAAGATGAGGCTCAGGACAATATTGAGGATATCCTGAGATCACAAGTTAGTGTATAATGTCCAATTTTACATATGAAAATAATGTTTTACAACGGGGCGTGGTCTGGACATGGCCGAGTAAGGACATGCTTTTGTGGTGATCCTGGTCTGTCCTGGCCTTTCCAGCCCTAATTTCAGATATACCCAACAGGAAGCACGGCATGTACTCAGCTGGGAAGCGGAGAGGAAAACAGAAAAGAAAAACATTTTCCAGACCACAAGCAATGGTTTTCCACCGTTACTTTCCCAGCTTGCAGGAGCCTTCCCCGGTTCCTAAGGTGGCGGGCACAACGAGGCACAGCAAGCATGTGAGTTCTCTGCAGCACAGCTCCCAGAGATCCCCCATAGCCTCGCACACCATGGAGGGAGACCTTGGTATACCTGCGGTGTTCCGCCCTGACTTCCAGGACTCACCTTAATCGCATCTCATACCACTGACTCTAAGGGCTGATGCAGAGCTGAGGGCACTGCTACAGGCTCTGCCTACAAGAGCCGACTTTGAATCCCTGGCAAACAGGCTAGAAACTGCCCACCGCAAAGACATTGCAGTAGTCCACACAGACATCACCGCTTAACAGAGAGGATAGGAGTAGGAGAAGCCACAGTGATGGCACTAGAACAGAGAATGCAGCGAGTAGAGGATGCACAGGCTGCACAAGCGACATCCATGCTCACTCAGCAATTGCGCCTGGAAGAAATGGAGAACCGCAGCAGGAGCAAGAACTTGCGACTCCGGGGCTTGCCCGCAGCCACTGGGATGGAGGACCTAGCACTAGCAGCAACCACACTAGCCATATTCAGGAACATTGCTAGTGACACACTCCCGCTGAATGTGTCTTTTGATAGGATCCACAGAGCCGTGGGACCTCGATCTGCAGATCCGAATTGCCCAAGAGATGTGATCTGCAGGGTCCATCAATACACACACATAAAGAAATTATTTTACGGAAAGCAAGGGAGGTAAGAGACACTGAGTTTGATGGCGCTATCATACAAATCCTGCTGGATCTCTCACTGGCCTTCCTACAATGGAGGGCAATGCTGAATCCCTTACTGGAAATCTCCTAACACGCTGGCATTACCTACAGATGGTGCTTCCCCATAGCGGTGACTATCAAGAAACTTTCCCACTTTTTCACCCTAAGCTCACCGTCAGAACTCCCTGCACTATTTGCCTTTTCTGGCACAGATCTAATTGATGTTCCAGATTGGCTGCAAGCTCTTCCAAGTTTCTCCACCCGCTCAGGTGGCTCAAGTCAGAGGAGAACCTGCTCTCCACGGCCGCGGAGGACCAGACATAGATCCTGCATCACATCCCTGGAAGAAACCAGGGAAACCTAGTAGCTGCAGCCACAGCGGTGAGATCATAAACACACAACCACTGCACATAGTGCCTTGTTCCTGTTATCCCTTTCAATATACCTCCCTGATGGAAACAATTGACAACCCCCTCTGATTTGAAGTAGTTATGCCGGATGGAAGTCCTCCCCAGATAAAACTACAATCTACAATCCCGACCGCTTAACTGACACTAGAGCCATTGGTGGTGCACCTGCGAAGGGTCGTGGACTGTGGGTGGATTAGGGGAGGTGACTGATTATTGGGGAGTGGAGAAAGAAGACTGGGTAATTGATTTTAAACACACCCCCTGTATTTTACTGGGTGAAATGGATACTGGGAACCATCACCTGGGGTTATCACAAAGAGGACAATCTCCCTCTCACATACGAAATCTAAGCAGCCCACACTGGAACTCTTGAACAAAAACTTTCACTGTACCATGTCAAGGTATTGACTGATACACCCAGGAGCCAAAGGGGCCTATGAAAGGAACACCCCATGGGGAGATAGTGGCTAGCAGACACAACAAGCTGAGGAAGGGGGCGACAACACCATTATTAGTGCTTCTGATTGTATGTGGTGATGTTGAGTACTCCTCATAGGAGGATGAGGGCTCATTGACACTCCTTCATCTAATGCTTATTCCTTTCATACAGGTTGTTGATACACTCTTGCAGAATATGGCCATGGGGGAAGGATGGGGCAAACTGGGCCATCAGATATAATTCGCAAGGAGGTTTTAAGGCCTTAATTTTTTCCCCCTATACACTGGCTGCCCCCCCCCCCCTCGCTTGCCCATCAGGGTTCGTTAGAGGCGGGTAGCAGTTAATATAAATCTTCATCCATATAATGTCTTTTAAGGGTCAATGAGCCCCTTCCCCCCCCCCCCCCCCCATGGTGCGCCAACCTAGGGATACTCTGACATGATGGAGACGCTATTTCTGGAAGGGGTGTACTTTTAGGTTATTATAGTGAGCATTGGGCACCGACTGCATTTCTCAAAGGTCATAACAAGCAGGGTGAGGAAGGGAAGGCCAACTCCACAGAGGGGTGAGCTTGAACCTAGGGGCTATAGATGGACACATTTATCCTATGCTTCTCCCCTTCCAATGTAAAAGGCCATAAGTTGAGGTATACAGTGCCGGACGGGGTTCCTTTCTCACGCAGGACCACCACCGCACTGGTCATACACATGACTCAAAACTACCCATACCACAATAACCTACCAAAAGAGACTAATAGGGGATTGGAAGAGACACCAACTAGGTCATATAGACTAGACAGAGGTCAAGGGGTCACTTTCCAGATTTTATACATGCTGTTTCACTTAATGTTTTAAGGTACATGACACTAGATCTAGTCTATCTAGTCTATCTAGTCTATCTAGTCTATCTAGTCTATCTAGTCTATCTAGTCTATCTAGTTGATTGGTCCGGATCCAGTGGTGTAGTGGTTAGCTCTCTCACCTCGCAGTAAAAAGGGCCGCTGGTTCAAATCCCAACCACGACTCTACCTGCCTGGAGTTTGCATGTTCTCCCTGTGCCTCTGTGGGTTTCCTCTGGGTACTCCAGTTTCATCCCACTTTCCAAAGTCATGCTGGTAGGTTAATTGGCTTCTGTCCAAAATTGGCCCTAGTATATGAATGGGGACCTTGGATTGTGGGCTCCTTGAGTGTAGGGACCAATGTAAGTGTGCAATGTACAGGGATAGGGACAATTGGACTGGTGGCTTTATTCAACCTTACTAACTATGCAACTATGGATCCAGGGTCGAATACAGTTCCACATGAGAATGTGAATTTACAGTTATTTATTGGTTTGTTTGCCCTCTATGTTCTTGGTCTTCCTTTTCTCTTTGTTTTTACTTTTTATGAGTACATGCTCAAGTGATACCCTAGGGTCGGGGGGTTTGGAAGAGACTGGAAGTATTCCCCCTGGTCGTAGTCTAACCTCCTCCCCACTAGGTCGAAGCACCGCATCTGAAGAAATTTGGAGTGTGCTTTATTGCAAAATATTGCATAAGGTTGGTTCTTAAAAATCAGTAGTTGACAGGACAATTTCTAATACTTATTGTCCGCTTTACTCTCTCCCAAGCTAACCTCGTTCTCTCATTTCTAGACTCTAGAATAGACCCTGAGGGTCAGTATGTGTTCATTAAAGGACTAATAGGAGACGTTCTGGTAACACTAGCCACTGTCTATGCACCAAACAATAGACAAGATACCTTTATACACAATACACTATCCTTCTTGATGGACTTCACTGAAGGCCATCTGATTTTAGGAGGTGATTTTAATGTACGCCTAACCCCAACAGTAGACACATCCTCCGGTACCTCCTACTTGTGATCCAATGTACATAAACGCATCTCACGAGATCTACATAATGCCCAACTGATAGACATATGGAGACTACACCACTCAAGAGACAGGGACTACACGTTCTCCTTGTCCCCCCACAAAACATACTCGTGTATCGATTGCTTCCTGATACCACATTGGCAATTGGAGGCAGCACATGACCCTGTGATAGGGAATATCACTTGGTCAGACCATGCACCCATTACCATGCGCTACTCCCTCTCACAGACCTCGACATCTCGAACAAGGATCTGGAGGCTGAACGAAAGCCTACTACAGACTCCCATTGTGTTGACAGATGTTACGAATGAACTGAAACAATACTTTCAAACCAATGACATTGCTGACTGTGACCCAGGAATACTGTGGGAAGCTCACAAGTCCGTAATAAGGGGGGTCTTGATCAAACACGGAGCACATATCAAACGGGAATGGGAAATACAGCTCCTAGTGCTCTTAGAAAATATACGGGATTTCGAATCAAAACACATAAGTAACCCGATATCCTCATTAGAAACAGAACTCCTGACTATTAGAAGACAAACGGTAGATATATTACAGTAAAAAGCCAAAGCAGCACTACAATTCTGTAGGAAACTCTCCTATAAATCAGGTAACAAGTGTGGGAAACTGTTAGCCAAAGCAGTTAAACAGCAGAGACTACAAGCATACTTACCCCAAATTATCTCACCATCGGGACACAAGAAAGTAATGCCCACCCAAATTGCACGCGAGTTTCAGGAATATTATTCCTCCTTAGACAACCTCCCGAAACAGCATAGCAATGACACTGACATAAGAGACTATCTTACCCTATCAGACATTCCTAAACTTTCAGAGGAGACAGGGGCAGCTCTGGAGGAACCCATCATGTTGATGGAACTGCAGTAAGCCATCAAAGTAATGAAACTGGCTAAAGCACCAGGCCCAGACGGATTTACCCTACAATACTATCAAACCCTCTTACCAGTACTAGGCCCACACATTATCAAATTATTTAACAATCTTACAGAAGGAGGATGCTTACAAAGAGATACCTTAAGGGCCCACATTTCCCTCATTCCTAAAGAAGGTAAGGATCTGGCCGCTTGCGGCAGCTACAGACCTATATCCCTCCTAAATATAGATCTGAAACTCTTTACTAAAATGCCAATAGACTATCTCAGCCCATGACAAACCTCATACATCTAGACCAAGTGGGTTTCGTCCTCACAAGAGAAGCTAGAAACAACACCACCAAGGTACTTAACCTAATACATAGGACCTCAGTGACCAAAACACCTTGTGTTTTCCTCAGCACAGATGTCTAGAAAGCCTTTGGCCGGTTAGTTGGGAATTTATGATCTCCGTCCTCAGACACATCTGATTAGGTGTTAAGATGATACAATGGATTTCTAATATTTACTCTATACTAATTGCCCAGGTTAAAGCCAATGGAGCCCTCTCTGAACCCTTCAACATCTCAAATGGTACCAGACAAGGCTGTCCGTTGTCACCCCTTCTCTTCGCCCTAGTACTAGAGCCATTTCTTTGCACAATACGACAGAATCCAGATATAATGGGTATCACTTTAGATCGGGGCCAATACAAGATTTCTGCATATGTAGATGATCTCCCTTACCAACCCTGTTGTACCCCTTCCAAACCTAATTAAAGAATTTAAAAGATATGGGAACATATCTAAAATTAACTTTAACAAGTCCGCGGCTATGGGCATCAACATGACACCGGGCGACCTGTCTCCTCTGAAAACTAAATTTAAATTCAAATGGTCAGGCAGCCATCTCAACTACCTGGGGATGTGTATCCCAGGTGACTTGACACGCACATTTGAACTCAACTTCCCTCCAATGCTGAAAAAAAGCCAGAGGGCTGCTCAAAGAATGGAACAAGGGGCTCCACTCTGGTTTGTCAGATGCAATCTCATCAAAATGTGCATACTCCTGAAATTTCTTTCTGTTCCAAGCACTGCCAATCAAGATCCCATCTCTATACTTCAGACAAATATACTCCCTCTTTACCAAATTTATATGGTCGCATAAGAAACTACAACTTCGCACACAATACTTGACACTCCCAAAACAACATGGAGGACTGGCCCTTCCAGACATAAAAAAGTATTATCTAGCAGTATACTTGGGGAGAATCATTGACTACTGGAACAGACATGTACAAACCAAACTGTGGACGCAGATAGAAGTAAACCAGGTACAGATTCCACTAAAGTGGGCGATATGGTGCTACAACCAACTCCCTCCGGACATGACGGCACACCCCATTAAAGGTGCCACGTTGCACGCGAGCTCGATTATGATGAACACAACCGCCCTGACATCAAGAAATTCCCCACTACTCCCAATTCTTGGCAACCCAGCGTCACGCCTGGATTGAATCGATCGGAATATGAGAAGCTTTTGACAGTAGGTAAGGGCCGTGAGCTATAATACGTTGACAGAGATTGATGGACATCGATCCAATCACTGACAAGTGACACTGGTAGCTTCCAACTTTCATTCTGGAAAGCTATACGACTACATCACTTCATCCACTTAATACCAGACCCAGTACAATTTAAACGTGATTTGACGACATTTGAGGACTATTGTATAGACAACCCAGCAGAACAATCAGGCCTGGTGTTCTTACAAAAATGGGAAAAAGACCTAAGAGACTTTCACTAACATGCAAACACAAAACATCCTATGATTCTCTCTAAAATCTTCCATCTGCACAAGAATACAAGAAACGAACTATAAGATTCTAACACGGCGGTACTATACACGTCAGTTACTACAAAAACTTTTCCGCACTATGACAGATAAATGTTGGCGGTGTCAAACAGATAAAGAAACACTCCTCCATATCTTTTGGTCATGCCCACTACTACTACACTTTTTGACAACAATAGAAACGGTTGTACAAAAATTCCCAGACCACACAATTCAAAAAGCTCCAGCGTTCTTCCTGCTGCACACCACCACAATCCCGGCACAATCGTACAATAAATACATTGTGCCACATTTTCTCAATGCTGCAAAATCTTGAATTCCAGCTACCTGAAAACAAAACACACCTCCTTTCCATGGATTGTGTAAAGTAGAGGAAATGAAGAAACTAGAGGATCTGGTGCTCACAACACAAAACAAACAAGAAAAACACTCTAAAGTCTGGAAGCTGTGGAACTTGTAAAATAATTCTGATGAAGGGCAAGCCTTATTAAATTCTTAAAAGACATCCCGATACTGGCCACATGAAAAGTGACAGTGCAGCTATATCCATCACCACCGTGCTGGAAAATACCCTCCCCCCCCCTTCTCTGCCTTCTTCATCTTTCACCTTCTCAACCATTGGTTCTATATCTATCTATATATCCAGATACTTGGATGCCGTGTATTTCACCGAGACACGGACACTCCGACTAAACATGCATTTTAATGATTAAGACGATATCACATATGCTAGCATACAAGATCAGCATAGTTTATTGTCAAATTGTATGAGCAACATATTACTTTACCTGCCTGTTGTGACAGTTTATTTATACGTTGCATATAGAAATGGGGCTCTTGCTAGAAAGCTTACATGTATGTTTTATTGTTTATTGTCTATTTTGACCACAGTTGTTCTGTACCCTTCAGGGCCGTCTTTAAGGCAGGGAAAAAGGGGCAGGTGCCCTGGGCCCTGTCATTATTGTGGGGCCCAAAACAGCTGCCTCATACTTGCCAACTATCCAGGTTTAAATTCCCTTGTCCCTTGAAGTTTTAGTCCCTTGCTGTGTCCCAATATCTCAGTGTGAAGTGATGGTCCTGATGCTGCCCAGCTCTGCCCTATTGTTGTGTACAGATAACTCACCTGCACACCCTGTCTTTACATGTAAATAACCGGCATTCATGCTGCAATACTAAGTAAATAGCTGCGGCCGGTGGCATTGATATGTAAATAAAGGCCCATTCATATGTATATCATGCTCCCCTGCAGTGAGGAGATGATGTGCTGTAACCTCTAGCAACTAATCAGTGAGCCGCAATGTGTGCTGTAACCTCTAGCAGCCAGTCAGTAAGCAGTAATGATATGCTGTAACTGCTGGCAACCAATCACAATTGCTGCCTGATCTGATTTTAAACTGATTTTAAGTACAGTTGCTATTTATTGTATGTCTCAGAGCAGGTGGAGAGTGAAATTACCTGGGGGGGGGGGGGGGGCAAGAAAATGTTTGCCCAGGGCCCAATCAATATTAAAGACGGCCCTGGTACCCTTTCTGTATTCCCTTGATGGAAAACTTAATAAAATCTATATTTGAAAAATAAAATAATGCTTTACTTGATATAAAGAAAGTAAAAGCATAATGTGCTAGTATGCAAAGCATACTAGCACATTATGTGCCACTTACCTGCAAACAAAGCACACGCTGCCCCCACTGCAGGACGCATTCATTCACCCACTTCCGGGAGAAGGCAGCGCCATCCCTCGGTTGTTTGTCCCCACTCCTCCTTCCTCCCTCGTCAGACTTATCTGTTGTGTCAATTTATGAAACTGTGAATAGCAGTGATGATCAGGGGAGAACATTTTCTCTGCTGATTATCTCTACACACAGAGAAGCTGTGATTTACTGACCCTGAAATGGCCAGTATAAGAAGCTGAGAGCTCAGCATGTCACCGGTGATCTGTATCAGATTTTACACTCCATTATTCACCGTTTCAGAGTTGTTGAATTTGGGAGGTAAGACAGAATTCACAGGGAAGGGTGAAAATGTTTGACTTTCTCTTTGTTCAATCCCCCCAAGACAGGCAACATGTCCCCCATTACAAGGTTCCATTACATGGAATGGCAGTGAATGCACCCGACAGCTGGTCCGATCTTAATTTTTTGCCACCGACAGAACTCCTCCATAATAGGGCAATGTAAATAAAACTTACTGTATGTCAATACTATTAATGTACCATTTATTATTTATTTCAACTGCAGGATCAAGAAACCAAGGGTATTATAATGTCAAGGCCTGTCAGTACAACCCCCTGTAGGAGCAAAAGAAAGTATATTGAGGCTGCTACGTCTTCATTCCTGAACAAGGCTGCATGTGCACTGCAGAGCAAGGCAGATGATTCAGATGGTCTTGGAGTCATGACTGCCAGCAAGCACAGGAAAATGACAGAGATACTTGTATTGGAAGTGGTTTCGAAGGGGCTCAGAGGAGAACTGACCATGAAGACAAGGTTGACTGAGGAACAACAGCCAATACTTCCCCAACCCATGCATTATTCTCAACCACAGCGGCATTATTCACCAGTTCAAGGCCACAGTTCTCATTGGGCCCCTGATTATACACACCTTTAACAGTTGTGTGAAGGGGTGTGAGTTGTAAATTGTAATTTTTAATTGTTAATAAGATTGAATATATATACACATCTGATGCCATTTCTATGTTTACGGTGTGATGATGTAATACATATTATAATTATTTAAAACATTTACAAGTGAATGTAACACTTAAATATTTTGTTGAATTAAAAAAAAAACTATATTTGAATCTTTTAGTGTATTCTTTGTTCGTCCTTCTCTCCCCCACTCTTGTCCTCTCCCCACAAAATTCAAGGACAATTGTTTTGAGATGAAAACATTTTTTATTGGCATATGTCAAACAAAAGGCAATTTTAAATTATTTTTTGCATCGTAAAAAAAACAAAAAAAATCTGCATGTGAGGACTATTCACGAACTTTAACCACTAGGTGTCCACGCTATAGCCGAAAGACGGCTACAGTAAGTTGCCCAATTGCCGGGAGGGCGTCCCTGGATGTTCTCCTGTTTACTTCCCCCTCTGCGCACTGCCGTGGGCACGCATCGGGGAAATTCGGTGTTGGCCATGTCCCTTGGACACAGCCAATCACAGATCGTGCTAAATGGCCATTTAGCACTGGATCTGAGTGTCCAATGAGAGACGATCTCATAGGTAAACCTATGAGATCATCTCTCATTGCCAGCTCTCCCTCCTCACACACAGAGACTGTGTGTGAGGAGGGAGAGCTGTGCTGCAGATCTGAGTGCCAACATTTTACAGTTTACAGTGAAAACACAAATCAGAGCCCAAATAGTGCCCATACAGTGCCACATCAGTGCCATTGGTGCCACAGTGCTCATCACTGTTAGTGTCACAGGGCCATCTATCAGTGCCATCTATCATCAGTGCCATCTGTCGTCAATGTCATCTGCCACATCAGTGCGACATTTCATCAGTGCCACATCAGTGCCATGTGTCATCAGTGCCACATCAGTGCCACATATCAGTGCCATCTGCCAGTGTCACGTGTCATCAGTGCCACATATCAGTATATACAACTTTGTGTAAAAAAAAGTGTTTTCATTTTTTTTTCCACATTTCTAAAAACTTCTGGAAAAAAATAAACCATTCAAAAGACTCATTATGCCTCATAGATTATAGGTTGGGGTGTTAGCTTTCCAAAATGGGGTCATTTTGTGGGTGTTTCCATTGTCCTGGTGCTCCAGGGCCTTCAAATGTGTAACAGGTGGTCAAGAAGTTAGATGGTGCTCCCTGCATGTTGGGCCTCTCTATGTGGCTAGGCTGTGAAAAAGTCCCACACATGTGGTATCGCCATACCTAGGAGGAATAGCAGAATGTATTTTGGGGCATCATTTGTGGTATACACATGCCATGTGAGAGAAATAACCACAATTACAATGACAATTTTGTGGGGAAATTTTTTTTTTTAATTTTGCAAAGAATTGTGGGAAAAAAATACAACATCAAAAACCTCAACCATGCATCTTACTAAATACCTTGGCATGTCTACTTTCAAAAAAGAGGTCGTTTGGGGGGTATTTGTACTTTTCCTGGCTTGTTGGGGTCACAGGAAACGAGATAGGCCACCAGTACATCAGTTGTGATCAATTTTTTCTCATTCAAAAGTTTTTATTTTATGTTAAAATAAATTACATGTACAGAATATAAAACAAATTGTGCGATACCAGAAATAAAAAGTAGACATATTGAAGTACGGATGATACAAAGCAAAGAAGAATTTCAAGATATTCTCGTGGGAATAACAATAAATGGCCTTATATATTTTAGAATTTGAAAACATTCTAACTGAGTTTTAAACATTTTAATCCCAAGAAAATATAAATATGTCTAAAAGAAAATATATGATTTTAAAGTTTTGACCATAACTTCTAAAGTATGTTTATAGTAATTATTATATAGTATAAGGTATATAGGAGGGGAAGGGGAGGGAATAATTCTCCGTAGGAGGTTTTATATATCAGCTAATGTTGTAATTCTATAAAAAATCTTAATCACCATCACAATAAAACTCAGTTGTCAATATTATCTGACGTATAATATTTAATCCAGGGTTTTCATATATCATCAAACTGTGTCATCTGGTTTTTATCTATAGCATCCATTTTAGCATGGATCAAAGATTGATTCATTCTACGTTTGGTTTCAGCAATATTCACCACATCTGTTTTCCACGCATTGGCTATAGTCTGCTTTGCGGCTATCAGGAGTGTAAGAACTAATTTGAATTGTTTCTGATTCAGAAAGGCTGGTTTTAAATTAAGGAGAGCTATAATTGGGTCTGGAAAAATTGGACGATCAAAAAATTTTGTAATTATCAGAAAGATCTTTTTCCATTATGATTGTACAATTGAGCAATGCCACCAGGTATGTATATAGGTACCCTTTTCTGGACAGCCACGAAAGCAGAGGCCAGTGTTGTCTGTTGAGAATTTGGTGATTCTCGCAGGAACCAAATACCAGCGTGTGAGAACTTTATAAATGATGATTCAGACGCCAATATATTTATAGAGGAAGATTTTGTGAAAGACCATATGTTGGACCAAGACTTAGAATCGATCGTACAATCCATATCTTTTTCCCACTTGGCCACATATTTAGGTATAACAGTATTAGAATTAGATATCAATTGTGTATACAATGATGTAATACGACCTTAAGCGTGTGGTTCCTTGAGACAAAATCTTTCATATTGAGAAATATTATGTAAGTTTACATTTAAATTGAGAAGAGGAGTATAAAAAATTTTGATTTGGAGATATCTGAATATTTCTGATTGTGGAAGCTTATATAATTCACATAGATCTATAAAAGATTTTATTGATGTAGTTGAAGTTAAATTATATAGACAAGTGATAGCAGCCTTAGACCAAGCTTTAAAGGTTTTGGGATATTTCCAGGCTGGGTAAAAAGTCAGATTCTTGTGGAAAGATAATAGCGGATTTTGTGGAGATTGCAGACCATGTGAATTTCTATACCTATCCCATATAGATAGAGAGTGCTTAGAAATGGGGTTATTTATAGACTTACGATCCACAGGTTGTAACCATAATATGTTGTTTATAGGAAGAGGATCACAGTCTACAACTTCAATGAGGACCCATAAAGGAATCTCTGTAGAAGAGTGATATTTTGTTAATTGAGATAATTGAGCTGCCTTATAATATATGCAGAGGCGGCTCTAGGCTTTGTGAGGCCTTAGGCGAAACTTACACATGAGGCCCCACTCACGCCCATAATGAGGAAAAATAATTCAAGCAATAAAAATG